>NC_061115.1:58355313-58560141 GCF_002878395.1 Capsicum annuum
TAAAGTTCCCTTTTGATCTTTTAATCTTTCTCATTTTTTTTCTTTTTCCTATCTTCTTCTTATTTTGTTCTCTCTAGATTTTCCCTCTTCTTTTTTTTCTTTCTCTTTTCATTTCGTTTTTTCTTTTTTAATTTTTATGGATTTTTTTAAAAGAATTGAAAAGTTTGAAAAGAAATTTTTTAATTTTTTTTAAAAATGAATGAAGAAATAATTTAGCAATTCAGCAACTACGAGAGTTGTTTCAGCAATTACGGTAATTGCTGCAATAACTGCTATTAGTTATTGTACTATAGCAATTACCGAAGTTGCTATAGCTATTATCGAAGCTACGATAGTTGCTGCACAACTATCGATGTTGCTGCAACAATTTCGATACTTACTTAATTTCTGAAAAAAGATCTGATTGGAAGAGAAGCCCACAAAAAAGTGATATTTATGATAAAAATGGAGGTGGTGGTGCTGGTGGTGACGCCGAATGAGAAGATGACATTTGTTGTGGTGTTGATAGCGACGGTGGTAGAGAAGAAAGAAGAAAAATTGGTGACAGTTATGTAGAGGGAGGAAATAATGGTGAATCTGAAAGAGGTGGCAATAGTAGTGATAGTGATAGTAGAGGAAGAGGAGGTGGTGGCGGCAAACGACAACAAAAAAGGTGTGGAGGAGCAGTGGTGGTGATGGTGTAGGAATCTTTATGTAAATATGGGGTAGAGATCTTTGTATAAATAATAAAACTTGAGCGTTTTAAAATTAGTTTCATTAACACTAATCTTAAAATTGTCACCTCTACTCAATATTTAAGACTCGTGTCATTCTTTTTTAGTTTTAAAACTTTTATGTCACCCTTAATTAATTTGCCCGAGAAAATTGAAGGGAGGTTAGGGGTGTGCAAAAATCCAACTCATAGATAAACCGAACCAATAAAAATATTATTGGTTTATTGTTATTGGGTTATTGGATTAACGATTTCTCAATGGTTTTATATAAAAAAAAATTATTGGTTTGGTTCGGTTTTTTCTTATTGGATTATTGGATAAACCGATAACCCAATAAATATATATATATATATATATAACTTATTATATATCTGTCTTAATTTCTATAAATTAAAAAACCTATTATTTCAATTGTACAAATTGTTAATTTCTCTTAATAACATTTAGTTCAAACCTGAAGATTCTTGTAAATTAAAACACATCATGTAGGTTTTTGGTTGCAACTAAGATTCAAATTTTTTTTTTGTTAGTTACTATTATTTCTATTTTATGAGTATTTTCTTATCGATTAAACTAAAAATCGAACCGTTAAGGACTAAAAATCGATAAATCGAAAACCGATAAAAAAATATCTTATTGATTTGGTTATTGGTTTAGCATATTTATAAATCAAACACCGATAAATCAAACCGATAATATATAAAACCGAATTGACTGATGTACACTCCTAGAGGGTATTAGTATCCATTTAACTAGGGACAATGAATTAAGCAATGTGAAAAAGTTTCAAAATTAATTGTAGGTGACTATTGATTTTTTAGTGTGGGTCACAATTATTAAATAATGGATTAAGAAAGTTTGATCCATGAGAATTACACTCAAGCTTTTTATTTTATAATTTGGCTCAATATAAAATCCTAATAATTATTTAGCTTAATATAAAACCCCAATAACTAAAAATGTAGTTGTTGCTCTTATTTTCTCTTTGTTTGCTTGGGTTGTTGTTGTTCATTGTTGTTGCTACTTTTTTCTTCTTCTTTTTCATTATCATCTTCTTCTTATTCACTATCATCTCTTCTTATTCATCAACATATTCTTCTTCATTTTTCGTACCATTGTTGTTGTTGTTCTTATTACCGCTATTGCTGCTATCGGAACACCAGATGTTTATATCTATTTGATAACTTTCAACAGATGAGATATCTATTGCAACAGGTTAGTCATCTATTGCAATAAATATCTATATCTATTTGATAATTTCTAACAGATGAGTAATCTCTTATAACATGTTTGTCATCTGTTGCAACATAAGTCATCTCTTATAACAAGTAATCTCTAAACTTGTTAACATATTACCCAATCTACTGCAAACTAATGCAACAAATAGGTAATCTGTTGCAGCGAATAACTTAGAATGTTAGAAATAAAATAGTTAGAAGTTTAGAAAAAGTAAAATTTTTTAGTCCTTATACCACACCTTCATATCTATCATGTTCTTAAAGTATTTTGGCCCACTTTCATGCATGGAGTAGAATTTTAAGGCATGTTTGGATCTGATCAGTGTGTTCAGCTTAGACTTCTTGGTAGCTTTCACCAATTTGTAGATATGTACCTTCTTCAGTTGTCTTTGCTCCCCATTGGTCCTTTGAATTTGCTCAATATTGGAAAGATAAGAAGTTGCAGTTTTTCTTGATTTAATACCTAATAGTACCTTTGAAATTGCTCATTTCCTTCTCTTAACCTTCAATGGAATGAATGATTCTGTCAACTTTCTTGATGGTATGAAATCCCTCTTAGATATCAATTCCTTGACAACAATAATCAGAGCATCAATATTTTTAATTAAATTTTCATTTCTGTTCTTGCTCTCTTGGCAATTGTAAGCAGAACATGAGCCTGAAGAGGGACTAAAAGAGCTGGTATGGCCGCTGAAAGGGGTGAATCCACCATATCTATCATAGCCACCACTAGTGTGACCATCATCATGGTTAACTCTTTTTTCAAAAAAAATTTTATGAGCACCATCAACATGCTCATCATCATGCTTGACACCAGCATCACCAAGTCCATCACTATTACCACCACCACCAACACTATCACCTCCACCAACATTAACACCGGTACCTAAATCTGTTGCATCATCAATAAAAACCTCAACAATAGGCTTAGAAAGAAAAAGTTAACCTTCCCTAGCTACTTCTTTTTTTATGACCGTTGCTCTAGCTAATACTTTATTTATCAAGTCTACCTTTGGGTTTAGTTTTGTTTCAACAATACCTAGAGTAAGAAGGGAAGGCATCTCCAACTCTTACTAAGTAGGTATAAGCCAGGGATGCACAACTTATAAATAACATTAGATATATTAAAATTAAATAATAATTTGTAATACATTTACAACAAAGTCATTTGTTGCATTAGTTTACGGTAGATTGTATAATCTGTTAATAGGTTCAAAGAACCTATGCAACAAATAGACCATCTGTTTCAACAAATGACTCATCTATTGCAATAGATGACTTATCTGGTGTAATATATTACCTATCTATTACATAAGTTGTAGTGGATTGAGTAATCTGTTAATAGGTTGTCACAACACGAACCAGGGCCTAGTTGTAATGGGTATCTCAAGTTCGCAAAGGATCGGAGACCACCTCTATTATCCTAGCCAATCAGAACACGATACAACTAGCAATGGATGAGTTCCGAGCATATAACAAGATAGAGCTGAGTTTCGAACATATAACAAGATAGAGTTGAGTTTCGAACATATAACAAGATAGATAAATCTATAACAAGAGGGATCTAAGAATCCATAAAACAATCCGCCCACACTTTATCTACAAAGCCTCTAAGAATCTAAATATCAACCAAAGTCGGGACATGCCCCTGACCATAGTATAAAATATGACCATGAAATGAGGGCCTTTCGAAGAACGGAATATCACCACTTCAAAGCTGACTCTGAGCGCTAGCATATAACTTAAGGAAGGGATAAATTAATGCCATGATCAATCGATCCAAAACTATACAAAAACATATGCACACAATCATACACATATATACATACATATATATACATGTGTGTATATATATATATATATATATATATATAACATGCTGGGATAGGTAACAAGGTTTAGTATTAAGTTTAAAACATTAGCTTGGACTGTGTAGCTACCTCATCATCTAGTCACCGACGGTCTATATAGGTTCAATGCCCCCTATTGAAAGGGCCCCAGTGCGTGTTAGCCGCACGACCAGAGATATCAAAGAAAGACTAGGGAATACTTTGACCCTACGTCATTCCAGGATACATATATATATATATATACATGTGAACTATGCACACGATCATCAAAAACCCCATGCTAGGAAAACATGGTTTTTGGTGTTATCCAGGGTTCGTCCTCTTTGGGACTTACACCTTCACGGCAAGCTACACAATCCCCTATTAATCCTAATTAAAATAGTTTACACATTTCCTTTCATTAACCAAGAATCACTCATTATGGCATATACTATTGGTATCATCATACCAATTACGCTTGCAAGATACTATCATTATGCCATTCTAATTATTCATAACCTTGGGGAAATTCCCCGACCTTTGCAATTTAGCAAGTCAATTTTGGGGGAATTCCTCGACCCCTGTAGTTTATAATTAATTCAACACATGACCAACAAGGCCTTCAAAAACCACTTTTATCTGTTTAACCATTTATGCAATACAATAGTTTAGGGGAACTAAATTATGTGATTATCTATATTTAAAGTCACTTTTGCAAGTGGGTTGAGGGAAACACAATTTCCAAACCAATTCCAAACCAAAATCCTCAATTTGGGGGAGTGGCTCTACCCCCATCCCATAGTACCATACCCATGCACCCAATTAGTTCAAAAACTATCAATAAAGCATAAAAATTCATATAAAATCATCGGAACACCATTCAAACAACAATCATTCAAAACCCTCAATCCAAGTATCGAAACCAACATTTAAAACCACGTGGATATCAATATTGCATGCCATAAATAAAACATAAGTTTGTAGGGAAGCGATACATGCCTGAGAATCTTAAGAATTTAGAGAAGAAACCAGACAAATTAACCCCTAGATGGTCAATCCTTTGAAAGCCCTAGTTGTTCTTGCTTGGAGAATTAGAGAGTTTAAGGGTAGTTTATGATTGCTAAGTGATGAAAATAAACCCTTTAGATATTTTATGGTCGTGGGTTATCATTGTAGAATGAGGAAATGACCAAAGTACCCTTAATTAAAAAATGCAGAAAATTGGTCACCAGTTGTTACTGGTCATGTCACGACTGGGTATGAGTCATTGCCTAGACTCGTTATCTGGGTAGTGACTTAGGGCAGCCTTCACTGGCTTGGTCACGAGTCACTTCCTACGACTCGTAAATAGACCTTACAATTTGCAGGGTCCTAGTCGTACACATAACAAAAACTTTGGCAACTTCACTAGTTTGGTCACGAGTCCCTCCCTACGACTCGTGATCACACCTTACGACTCATAAGGTACAAGTCATAGCCCGGGCAATAAGCTCAAAACTCAAAAATTTTAGAGGAAAAAATCTAGGGTGTTACATAGGGTCAGAGAACCTATGCAAAAGAAAGACTATCTGTTTCAACAGATGGATCATTTGTTGCAATAAATTACCCACCTGTTGCATAAGTTGTAGTAGATGGATAATCTGTAAAGATAAGTTGCAACAGAAGACCCATCTATTACAATGTGTTAACTTGATTAAAATTATTATATTTAAAAGAATACTTACTGTATCATCAAGGGGTCTGAAGAGATCAAAGGGATTCATCTTTGAGTTATTCTTAGGAGACAACAACCTAAGGATCCTTGAATGAGAAACCTCATCAGAGTAGTCCTTGACCTGCTGTCAGAGGTAAGGAATAACTTCAAATGCCGAAGTCTAAAAATGCAAACATAATGCAAAAAAAGTCAAAATAATTATTCAATAGCACAAATAAATGATAGACTAAAGAAATAGTGATGAACTTTACCATGAAGGGCTAAGGAAAGTCGTATAAGTTGATCATCTTTGGAGATAACTTTGTCAATAATTATTTGACAGTCAAGAAATAGCTTTTATTTCTCCATGGATAATTATTGAATTACCTCAAAATCCTAAGCAAACACCAATAATTCAGGTTCTATGACTTTGTTAGTGTCTCTAGCCCATAAAATGGAATGCACAAACCAAACTATGCAAAATGGCTCATTGTTCTTCTTAAAAAACCTTTTGTTCTAGAGATCAACTATCAACTGCCTGGCTTTGTATCTAGGTCCAACAATAGACAACAACTTATTTGTTTTTTCTTTGACTTTATTAGTTTTGGTGGGTGGCTTCGTTAGTGTCTTACCTTTCTTTGATGTTAATTTTGATATCCTGCTTGCCTTTCTTTGATATTGATTTTGATATCCTGCTTTCCTTTCTTTGATAGTGATTTTGATATCCTTCTTGCCTTTACTTTTTCAAGGGTGTTACTACGGAAGAGGTTCAAATGAAGGATGGTATCTCAGGCTAGTCACTATGGTAAATTCTTTCATGCTAAAATAAATTGGCATGCCAGAGTAATTTATCAAGATTTCATCCATCTTCTTATCCTCATCCTTTAATATTTCTTAATCATCACCCTTATACTTGATCTTATGCTTGAGCAGACCATATACCATTGTTATTTAAAAGCCTACATTGTTTTCCTCTGGTAGATCAAGAAAGTATCCAAAGCAATTGTACTTAAAATAATCCTCAAGTTTTTCATCCCTCAAAATCTTCCTAAACACAGCTAAATTTTTACCCATCATAGATTTAACTACAAAATAACTAGTCAAATCTGTAGGGTTATCTATTGGCATATCAACTTGGAACTTGTCAATATTAAAAGTTCTAACAAAATCAAGCTAGGTTTTTGATCTATGTTCACGTTCGATTGATGATATAACAATATTATCATCTCTTTCTTACTTTTTCCCTCTTTATCATCACCTCCATTCTCACTTTTATCCCTAACTTCATCCTCATCTTCATTCTTACCTTCCCCTTCATCTCCATTATTACTTTCTTTATTATCTCTATCTTCTTTGTCATTTTTATTTTTATCTTCCCCCTATCCAATCTCTTCTTCATCTCCCTGAACATTCTTTTATACATTATCTCTTTCAGTAGATTATGAAATATCTCTATCTTCAGTAAATAGTAATTCTATAATGCCCCGAGTCTGTACCCTGGATGCTATACGGTGCTCATAATTTCAAAGGACCACAAGCTAACCCATGACTGGTACCTGCTGTAATAGCTGAATAATTATATTGTAAATATACAGAAATAGGCAAAAACTTGTCATAATGTTCAATACTGAATAATATTGAATAATGATCAACAAAGTAACACAATACCCAAAACTGAAAATCAATACTGAAAAACTAAACAACGAATCAAAAATACTCTAGTCTGAAAAAGCCTTTAGCTGTCTGAACTGTGGAGTTGATGGGACAAGCCCTCAACTAACTCTGACTACTAAAAACAACTAAAATGCTGAAAACAATTATGTCCTCGAACTATGAGGACTCACCACTACGCTAACTACTGAAAATTTGAATGGCTAAGGGCACTCTAGAGCCCGTGCGTCTGAACCTATAGTATAAGACATCATAGAGCAAGAGAAAAACTGCGCCAGTACTTTGAATGTACTGGTATGCTCAGTGATGTAGGCTAAAATGCATGGGTTCATATGCATGAACAATAATAATTGAAAACATGAGTATGACCAAGTAAGAGTACATGCAAGAATACATATACTATAACTGAGATCGTGATAATACTGAATACTAATTCTGAATATTGATTAAATGTTATCTAAGTATGCTGATACTAAATTACTGATAACTGAATGACTGTATCTGACAGTCCTAATTCTGTGGAACTATACTGAGTTGCGTACTAAGCTAAGTGGCTATATCTGATAGTCCTGAATCTGTTGAACTGAACTGAGTTCTATTCTGAGACTGAGACTAGAACTGAGACTGTGAGAGGTAATCATCTAATCGACATGCCCCTTCTCTAACTGATTTGGGGTCCAACCTGTAACCCCAGTTGGAAGGGTTTCAATACCATGCCATGGGTAGAGACAAGCTGTGAGTTAACTTTCTCTGACAGGAAGCTCATCCGTCAACTATCGCTGGTAGGAAAACTTAAATGAGATATATCAACCCTCAAAGTATCTGGCAGGAAAATATCTCAACCTACACTAGCTATGAAATTCTGTAATGCATGGATTGCTACTAAGGGTCAAACCCTCTGTTAACAGGAATGCCCCCATCCCTGGGTTCGCTCGGTGCTAAATCCTACTCCCAACTGAATGGACACTGAATTGATTTCTAGTCTGTACTAAACTGGACTGACTTCTTACTGATATTACTGTTTGACAAAACTGAACTGAGTTCACTGAGTTCCGTCGATTGACGGAATACTACTAAATTCTATTAACTGTCTGAGTCTACTGAGGTCTGATCTGAGTATTGTGATTGAATTACGAACACTACTGAGATTTCCTGGGTTTCAGTAATTGGATGAGTTCTACTAATCGAGTCACTACTGCGATTACTTCATAACTGATACTGGCTCTAAGTAAACAACTAAATTGTCCGGTATTAAATACCCCAAGGACTCAATAGCATGAAAATAATGCATCACATGATCTTGCTTAGTATAAATAAGCCCATTAAATTCATAATGCATCTATAGAGACATCTTATCAAACTCTTGCATGGTATAACTTGCAAATAAGCTAGCATGACATGATTTCTTTCCCTTATTAGTTCACATGAATATTTCATCAAGCTCTTGGTGAGCATATATATACACATAACACTAAACAACAAGTAGACATCATAATTTAAATCCCCATTGACAATTTCAAGGGTTTTACATGGATCCTCATGATATTACATACATATAAATTAACCTCACATGAAATGCATCATAAAACATGGATTAGAGTCCCAATTAATCATTATAAACATGAACATAATCAAACCCAACATGGAATTCATGAAATCCGTGAACTTGAAATTTAAAATAGTTTCTTGGAACCAAGGGTGGAAGGGACCCTTGGATGAATACTTTACATACCTCAGTTGATGAGTTTCTAAAAGTTAATGGTGAGTTCTTGATTTGAAATTTAAACACCTAGGGTTTTTGTTCTTGAGAAATTTGTGAAGAATGAATATAATTGCTCTCCAGAGGGTTTAATTTCATATTTTGGGGGCTGAAAGGAGTGGGAAAAAGACCTTATTAACTAGAGGACGCGGCCTTTTAATGCCTGTAAACTATGTTACCGACGCGCAGGCTGACGCGATAGCCAATGCACCGCATCGAGTTTGCATTGGTTCACTGGAATTTGTACTGAAGCTGGGGAAAAACTATTTATCGATGCGATGCATCAAGATCGCACTAACCCACTATTTTGGGCACTCAAACATGGTCTAAACGAGGTCTAAAAAATTCAAAACTTGTTCGGGAACCTCTAATGACATTCATGATCATGAATTAACTCAACTATCAATATTTAAAGGACATAAAGGTCATGAAATAAATAGTAAGTCTGAATGCTTAGCTAGAATTTTCTAAGTCTAGGACCCCCTCTTAACAAGCTTAAAAGACTGAATTAAGCTAAGAATTTTGTGGGGTCTTACAATATCTCCCCCTTGGGAACATTCATCCTCGAATGACATTGGCTAGGCTGGAAATACTGGTAGACTAAATTTATACACTAGACATACACAGCTGAAACATGATTTCATGACTGAGATTACTGATATACTGGATTTCATACTTAACATGCATATCTGATGCATGAGTACATAGCTGAACATGATTCATGAATGCATAACTGGGAATACTAAAAGTTGATTTTCTTATATATATATATATATACTAAATATACATATCTGATGCATAGGTATATGACTGAACTGACTTATAAGCGTATGACTGAATATGCAATGGTAACTAATTCTAAGCTAGTAAAGGTAATCTGAACATGGAACTGAGTTCAAGGAAAAACTATTACTTAAACGGAAATATACTAATGAACCCAAGATCATTTTTGGAGTACATATGAATAGGAACATGAGAACATGACTGAGACTGGAATGTGATACATGAACTGAATATCGTGAACTGAACTGAGCCCCCTTGAATATGTGGCTTACGATTGAGATTGAAACTTGAGAGTCAACTTATGAGTACCCACTACTCCAAACTAGATTTTTTACATGAAGATAACTGGGAGGTTTAGGTCATAAAAGCTCGAGGTTATAGTGCATCTCCCCCTTGGGACATTATGTCCCCCAAAGAATACTGACTTGGCTGAGATACTGAGGAAAACTGGGGCGATGCACAAGACACCTACGAACTGAATCATGACTGAATATCTGGGGCCTGAAACTGGTACATGATACATGAACTGAGCTGAACACACAACTACCTACCTGCTCTATCTTGGAATAGTTACATTCATGAGGCTTTGGATAGTGCAACTAGATGGAAAAATGGAAAACCACACCACACGAATTTGTCCGTCTAACTGCTAAAACTAAATTACTGGCCTTATGGACTAACTCATACTGAAAACTTATATTCGAATGGAACCTTTCTTTGACACTCTTTCTATAGAGTTCTAGTGGCTTTAAGGAGCAAAGAGAGCTTGGCATTATCTGAATAAGACATCACAACATGGCTAGAATTCTGTAATATGATACGAGGCCTATGAATCATCATCTAACATAGAGTGACTAAGACTTATTCACTGCAACTATAAATTTTCAAGCTTAGACATATCCCTTGAATAATCTCTCAACTATACTCTCCACCTTAGTATGAACTTTATTTGGGACTACTGAAAAAAAATATTTTTATGGGTGCTGCACATGAATGTATAAGCATACTAACTTATTTGATTAACTGAATAACTGATAGCTGAATACTGGGTCTACAAGACTGAAATGTACTTAGTCTGAATAAGTGGACTAAAACTGTAGAGTATTATGCATAAGAGGAAGAGACTGACTGAGTAACATGAGATAACTGAGCATGAATTCGTGAAACTGTATTATCTGAGAATGCAAGACTAAGCATATAACATGGTTCTAAAATAGTCTGTAAACTGAGGTACTGAAATAATAATAATTGAATAACTGATAACTGTACGCTAAGGTCGAACAAACCTGAAACTGAACTGAGTTTATGATCTGATTAGTGGACTGAGACTGACACTGTAACTACGACTGTAACTAAGACTACGCTTTAGATGGTAACTAGCACTGAACACACTGTAAGGCATGAGTGTAGAAGTCATGAGCTGTATGACCTGAGTTTGGAACTCCTGTGTTTGGGGAACATGATTTGTACTACTGAGTGAACTAGAATTCCTCGGACTAAGAACTAGAAATACATATGATTCTATATAAAGTGCATGAATATAAGCTGTTCTGATGGAGCTAGGATGTAAAGCATGCGTAGGTATCGTGATGACTAAAGTACACAACTTTGAACTGAGGTAAAGATGGGTTGGGCATCATTCCCACCCATTACTTTTCTACATATACTAATATTACTACAGAAATATGGAAGCCTGACTTCCTGAGATATCATAACCAGACAGTTCCTGTATACCCACTGAGATATGATAGGCTGACCCACTGGGTGGAGGCTGAGGAAGACTCTGCTAGAATTTTGTGACTGACTCCGAAATCAACTGCTATATATGGAATAACAAAGGACAAAGAAGCTCCAGGATCTAACAAAGTGTAAACATGCAAATAGAAAACTTGTAATGTACCAGTGACCACATCAAGAGAACTTTTCTGATCCTGTCAGGACTAAAGAGCATAGAGTCTATTTAGGCATTGCCCACTGGTGGCACTGAAAGAGGCACCCTACTGATTCGGGCGATCGGACTAAGCTGAAGGACGACTGTGCTGACTTTGTAGACCATCCTTAGGATAGTATCAGACTATGTGACCTGACTCGCTATCCAAAACACGCATAACTTCCAGCTCTACACATACCCTTATGATTCTTACAACATTCTTTGCAAAGCAGATTAACATGAACACTGCTTGCATTACTCTGGGTTTAAGAGTCTGGTGCCCCATCATGACTGTCATTCCTGAACCTTGGTATAGGTGTACTAGCTAAAGATGGAACTGGGGCTGAAAACTTCTGACTAAATCGAGAATGGTTACCACCCTTTGACCTTGGCTGGGCAAACTAAAGCTACCTGTTCTGGCTCTCTTCTTAAGTTTCTATTCCCCAATCTGTTAAGCATGGACCATAAGCCTAGATATGTTTATCTCCCTAATCAATATCGTAATCCTGCACTTCTTAACCACTCTACCCGATACCTCAGACACAAACTTGCTCATTCTGGATCAATTATCTGCTACTACATGAGGAGCATACCTGGCTAATTGAGTAAACTTGAAGGAATACTCTTTCACACTCATACTGCCTTGCCTGAGATTGATGAACTCTAACAACTTGGTTTCTTTCAACTCTAAGAGGGAGAATTTATCTAAGAAGGTTGTAGTAAACTTTTCCCATTCTATGGGCTCTGCATCTGCACCCTTGTCTACCTTCCACTGCTTAAACCACGTATGGGATACATCTTGTAGCTGATAGGTGGCTAACTCAGCACTCTCTCTGGAAGTCACTCCCATGATATCTGTGACTTTTTAAACCTAATCGAGGAACTCTTGTGGATCCTCTTCAGACTTAGAACCCGAGAATAAGGGTGAATTCACTCGGGTGAAGTCCTGAATCCTGGCTGCAGTAGTATTAGCCACTGGGTTGGCCAGAACAACAGCTGGCCATTTATTTTGAGTTGTGATTAAATTATCTACAGTAATGAATGCAACCTTGAATTTTGCATGAGAGACGTGCTCATCCAAGGGATCTGCCTAAACGAGCTGAGGTGCGGACTGATTTTCAGTTTTTTTTTGTAGTCCTTTTGGGATGCATGTTCTGTAAGTAAAATAAAGAAGCAAATTAGACTGAGAGTTTTACTGGAGCTCATGGTTACTCGCATGACATAAATACTGAAAGAAAGGAAAATTTTCCTAAAACATCTCGTAGACTCTCGTCCATAAGTATGGCGCACAACACACCTATGTACAAGACTCTACTAAATTCGACTTTTAGACTTTCTAGGACACTATTGAACCTTAAGCTCTGATACCAAGTTTGTAACGCCCTAAGTCTATACCCCAAATGCTACACAATGCTCATAATTCCGAAGGACCACAAGCTAACCCATGACTTGTACCTGCTGTAACAACTGAATAATAATACTATAAATATGTGGAAATAGGCAGAAAATTACCATAAGGTTCTATATAGAATAATACTGAATAATGATTAACAAGGTATCAGAATACCCAAAACTGAAAATCAATACTGAAAAACTGAACAACGAACTGAAAATACTCTAGTCTGAAAAAGCCTCTAGTTGGCTGAACTGTGGAGTTGATAGGACAAGCCCCCAACTAACTCTGACTATTAAAAATGACTGAAATGCTGAAAATAATTATGTCCTCAAACTATGAGGACTCACCACTACGTTGACTGCTGAAAATCTAAACTTCTAAGGGCACTTTGGAGCTCGTACGTCTGAACCTATGATATAAGACATCATAGCGCAGGAGAAAAACATACATCAGTACTTTGAATGTACTGGTATGCTCAGTGAGGTAAATGCATATGTTAATATGCATGAACAATAATATCTGAATAACATAAGTATGACTAAGTAAGAGTATATGCATGAATATGTATACTGTAACTGAGATCATGATAATACTGAATATTGAGTTTGAATACTGATTAACTATTATCTAAGTATGCTGATAATGAATTAATGATAACTGAATGACTGTATCTGACAGTCCTGATTATGTGGAACTATACTGAGTTTCATACTAAGCTGAGTGACTATATCTGATAGTCCTGAATCTGTAGAACTGAAATGAGTTCTATTCTGAGACTAAGACTAAAACTGAGACTATGGGAGGTAATCATCTAATCGACGTACCCCTTCTCTAACTGATTTGGGGTGCAACTTGTAACCCCAGTTGGAAGGGTGTCAATATCATGCCATGGGTAGAGATAAGCTGTGAGTTAACCCTCTCTGATAGAAAGCTCTTCCATTAACCCTCGCTGGTAGGAAAGCTCAAATAAGATATATCAACCCTAATAGTTTCTAGAAGGAATATATCTCAACCAATACTGGCTACATAGTTCTGTAACGCAGGGATTGCTACTAAGGGTCAAACCCTCTGTTGATAGGAATGCGCCCATCCCTGGGTTTGCTCGGTGCTGAATCCTACTCCCAGCTGAACAAACACTGAACTAATTTTTAGTCTATACTAGACTGGAATAAATTGTTACTGATATTACTGTTTGACTGAACTCAACTGAGTTTACTAATTTCTGTGGACTGATAGAATACTACTAAATTTTGTTAACTGACTGAGTCTACTAAGATCTGATCAGAGTACTGTGACTGAATTACGAACACTACTGAGATTTCCTGGGTTTCTATAACTGGCTGAGTTCTACTAATTAAGTCACTACTGAGATTACTTTGTAACTGATACTGGCTCTAAGTAAACAGCTAAATTGTCGGGTATTAAATACCACAAGGACTTGATAGCATGAAAATAAAGCATCCCATGATCTTTCTTAGCATAAGCATGTACATTAAATTCATAATGCATCTATAGAGATATCTTATCAAACTTTGCATGGTATAACTTCCAAATAAGCTAGCGTGACATAATTTCTTTTCCTTATTAGTTCACATGAATAATTCATCAAGAACTTGGTGAACATACAATGCATATAACACTAAACAACAAGTAGACATCATAATTCAAATCCCCATAGACAATTTTAATGGTTTTACATGGATCCTCATGATATTACATACATATTAATTAACCTCACATGAAACATATCATAAAACATGGATTAGAATCCCAATTAATCATTATAAACATAAACATAATTAAACCCAACATGGAATTTATGAAATTCGTAAACTTAAAATTTATAAATAGTTTCTTGAAACCCAAGGGTGGAAGGGACCCTTGGATGAATACTTCACATACCTTAGTTGATGAATTTCTAGTTTATGGTGAGTTCTTGATTTGAAATTTGCACACCTAGGGTTCTTGTTCTTAAGAAATTTATGAAAGAATGAATATAATTGCTCTCCAAAGGGTTTAATTTCTTGTTTGGGGGGCTGAAGGGCGTGGGAAAAAGACCTAATTAACCCTAAGGATGTGGCCTTTTAATGCCTATAAACTATGTTACCAACATGCAGGCCGATGCACCACGTCATTAGCATCAACGCGATAGCCAATGCACCGTGTCGAGTCTGCATCAGTTCACTGGGATGTGAACTGATGCAATAACCAAGTAAAGAAACATGTAACTAATCAATACTATGACGAATAAACAGATTACAAAGTCATGCAATAACTGAGTTGGAACTGTGGAAGATACTATTAACCAGCATATAATCATATAAGATAAACATGGAGTTCTATGTATAATCCTCATCGAAATAGGCCTAATATACCTTGCCAAGGTATTAAGGTTGATCTGACATGTTACTGCTAAACTGATGTTCGAAAGGACTAAAGTTTCAAGCGTGGTATGACGGGTTACCCTTTTGAAATTATGGTGGTCCATAGTTCTGGGACTTATGGACTTCTATAAAAGTCTTAGCCTAACTAATGGGTGAGGTCTCATCCCCACATCCGATCGGTGCTAAGTACTACTGCCAACTGAATATAAATTCATATACTAAATAGATCAATAATAGTGAAGTTCAGAGGTTGAAAGATAAGTTCTTTGAGTAAAAACATTATAAATCATGAAAACTGAGGGACTAAGTGTTTGATTGACAATACATGATGTCATAAATCATCGAATGTTCATAAGCCACCATCTTTGAAGAATGTAACTATTAAGATAAATTTATAATCTAAAGAGAAATGTAAAATTTCATAACACAAGTTCAAAATCATGAATTTATCAACATACTAAGGTTTCATAATTCCAAGTTTATAAAGAATCTATATCTTACGTGAAAACATGGTATGATCAACTAATATAGATTTAAATCCACACAAAAGCATGATAAAAATTCTTAATAGTCTTGAAAACTGAAATATCATATATATCCTGATCATAGGCTTAAAATCTGAAGTAATATTATGTAAATCATGCAAGGATATGAGAAAATCGTGAATGATATAATATAGTCATAAGCAAAAAGTTATGCTCGATCTACTTCAGCCTACCAGAAGTGAATTTTTGGGTCAACTTCAAACGATCATAAATCCTCGTACACAATAATCTGGGTGAGATACTATATATCAATGGAAATATATGAGAGTCCTCTTTCTAATTAAATTAGTTCCATCCAATTTGGATATTGAAGTAAAACGTTATGGTTAATCTACTTCAGACTATCAAAACAGTCCATCAAAGGACAGATTCGAGAATTTTTTTGATTTTTAAGGGCATTTTGGTCATTCCCCCTCACCCAAAATCCATCTAAACCCTATATTAAAGCCTATTAGAAGCAATATATATTATATTTCATCAAATTCCCTCCAAAAGAAAACCCTAAGCTCCTACATCCAACTTCAAGAACCTCCAAAGTTCATCATTAATTCTGCAAATTTATTCAAGATTCCAAGTTCCTAGTTCAAGAACTCCAAGAACCATCATTCAAAGGCACGATTAACATCTCAAAAATGAGTATCAATCTAAAGTTCATCATTCAAGGTATGTGGGGTTTTTCAACAAGAACTTTCTTTCATTCTTGTGCCCAAAAGTAATTTTCTTTACAAAGGCATGATTTTTATTTGATTTTTACGAATTTGAAGCATGAACCCATATCTTATGATGATTATTATGAAATCTTGATGTTTATGATTTTGAAAGATGAATTTACATGTGTGGAGATATAAAGCATGAATCTTGAACGATATTTATCATGATTTTGATATTTGTGTCGTGAATCCCCATTGAAAATTTTGTTCTTTTTTAGAAAATGTGTGTTATAAGCACGTTGATGTTGAATATTTGAGATATTTATTTGACGTTTTGGTCTTAAAGGAGTTGTTTTGAACTCAAGTGTGAATGAAATCTACAACGTGGTTGATTTTGATAGATGGGAAGCATGATGGCTCGCGATGTATGTTTATATATTACTAAAATTATTTTGTTGTGGATTATCTTTGAAATAATCTGAGCTAAGTTCGAGAAAAATCTTTAGCACCGAGTGGGAGGTATAAAGTGACCTTACTTTCCTAAAACTACGTGCCCCCATAGGAGTGAGCCTGAGGGTGATTTATATAGTGATCACTAGTTTGTGTCAATTTGATATCGATAGTCCTACTCCGATGGAAAGGATAGGACGACTCTCCCCAATGTGGGTTGTTCGTTGGACTCCATGTAGCTCACATGGTTTATGTCGGTTATAGGATCTCCCAGTGTGTGTGTGTTTTCGTGTCTATGATGAATGGTGAAGTGATTTGAAAGTGGAATTGTGAAAGTTATTCTTTCGAAATATTTAAATGATATTTACATTATGAGAATTTATATTCTTGATGAACTTAAAGTCATTGACAAATTATATGATGACTCACATGTGTTATTGTACTTATTTCATCCTCTTATGATTATGATGATTTTCATCGGGTCATGTGAGTCTGTCATACATCCTGCATATTTCTTATAAATATTTATGATGATAATGTTTATACAACTACATACACCCCCATATACTCGGTTTCTTTCTATGGTATTGACCCACATCTTCGGATGTGGGCTGTATTTTCTTGAAATGTAGGTTCAGGTGCTTAGTTCCAAGTTCTACAGTGATTCTTTGGGCATGCTGTTTTACATCCTCTGTTGTGGTTAGTCCTCATGTTCCAATGACGTAATGTCTGATGTTGGTTTCATGGAATTGCTTACATTTGATAACTGAGTGTGAGTCAGTTGGGGCATATCTCAATAGCTCGCTAGTTTTATTGATTTTCTTAGAGGCTTGTCAGACTAATATAGATGTTGGGAGTTGACTAATAGGTCATATTTTGTTATCTTTCTGAAATACTTTTATTCTTGGATGATGATTACTCTGTTGATATTTGAGGGTTATTTATGGAAACCCTATTGATTTATGTTGAATTGAATAAAAATGGCTCAAAGGGTTAGCTTGGGGCTACTCGTAGCCTCAAGTACCATGTGACACTTCGGGACCCGTTTTCTGGGGCGTTACAATCTTGGTATCATAGCCTAAGGTTTTAAGGTATGCTAGGGAGTCTGACAAGCCGCATTAAGTAGAATCTTTATCATCGGTGTGTAAAGCACCACATCTATGAGCAAGAGGCTATAAGACATTTTAGAAAAAAGTGTGATTCTTTCTTTCAGAAGTCTATTGTGCTTAAAGTGTCTCTCTCTGCTATTGATTCGTGATCTCCTTTTTCAGAAATATGCCTCCACATCGAGCGAGAAGAAATAATGATGGTTAGCAACCTTAACCTGCTAACCCATTGAATGAAAACATGTCTCATACTAAATTTCAGGCAGCCTTTCAAGCGCTGGCCCAAGCTGTTACTGCAAATGTTCAGGCCAACCCGGCCCCGGCTCTACAACAATAGGGAAGTAATTCAGCTACTGCCAGGATCCATGACTTTATCCAGATGAATCCACCGAAATTCTATGGGTCCAAGTCTGATGAGGATCGTGGTTATTTTTAGAGGAGGTGCAGAAGATTACTCAGGTGATGCATGTATCTGAGGAACATAGTGTGGAGTTGGCTGTATATAGGTTGAAAGACCTTGCTTATGACTGGGTTGTTGCTTGGAGGAAAGGTAGAGGTGAGGGAGCTATCCCTACAACTTGGCAAGAGTTCCAGGATGTATTCCTAGATAAGTTTTTCCCTTTGGAGATAAGGGAGGTGAAAGTAGAAGAGTTTATGAACCTGCGATAGGGCTCTATGACTGTTAGGGAGTACTGTCTAAAGTTCAATCAGTTTTCCAAGTATGCTCCTAACTTAGTGGTTGATAATCGGGCTAGTATGAGTAAATTTATGACTGGAGTGTCTAGTTATGTGGTTAAGGAGTGTAGGTCTGCTATGATGAATAGTGAGATGAATCCTTCTAGGCTGATGACTCATGCACAATAGATTGAGGCAGACAAAATTAAGGAAAGAGATGGAATGAGAGGGAATAAGAGAGCTAGGTTCGAGCAGCACGGACAGGGTCAGACTAGATCGCAGGGAGGGCGTCGCCCTTAGTATTAGGATCATTCGTCTATGCTAGCACCATCATCAGCTAGTGCTCCCGTGCCTAGAGGTAGGCAGGAGCAAGGTACCAGGTTATATGCGTCCAGGTCCCAGTACAGTGCTAGCAGTAAGCCAAATCATCCCCTGTGTCCTAAGTGTGGTAGGGTTCATTCGGGTGAGTGTTGGGGTTAGAAGAGAGGTTGTTTCCAGTGTGGTGACATGGGTCACAGAGTTAGAGATTTTCCACAAGATGGACAAGGGCATCGTGACTATCGCCCTCAAACCCAGACTCAGACTGTTAGTGCTCCAGTTCCAGCGACTCGCCCAACCCCAGCTCAGGGTACCTCTTCTAGCAATGCTGGCGGGCAGTGCCATAATAGATTCTATGCTTCACCGTCCTGCCAGGAATAGGAGAACTCTCCCAATGTTGTTATTGGTATACTTCGTATATTTCAGTTTTATGTGTATGCTTTGTTGGATCCTGGATCCAGTTTCTCATATGTTACACCTTTGATTGTTGTGAATTTTGAAATGAGTCCTGAGATTATTCCTGAGCCTATCCTAGTTTCTACCCCATTGGGTGATTTGATTGTAGCCCAAAAAATGTATAAAAAGTGTCCTATTACCGTTCTTCATAGAGTCTTGTTGGCTGATCTGATTGAGTTAGACATGGTAGATTTTGATGTTATTCTGGGTATGAACTGGCTGTATTCTTCTTATGCCTCTATTGATTGTCAAACCCGAGTGGTCAAGTTTTAGTTTTTGGGTGCATCCGTGTTTGAGTGGTTTGGGAATTCTGTGTCACCCAAGAGTCATTTTATCTCTTACCTCAAAGCCAGAAAGCTTATTTCCAAGGGGTGTATTTACCATTTGGTTAGAGTCAAAGACACTAAGTCTGAGACTCCAACTCTCCAGTCTGTTAACGTCGTCAAAGAGTTTTCTGAAGTCTTTCCGGATGATCTCCCAGGGATACCTCCTGATAGAGAGAGAGAGTTCGGGATTAATCGACTCAGTCTATTTCTATTCCTTCTTACCGTATGGCCCCTACAGAACTTAAGGAGTTGAAAGAGCAACTCAAAGATCTACTAGATAAGGGTTTCATAAGGCCCAGTGTTTCTCCTTGGGGTGCTCCTATGTTGTTTGTGAGAAAGAAAAATGGCTCTTTGAGTATGTGCATTGATTACCGCTAACTAAATAATGTCACAGTAAAAAATAAGTACCCCCTTCCGAGAATAGATGATTTGTTTGACCAATTGCATGGTGCAAGTTATTTCTAAAAGATAGACCTTCGTTCCGGCTATTATCAACTCAAAGTTAGGGAGTGTGACAGGCCGAAAACCGCTTTCCAAACTCGTTATAGCCATTTTGAGTTTCTTGTTATGTATTTCGGGTTAACTAATGCCCCAACAGCTTTCATGGACCTCATGAATCGAGTTTTCAGACCACATCTGGACATGTGTGGTTTCTCAAAAATGAGTATCGATCTAAAGTTCATCATTCAATGTAGTGGGGTTTTTCAACAAGAACTCTCTTTCGTTCTCGTGCCCAAAAGTAATTTTTTTTTACAAAGATATGATTTTTATGAATTTGAAGCATGAACCCATATCTTATGATGATTATTATGAAATCTTGATGTTTATGATTTTGAACGATGAATTTACATGTGTGGAGATAAAAAGCATGAATCTTGAACAATATTTATCATGATTTTGATATTTGCGCCATGAATCCCCATTAGAAATTGTGTTTTTTTGAGAAAGTGTGTGTTATAAGCACGTTGATGTTGAATATTTGAGATATTTATTTGATGTTTTGGTCTTAATGGAGTTGTTTTAAACTCTCGTGTGAAATAAATCCACAACGTGGTTGATTTTGATAGATGGGAAGCATGATGGCTCCTGATGTATATTTATATATTACTGAAATTGTTTTGTTGTGGATTGTCTTTGAAATGATCTGAGCTAAGTTCAGGAGAAATCTTTAGTACCGAGTGGGAGGTATAAAGCGACCTTACTTCCCTAGAACTACGTTCCCCCGTAGGAGTGAGCCTGAGACTGATTTATATAGTGATCACTAGTTTGTGTGGATTTGACATCGATAGTCCTACTCCATGGCAAGGATAGGATGGCTCTCCCCAACGTGGGTTGTACGTTGGACTCCATGTAGCTCACATGGTTTATGTCGGTTATAGTATCTCCCAGTGTGTGTGTGTTTCCTTGTGTCTATGGTGAATGGTGAAGTGATTTGAAAGTGGAATTGTGAAAGTTATTCTTTCGAAATATTTAAATGATATTTACATTATGAGAATTCATATTCTTGATGAACTAAAAGTCATTGACAAATTATATGATGACTCACATGTGTTATTGTACTTATTTCATCCTCTCATGATTATGATGATTTTCTTCGAGCCATGTGAGTCTTTCATACATCCTGCATATTTCTTATAAATATTTATGATGATGATGTTTATAAAACTGCATACACCCCCATATTCTCGGTTCCTTTCCATGGTACTGACCCACATCTTTGGATGTGGGCTGCATTTTCTCAGAATGTAGGTTCACGTGATCAGTTTCAGGTTCAACAGTGATTCTTTGGGCACGCTGTTCTACATCCTCTGTTGTGGTGTGTCCTCATGTTCTGAGGATGTGATGTCTGATGTTGGTTTCATGGAATTGTTTACATTTGATAACTGAGTGTGAGTCAGTTGGGGCATGTCTCAATGGCTCGCTGGTTTTATTGATTTTCTTAGAGGCTTGTCAAACTAGTATAGATGTTGGGAGTTGACTAATAAGTCGTATTTTGTTATCATTCTGAAATTCTTTTATTCTTGGATAATGATTACTCTATTGATATTTGAGGGTTATTTATGGAAACCTCGTTGATTTTTGTTGAGCTGAATGAAAATGGCTCAAAGGGTTAGCTTGGGGCTACTCGTAGCCTCAAGATCAGTGTGACGCTTTGGGACCTATTTTCTGGTTCGTTACACTATGGCTGTCTGGAGACTTTAATAAATCTATCTAAACTCTAGGTTGATAAGTGTTATTATAGGCAAACTCAATTAGATGTAGATGATTATGTCAATTTCCCTTGAAGTCAATGACTTAAAATCTCAATATTTCTTTTAGATTTTGGATAATATGATTGGCCTGGTAGTTTATCTAAGAGTGCAAAATAGTACTAAGATTAACCTTTGTACCAAGACCTTTACCAAACGACTAACAAAATTGAGTTTTGAACAGAGTACCTCAGTCTAAGATGATAGAAAAAGAAATCCCATGGAGTCTTACTAACTTATGAACATATAACTTAGCATAATCTTGGATTATCTTGGTCATTCGATCCACTATGACCTAAATTTAATCATATTGACACCTATTGCGCAGAAGTCCCATAGTATAATCCTCATTAATAAACTCACACTTCTAAGTAGGGATGCCAATATACTAAAGTGTACCTTCTGCTGTTTGATGCTCAACTTTCCCTTGTTGATGGTGGGATAATTATGCATGAACTCTGCTATATCTGTCTTCATTCCACTAACTAACTTTCTTTTAACCCATTAACATTTGGAACATGGAAATGACCTTGATAGCGATGAACACCATCGCTCACTTGGGAGAAAACTTCCACCTTTTGTTGATGGACTGGATCTATGAACTGACTAAGTATAGGGTCATTATGCTATGTTTCTCCTTAGCTGACGACTTATTAGAGATCTGGTAGCTTATCAAACCATGTCCTCAGACATGATTTCCATTCTTGCCTTTTGCTTATGTGTGACGACATGCCTGACGGCTTATCAGAGTTCTAATAGCTTATCAGAATATGTCATCAGGCATGCTTCAAATTTTTCCCTTCTACTTCTGAGTGATGACATACTTAACGACTTATCAGAGATCTGATAGCTTATCCGGACATGTCATCAGAAAATCTTCTGCTATTGAGTGACGGCATTCTTGATGGCTTATCAGATACCTGACGGCTTATCAGGGGATGTTATCACACTTCTTCTTCAACTTTCTTACACTGTCTACAACTGATAATGACTCTGATAACTTATCACAATTTTGATGACTTATCAGATAAGTTGTCAACTACACTTTCATGGCCGTTTGTTCCAAATTCACCACTTTTTCTCTTATTATCTTTGGTTTTCTTGCATCTTGACTTTCCCGCGTTATCAAAGAGAAATAAATCAAAAATGACAAAAGTTACTTAAGACTTTTCAATTGCTCTCAGTTAAAAGTCTCAAATATGTTAGCATCTGCTCACACATCACACACCAGCATGACATTCAAACCTATCTGTATAACTAGATCCTCGTGTAAAACAAGAATATGCCAATCTTTCTTTAACATGAGACCTTTATACTCTCCCACCTAAGAAATTTCTTATCACTACATTATTTTATTAGGAGAGTTCATTGAAAGGTTCTAATTTGAGGACCTGAAGCATGAATGAACACTATATAAAACTTGACACTTAAAAGACGACTGTGGAATAGAATATCAACATCATTGATTTATTAAGAGTCCTCAATTTAGGATGTACATGACATAAACTACATTTCTCTGATTATTAGGGGTGTAGCATGAGTCATGGGAATTGAGCATACTATAAAACAAGAATACATGAGTCATAAGCTACATGACCTGAGTTTAGAGTTCACAAATTCATGGGATATAATTCGGATAGCTAGGTAAACTCAAACTCCTCATAATAGAAACTGGAAGCGGATATGGTTCCTTATGATGAGCATGAACATAAACCATGATCATGGAGCTGACATGTAAGGAATGAGTAGATATCGTGATGATTGAAAACCTTGCACTGAGATAAGAAGGGGTTGATCGTTATCCTTTTCTTACTACTTTTCTACACATACCGGCATCACTACTACGATTTGAGAGACTGACTTGGTTACTTGTTCTATCATCCCCCTTAGTTTAAAGACAACATTCTATGTCTTGGAACCACTTAAGCAACACCTTTAAATTGTACTGCCACCACTTTACTCTAGAATTTGGGGTATAACAATATGCATAATTTAAAAATTCACCCTAAATAACTATTACCAATAATGTTAAACTTGATGCTAGTGCTTTCTTATGAGATACAACTCTTGGTCCTCTATAGCCCCAAAAATCATCATGTAACAACTTAGAATCGACTAACATAGAATTTTCAACTCTTTTTTCTATTAGCTCAACTTTCAATGATTCAAACTTATATTCTAACACATAATGTGGATATCCCCAAATATTTACTAATCATACTACTTTCATCATTGCCTACAAATATCACATCTGCAACATATGTTTTGAATCAACAACCCAAATTCTTGCATACACTACTTCAAGCCTAGTGATTCACCTTTTATACAACTAGCTTTATAAAATATAATTTGCTTAGATTAATGTAACAGTATCCCTACTCCACTACTGCTGCCAAACTCCTGCTTCCACGCTTCTAATTCAAAATCATATGCTATCATAGGATTTTGAGAAGGGCTTTGAGGGCACATATGACTCTGGATTAGTGCACGAGGTTTCATTTATCATGAATAAAATCTTGAAAACTTTGGAACATAATGGAACTGATGGGAAACTTTTGAGCCTGCGGGCAATATCATAATTATCTGCAAGGATTTTCTGAGAAAGCTCTATCTGTAGGACATTGAGCTTTACTATTTCTGTTACCTTAAAACTAAGGTGGAGTTGACATGAGTGGAGCATGATAAGAATCGATATAAGTTTCTTAAAGAACCTTTTTATAGCACGATCTAAGACATAAAAAAAGGGAAACTTTTCCTAAAACGTCTGCCAGCCTCTTGTCCATAAGTGTGGGGCACTTCACACCCATGCATAAGACTCTACTCAATGCAGGTTTCAAACTTCCTAGCATAAATTAAAACCATAGGCTCTGATACCACATTTGTAATGCCCCGAGAGTAGACCCTAGGTGGTACATGGTGCTTATATTCTCAAAGGACCACAAGCTAACTTATGAGCTAGTAACTGTTGAGTGCAGAATTTTACCTAAAATGACATAAGGGTTTTAGCAACTAAAAACATTACTGATTGGAATACCTTTATCCCTGGGATCGGTTGATTCTTAATCCTAATCCCAACTAAATTGACACTAATTAAGGTACTGTACTAATTTTAACTGAAGAAGAAACTGACTTAGATTACTAGACAGATCTAAATTTGACTGATTATGATAGCTGAATGAACTTATAATACTCATATGTGTCTAAAACCTTTCTAAAATTACATAGACTAAGTAAATAGCTAAATTTTAGGTATTCATATCCCCCAGGACTCAATAACAATAACAACATAGACAAATGAAAGCTTTGAAATAAGGGAAGAAAATCATTGTTCACAATTATTCACTTAAGTATTTCATCAAACATATGGGGGTCAAGACTTTAACATAGGGGTGCTTTTAAACATGATAAGATAGCACAATCACATGACCAAATCATAAATTGAGGGGATTATTCTTAATTCGCATGAACATGATATCGAAACCATAATATTTAAAACATACTAAAGTGTTAGGGAAATATTAAGTAGTCATTGTTTAAAATTCTTTCATCTACAAATTTTATCAAACACTTGTACTGCATGGTTTAAACTAAGCATTGGAATGGTGTAAGAACTTATAGTAGTGGCATTATTTTTATACTGAATCACCAATTAAGGTTTAAATCAATGAACTACACAATTCAAACCTGTAGGGTTTAATAATAACTATGATTCATGTAAACATGATAGAAAATTTGAAATTAATGAAAGTTCATGGACATAATTCATAAAACATGTAAAGATCATACTTTTAAACTATAAATTGGGTTCTTGGACTCCATGGGTGAAAGGGGCCAATGTTTGAACATCTAACATACCTTAGAGCTTTAATCTTTAAAGATAATAGACTTTTCTTAAATGTTCTTGGATTGGGAATTACAATTTCTTGGTTTTCTTGAAGAAAGGCTTGAATCTTGTTCTTGGGGAATGATCTTGAAAGGAAATCCTAATCTTGATATTGAGAGTTGTAACGCCCCAAATCTGGTACCTAGAACGCTACACGGTGCTCATGACCCCGAAAGACCACAAGCTAACCTATGACTAATATCTGTACCTGAACACTGCAAAATATACTGTATAAATGCGTAAATAAAGGTTGTAAGGACATAAGCTTCAAAACTAATAAAATAATCTCTGAATGATATTGTATCACAATACCAAAACAAAACTTGAAATAAACTGTTTGAACATGATAGTCTAAAAAGCCTCTTACTGATTGAACTATATAAATAAGGAGTTGATGGGACATGTCCCCAACTAAATCCAACTACTAAAATAAATTTATTAATAAGATAATAAATTAATGGTCATGTCCTCGAAGGATGAGAACTCACTTCTAACTCTGACTGTTGAGACTAGAATGCTACAGATGCTCTGGAGCTTGTTCTTCTGAACTAATGATATAAAACACCATAGCACAAATGCATCAGTACATTTGAATGTAATGGTATGAATGTGAGGTAGGTTGAATACAAAAGGGTTCACATGCATGAACTACACAAACTGACTGTATAACATGAACGTGAGAACACATGCATGACTACATAATAACTATAACTAAGTTCATAATAACATGATTACTGAGTCTAAGTACTGATAACATGAGATATTATATTTATATAACTAAAATAATTGATACTAAGCAACTGTATCTGACAGTCTAGGTTCTGATGGAACTAGCTGAGTTTCGTACTATTCTGAGTTAACTGTATTCGATGATGTGTGAGCTAATACTAACACATTTGAGGCTTTTAACTAAGATAATTGCAAAGTCTTAAGCAACTTTTGTAGTTTTTGATTAGTTTATGTTTGATTTTAAAGTTAAGCTGAGATGATAGAGAAATAACAAGAATGGATGTAAAGAAGTTAAAATCTGAAGAAATATGAAGGCAAGTGTGGCTGATGACATTTTTGATAAGTCATCAGTCCTGTGATAAGTTGTCAAGTTCATCATTAGTAGTAAACAGAGAATTGGCCTAAGTTGAAAGATGTGACGACATTTTGTGATACTTTGTCAAGGGTCTGATAAGCTGTCAGGAATGTCGTCGGCCTAAGGCAGCATAGAAGAACTGAAACAGAGCTTTGACGACATTTTGTGATAGGCCTTCATGAAGATAATAAGTTGTTATGTTTGTCGTCAGCCTTAAACAGGAAGAGCCAAAACTAAAGAAGTAGTTGACGACATTTATCATAAGTCATCAGCCTCCTGATAGGCAATCAGAAATGTCATCACCTAATTTGAGGGATTTTTGAATTCTAATATTTTGTTTACATAATTAGCGTAAACTATTTAAAGCCTTGTTTAGGGTTTTCTTAAGAGTTCGACTCATTGAGTTTTAAGCAATATACTTTGATATTTTCTCTCTCTAATTTTGGCTTAAGAAAGCAATTACTTTGAAGATATAATATTCATTATTTTGGGATTTCTTTTGTGATTTAATCTGAGAATTTATAGTTTCTATTAACCTTGTGGTAAGTTTATCTTTAAAAGCATAAATTCATCTAGTTTCTTTAATTTTTACATCATGAGCATCTAAATTCCTTTAACCTGAATTATGGGATCCAGGGTTAGGTCTTGATAAGGTGCTGAGGGGTCAGGATTTAAAAGGTAGTAGGACTTGTTAATAATTCTGAGGTTTTAATTAACATTAGTTGGTTGCAAATAATAGGTAAAACCTACTTTGATTTGCTTGAAAAAGAAATCAAATATAGTAGGAAGTGAATAATCAACAGGGACTTGGAAATACTCCGTTTAATAATTAGCACTGTAACAAGATTGGTTAACCTGAGGTAAAATCTAGCCATTGAATATAAACTCCGTAAGTCCGAGAGGTTTAGGTAATTAAATGCTTTAGATGGTCGAGAGACATTTAAGCATAACTTCGATAAAGATAACTTGTTGTACTACCTATCGTGAGAATCCTGAACCACTAGTAGCATCCATCAAGTATCACAATCCCTAGTGGACATAGTTTTGGTTTTTCCTAAACTCTTGATTACGAATACTAAAACTGACGTAACCAAAAATTGCTTGTTAAACTAAAAAACTCCCATTTTCTGGAAACATCCAACTATCAATTGATTAATTTGCAAATGACTTACGTTCATACCATATTCCCTATGGGATTTGACCCCAACCTAGTTGGGGTTTATATTGACAACCATCGCTTACATTCTCATTGAGAGGTGTAGTTTGTGCATTATAAAAAATGGCATCATTGCCAGGGAATACGGTTGTAAACAAAACTTTGTGTGCGCAAATTGACTGTTAGTTAAGTTTCCTAGTTTTACATTTATTTGTTGTTTTTCTTTATTTGTAGGATCTTTATAGTGTATGCCAAGAACTAGAAGTTCAAGAGAACCATTATTACCACTTAATATGGAACCGCAACGAATTAGAAGAATGGCAGAATAGTAAGAGGCTGATAGACTGGCAGCCTTAGCTCGAGCTCAGGTGAATATGCAAAATGTCGGGCATCAAGCACGACATCCAAACCCTGAGAATGAAGATTTGGGAGACGAGGAGTTGCTTAATCTTGGTAACCCAAGGCATTATGAGCAGATAGCTGCACTAGTATGGTGTAATATTAATAGGAACCGTCCGTTCTAAGAAAGACAAGAGTACCTGTCAGTCCAGTATGATCTCAATAATGATAAGGACAGAATGGATGGAGTAGGTGCAATGGGTTCAATTATTCCTCCACTGTTGGCACCTCGAGCCAAGTTCAGCATTATGAGTACTATGATCTAACTCCTCAATCGAAGGGGTTGTTTGGTGGCCATCTTGGGGATGACCCAAACATGCATCTGGTGAATTTTGTCACCATCTGTAAATCTTTTGATAACCCAGGAGTGGGCTAATATGCTATCCGGTTGAGATTGTTCCCGCTGTCTCTGTCTGGAGAGGCAACTTTGTGGCAAAATGAGCTAACACTCAATTGTATAACCAACTACAGGCAGTTGAAAGGAGCTTTCCTAGACATGTTCTTTCTACCTTCCAGGAGGTTACAGTTGAGGGACGATATTAGCAACTTTAGACAACTCCCGACTAAAGCCTTGCATGTAACCTGGGAAAGATTCAAGAAAAAACTGTTACAGTGTTCGAACCATAATATGACGAACATATATTTTATGGAGACTTTGTACATGGCTCTTAACTATGTTACAAAGACAATTGTAGATAATGCTATTGGTGGTTCATTTGTTGATCTTACATTCCCAGAGGCTTTAGAGATGTTGGACAGAATGACCAAATAGAGTCGGGCATGACATACCAGAGACTCCGTGGTGGCCTGCCCCACTGTTTTTGTAGGTATTACTGTGGAGCAATGCAAAAGAGATAAAAATTATGACAAAAAAATGGATCACCTAAAAACATGGATGGACTTTCTAACCAAGTATTTGCTATCAGGAAAGGTTGAGAAGGTGAAAGTTGTGGGCTCTCAGGATAGGATTGAGGCTGATGCAGAAGAAGTGGCTAACTATGTTAATAATCAGGGGTTTTTTCGAGGCAATAGCCAAGGGAATCATGGTCAAAACTTTTATGATAAGACTGGTTATAAAGATAGGGAACTGCAAAATTGGAGGAATAATAATGACAGGAGCGGGATATATGTTCTTCCTAGAAATCGTGAGGCTGCTTCAATAAATTCTGAGAAAATGTCCATGGAGGACATGATGGGTAAGTTGTTGAAGGGAGTGGAGGCTATGAACTCTTTTATGACCACCATGAAGACCTATCTGATTTCCCTTAGTCAGTTGGTGCACTCCCACTCCATCGTTATCAATTAGGTAGAGCAGTAGATGAGCCAACTCATTGCAGTATTCAACCAGAGAAAGAGCAGAATATTACCAAGCGCTATAGCCTAGAATCCGTGGAATGATGGATCATACATGGCTATTACCACTAGAAGTGGTAAGATATTACCTGGCCCTTCTGTGGGCAAACCTGTAGTTGATGAGGTAGTTGTTGATGAACTAGAAGAAGGAGGTCCATTGGAGTCTGAGAAGATGGATAATTCTGATAATGTTCTAGAGAAAGGTGAAGAGAAGTAGAGGAGGTAGTGCTGAAGACTATCCCAAGACCACCAGCTCCCTTTCCTCAGCGGTTGGAAAGGAAAAATAATGATGAAAAATTCAGAAAATTCATGGAACTACTAAAGCAATTGACAATAAATGTGCCTTTGGTTGAGGAACTTGAGAAAATGCCAGGATACCCAAAGTTCATGAAAGACCTTTTGACTAAGAAAGGAAGTTTAGCTACGGGCCCGAGGACAATCTCCTTCATTGTGGTGCTATCTCTACAAGGTCATTAGTGCAGAAAAAAGCTGATCCGTGAGCGTTTACCATCCCGTGTACTATTGGGTCCCTAAATTTCATAAAAACACTATGCGATTTCGGAGCCAGTAGAAATCTAATGCTACTCATTGTGTTTAAGAAACTGGGTTTGGGGATCCTACCCCGACGAACATGAAATTGGTGATGGTAGATAGGTTTGTAAAACAACCTGTGGGTATATTACACGATGTATTGGTAAAGGTGGCCGACTTTATTTTCCCTGCTGATTTTGTAGTCCTAGACTGTGAGGTGGACTTCAAAGTGCCCATTATTTGGGTAGAACATTCCTTGCATCTGGGAGAGTTATGTAGACATGGAGCTGAATGAGATAAAGTTCAGGCTCAACGACAAGGAAGCAAGATTCAAAATACACTCATCCATGACACCGGTAAAGCAGATGAGTGTTTTCTGAATTGTGGATTTATTTTATAAAGATGGTAAAGGGGTATGAACAGGTTGTCTTGATGAAGTCTAAGTAGTCAAGATAACCAAGTTGTGCTGCGACATTAAATCAGGTGCTATTGGGAGGCAACCCAATATTTTTATACTCCAGTAAATTATTTATTTTTGTAGTAGGTTATAGTTCAAAGAAGGTGGAATCAATGTATTCATCCAAGTGCCCCTGACAACATTTTTTATGGGCTATCACAATTGTGATAAGCTGTTAGATTTGTCGTCAAAGACCTCAGCTCTAAAGAGGGGTTTGTCAAGGTCGAAGACATTTATGATAAGATATCACAATTGTGATGGCTTTTCAGAAATGTCGTCACAAAAAGCCCAACATTAGCTAAAACTGTAGGCCAAATTAAAAAAACCCGACCCAGCCCACAACTTGGCCTCTTCACCTTCCCGCTTAGTTTTTAATTCATTTAAGTTATTTTCCTTCCATACTTAGAATATTTTTCTTCCCTTTTTAAAAATCTTTCCAAGTAAACCAAGAAGAAAGCTTCCTTGTGTGTGGGGGGGCTTGCAATCAAAATAAAAAACCTCTCTTTATTTCTTCTTGCGTGTGTAATCAAAGAAAAGGTCTCCATCAGGTATGCTCAAAACCTGAGCTTTCTTTTCAATTGGTAAGTGGTAAGATGAGGTAAACTCAAGTTCCCAAGAAGCTTGAACCAAGTCCAACTTGCAAAAAGGGCTTAAAATCAGAACTAGGGCTTGTTGTGCAAGCCTAAGGCTTAAAAGTTCAGCTCAAAAATGAAAATCGAGTGGATTTAAAAAAAATGGGACCAACAATTGAGTTAAAGTTAAGTTGGGGGTCCTGATAGAAGCTGAAGACATTCATGATAAGCTATCATAACTTTAACGACATTCATGATAAGCTATCACAACTGTGATGGATTATCAAAAATATCGTCAAAGGTTGCTTAAAAATTTGTGGGTTCTGTTTAGAGCTAAGGACATTTATGATAAGCTATCACGTTTGTGATGGCTTATCAAAAATGTTGTCAGAAGTTGATAAAGTCTCATGGGTTCTGTTTAATGCTGACAATATTCATGATAAGCTATCACAACTGTGATGGCTTGTGAAGAAATGTCATCACAACTGGGACCTGAAGCATTACTAAACCCTTTTAAGGGGTGTGGAATTTCAATGATCGATGTGTTTTTATTCGTACTCTTAAGGGTTAACTAATGGTTTTTCTCTTGCTACACATCTTGAAATGGAACCCAAGGGAAAGAACTCAAAATCCACAAAGAAAGTGACCAAGGAAAGTGTATCTCAGAGACTCTTCAATGAAGAGTCTGATTATGAAGAGGAAGAGCCTCTGCTCAGGAAGCAAAAGAAGAAGCAAAGCTCTAAAAAGACTCTACCACCCTCACCATTTGAGGTGCATGAGAGTGAATAAAGTGACACTGAGCAACAACATTTGAGCATACAGCTTCTGAGTAGTTAGCCTCTTAGCAACAAAAGTCTAAACCTGCTACAACTGAATAGCATAATTTAGATCAGCCTGAGTTTGAGGAACATGAGTTTGGGCAACCTGAATCTGAGGGACCATTAAATGAGTCCTCTTCTGCTGACCCACAAGATGACAAAGACTCTTAGATTCAGGGAACTATGGTCAAATGCAAGAATCCTTAAGTTCGAGATAGAACTAAATGGAAGATTCCCAAAGATCAAAAAATTTTCTTTAATGGGCTTCCCAGAACCAAAAGAAAAGCTGTCAAAAGGTCAATCATTGAGGAGAAGAGAATCATCACTAAAGGGCTGAGTAGATACCCAGAAGTGGAGCAGAAATTTCATAGTTATGATTTGGGATGGACTACACGAGGAGAAAATTCATTTATCCCTACACTAGTTAGGGAGTTCTATGCAAACTACAAAGCTCGCTTGGAAAACATGTGTACAGAAGAAGAGAAAATAGTTGACCAACCTTTGTTGGATAAAGTTTTGGTGCGGGGCATAATGGTGGATGTTTCTGAAGCAACAATCAACAGGTTTCTTTATAGCCTGAACTTCACTCCTTAGGCCACTTTATCTACTTTATATGCCTGGTTGAAGCATTGGTAAAATCAGTGGAATTAGTTAGCCACACTCATAGCCGATAGAGAACCGAAGTGGCTAACAAATCCTAGTAAAAGGATCTTCAAGGCATCCCTGACTTCAGAGGAAATATTTTGGTGGGGTATTGTAAGTATGTGGTTGATGCCCACAGATGATGATAATGTCCTCGGGGATGACAGAGCAATATTAGTCACAAGTTTTGTGGCTAACCTTAAATTGAATTTCGGAAAGATTATTGCTGAGGAGATAAAAATTTGTGTCTCGAGATTTGATACAACATATCCCTTCCCTTGTTTAATTACAAGGTTGTACAGGGAAGAAAATGTGCCAAAGATTGTGGGGCTAGAAGAAGAACTCCTTGCCAAGAAGACCCCCAATCCTATCAGAAATAAGAAAAATCATCTGAGGCTAATATTTGATAGGGGTGCAGAGATTCCCACTGATCCACCGATTACAGTTACTAATTTAGTGCCTAATGTAGAGATGCCACATTCTGAAGCTGTACCTCAAACATATGCAATAATGGCAGAATCATCACTGCCTAGAACTGATACAAATCCACCAGCTACTATGCCTACAATAGAATTTTCCTCTACTCTAATTAATTTTAGGAGAGTAGCGAAGCAGTCCAAGTGGTACAAGGCTCAGCTTAAAATCTTTGCCAACCAATTTGCAGTTGCAGTTACCAAAGTGTTAAGGCTGTATTGCAGCTTAGAATGCCTTGTCGAATAGGATTGATGAATCAGAGAACCGCTTTAATGCATGGTCAAAGGAGAGGTCAGACCCAGAGATGACACTATTTTAGTCAGAATTGGCTAAGGTGAAGGCGAAGGTTGGAAAGTTACAACAACACCAATTTATGGTGTCATCAAAGCCGGCAGTGGAGGAGTCTGAGAGAGAAATCCCATTGTTTGATCTCACCAAGGAACAGGTAAAGAAAAAGAAAAAGAAAAGTGAGAAAAAAGAAAAAGGGAAAAGAGAGAGACCCAACAGTGATGAAAAGTGAAAAAAAGAGAAGAGGGAAATAAAGAAGGATGAAAAAAAGGAACTAAAGGGAGTGAGGATCGAGTCTCTAGTTGATAATGAGAGATGGGAGGCAACCATCCGAGTGAGAGCTGCAGGTGCCTCTACTAGTAGGCCTTCAGAGATTAATAGACCAGCTGCACCAAAGTGAATTGAGGCACCTGATAGAGATGCAGCAGAAGGGTCAGGAACTCATGACCCTCGAGATTGATCCATTCCAAGTATACTCTAACCCTAAGTTTAGATTTTCTTTGATTTTAAAATGAGGGTGTAAAGTAAATTGTTATTGTAAAATTTTGTATCCAATTAGGAGAAATACTTATACTTGAGGTAGTTGAATTATTTTGTGACTTTTGTACACCTCTTCAAGTGGTCTACTTCTTTAACTATGTGATTTGCATTTAAGTGTGACCACTGTGCATCTTTTTATGGAATAAGTTCTAGTAACATAATAATCATTGCTAAAAAGCTGTATGAATTGAATGAGTCATAGCTTGTGATATACGTGTGTATGAGCAACTGCTTAGTTCCCTTTGTATCCTGAAGCCAGAACTTGCCCGGTTAGTCTTACCTAGGTTTAAGGATAGGGGTTAGGAAAGGATCATTAGCCATTTTGATATTAGCTCACTTTATCCTAAATGACCTTCCCTATGTGTATAATATCCCTTGATCCCTGTTTTGAGTTTAATCAACTTATTTCTTTGCATGATACCTATCAACTTCCTATTTAGATCACAATGAACCTATTTTGGCCCTGGTCCTCCGTGGATACTGTGCACCTTGACTTAGGTAAATGGCCTAAGTAGAGGGTGGCTATCATAGGGGTGCGTCATATAGAGTGAGTATGAAAAAAGGTATCATATAAGAAAAGAATAAAAAAAAAGTTGCAAAGGAAAAGAGCAAGAAAAATAAAAATTGTGAAAAATATTAAGTAATTGAGAAAAGACTGTACCTATCCTAAATAAGTGAGATCAAGAAAAGAGAAGAACGGAATAGGCTACTGAGTGAAACCACAAAAATCTATTGCAGTGTCAAGGAGTCTTAGTCACTTTAAATACCATCTAGTTTATACTAGCCTCTAGCCTACATTATAAGCCTAATAGAAGTCCAATAGTGATTCTAGTTGACCTATCTGAAGATTTGGGTAATGAATATAAGAGCAAGCCTACGGTACTTGGCATACACTGATCAAAACTTTGTTTTGAGCGTGAGTGTTTAACTTGTCCCCATGGTTACATATATAATTCCTGATATGAAATGAGGGGGATGTCTTTTCTGTAAAGGCACACTGGTTACATTGCTAGTTACTGACTTATTCGGGTGGTGTAATCATGGTCTATGCATGGTTGTTATAACTAAATTGTTGTCGTATCTTGAGTCATGTGTTTTGAATTAGTGTTCTTCATTGTTCTTGAATTGAGTGACCTTAGAGATGGTGAAAGTGTTTTGAGATAATGTGGATGATAGCCTTGTATTTTCTTAGTTGTGTTGGGTTTCTTGAGGAAAAGCACTGGTTTTAAGTTGAGGGTGTTGATATCTGAGCTAATGCTAACACATTTAAGGCTTTTAACTTAGATTAATTGCAAAGTCTTAAGAAATATTTGTTATTTTTGATTAGTTTCTGTTTGATTTTGCAGTTTAAGCTGATTTGATAGAAAAAAACAAGAATGGAAGCAAAAAAGTTAAAATCTTAAGAAATTTGAAGACAAGTATGGCTAATGATATTTTTGATAAGTCATCATCCCTATGATAAGTTGTCAAGTTCGTCATCAACAGTAAACAGAGAATTGGCCTAAGTTGACATATATGATGACATTTTGTGATAAGTTGTCCAGGGTATGATAAGCTCTAAGGAATGCCGTCAGCTTGAGGTAGCACAGGAGAACTGAAGCTGAGCTTTGATTAGATTTTGTGATAGGCTGTCATGAAGATGATCAGTTGTTAAGTTTATCGTCAGCCTTAAACAGGAAGATCCAATATTGAAGAAGGAGCAGACGACATTTGTGATAAGTCGTTAGCCTCCTGATAGGCTATCATAAATGTTGTCACATAATTCGAGGGATTTCTGAATTTTGTTATTTTGTTTCCATAATTAGGGTAAACTATTTAAAGTCTTGTTTAGGTTTTTATTAAAAGTTCAACACATTGAGTTTTGACCAATACACTTTGATATTTTCTCTCTCTACTTTTGGCTTGACAAAGCAATTACTTTAAAGATATTTATATTCATTATTTTGGTATTTCCTTTGTGATTTAATTTGAGATTTTCTAGTTTCTATTCATCTTGTGGTAAGTTTATCTTTAAAAGCATAAATTCATCTAGTTGCTTCAATTTTTACGTCATGAGCGGCTAAATTCCTTTAACCTAAAGTATGGGATCTAGGGTTCGGTCTTGATAAGAAGCTGAGTGATCAGGATTCGAAAGGTGGTAGGACTTCTTGATAATTCTGAGTTTTTAATTAACGTCTATTAGTTGAAAACAATAGACAAAACCTACTTTGATTTGCTTGAGAAAGAAATCAAATATAGTAGGGAGTGAATAATAACCAATGACTTGGAAATACTCCGTTTAATAATTAGCACTGTAATAATATTGGTTAACCTAAGGTAAAATCTGGGCAGTGAATATAAATTCCGAAAGTCTAAGAGAATTAGGTAATTTAATGCTTATGTAGGTCGAGAGACATTTAAGTGTAACTTTGATAAAGATAACTTGTTGTCCTACCTACCATGAGAATCCTGAACCACTAGTAGCATCCATCTAGTACCAAAATCCCTAGTGAACATAATTCTATTTTTTTCATAAACTCTTGATTATGAACACTGAAACTAACGTAACCAAAACTTGCTCTTTAAACTAAAAACCCCCCATTTTCATGAAACATCCAACTATCAGTTGATTAATTTGCAAACGACTTACATTCACACATATTCCCTGTGGGATTTGACCCCAACCTAGTTGGGTTTTATATTGAAAATGATCGCTTACATTCTCATGGGAGGTGTAATTTGAGCGTTATTATCTGACAGTCCTGAATCTTGTTCAACTTTTTGAGTTCTATTACTCAGACTGAATGATTGTATCTGAAATTCCTAATTCTGTACTGAAATTGTGGAAGTAGTCATCTAACTGACATGCCCCAAATAATGAATTATAGCTGATTTAGGCTCTAATCTGTAACCCTAATTGGAAGGGTGTCATACCGCGCCACTGGTAAGGACAATTTGTGAGTAAACTTCATATTATAGGTAACTCTAGTGGGAACAGTGGGTACCCTCATATAACAGGTTAAGCCACCTCATCTACCCTTATATAATAGGCTACGATGTCTCAACCTATATTGGCTACGTAGTTCTAGATGCAATGATTTCTTCTAAGAATCACACCCTTATATAATAGGTTGGTTCCCAACCTTGAGTTTGCTTGGTGCTAATTTCTACTCCCATCAGGATAAACACTGAACATGATTAATGGAATTGACTGTACTGAGTTAACTGAGTTTTGTTAATTGATGAAATACTACATGAGATTACTGAATGCCTGAGGTTTCTGAGATTACTAAGTTTACGAAGTTTTCCTGAGTCACATGACTGCCTGAACTTCTATGAACATGCCTCGACTGAGAGTATCTTAAAAACATGACAGTGGCTCTTGGAAATATCTAGACAATATTGAGAAGGGTTGCTCTATGCCATGCCATTAGGATAGAATCTATGACTGACGTGAATTCACCTATGTGGAGGAATACACTCTCTATTGGAGAAGACTTCCTCAAAAGGCGAAACTCTTAACTAGCGAGGACCCCTTCGACCTATGGTGCCATACAGTTTTAGAATTCAAGTGCACTACACTCACATTCCCTCGATGCTAAATACTACTCCAAAAATATACTAGCACTTAATGAAGTTCACCGTAAATTAATTATAGAGATTTATAATTTAGAAAAAACAATCATGATTCTATTTATAAATAATGATCATACGTTAATATGTGAATTTTATATGACGTGTGAGATCTTAACATCAAAACTCAAATTGTTATCATGTTGTAATAGTCTGTAATTTGAAATCAAAAGTTTAATTTTCTAATAAGCATTGTAAAACACGATAAAATCATTTAAATTTACCAACACATGGAATTTCATGTCAAACGCTAAAGCTCAATTAATAAGGTAAATCACATGAGTAAAAAATGAGTAAACATGAATTCTTGTGCAAAATAAAGTTTAATTCATAAGGGAATATCACATTACCAAAATCATATAAAGTGAGAATGAACCCTAGTCATCAAATCGAAAATTCATATGAAAATTTGTTTTTGGGTAAAAAGATGAATGTGAACCATGATCAAACCCTACATACCTGAACTGCTAAATTAGTTGGAAAAACACTTGAGTTTTGGTCCCTTAGCGTTGCATTCTTGAGACAAACCCTTGTTTTGAGTTCTTATGAGTTTTGGGAGGATAATTAATGTTAAATTTCTTTAGGTGTGATGGAAAAACATTTTGGAGATTTTATAAGATCATTTAGGACATAAATGACCAATTTTCCCTTGAAAAAATAAAGGAAAAATAGTAATTTAGCAGCATCGTGACCACAACATGACATGCCCTTATTGCGCCAAGACAGTGGCATGGCATGCCATTATGTAGTAACCAGCTGGTGTGGCACACCCTTATTATGTCAGGCCACTAATTTTTTCATCTAGGTTTCTTGCCTCCTTGACATGGCATAAATATGGACTATTACTATTTTTGACCTATGTTATGCCCTGAACTCATTCCAAAAATTTGAAAACACTATCTAATGGTCCCGTTATCATATTTAATCATTATTAAACCTTAAAATCATGTTAAACCACATGAAAGCTATCAATATAAAATTGTTAAACTTATGGGGCAGAATAGTATAAATCATACAATTGCTTTTCTTTCAAGTTATATATATATATGTTATTTGTTTATTGATAAAAAATAACTATGAGAATTCTCTTGGGTTAAAGTAGTTTGCCTAAGAGTCCTAACTTGCATATAAATATTCTTGTGACTCCATTAGTTTTGCATATACATTTATAGGCATAGGATAGAAGACTTTAGGATTCTTCTTCTTGATTTAGGTTTACAAGTTTGTGATAGGTGGAAGAGGATTCTTATACTTGAACAATTATGAATGAAGGAATGTTCCTATTTTTTTGTGCATTTGGCTCTGTGTATGTGTTAAAATTTCAACAAATGATAATGTTGTCTACTTATCTACTTCTAGAAAGAAAACAAGCCTGGCAAGAATTATGACAATGTGCAGGTAAGGCTTTATTCTATTAATAATGATTTTAGTGACTATTTTGTAGTCATTATTGGACAACCCTTTAAGAATATAATTCCTTAGTGAGGGGGGAATTACAATATGTGAGAATGATATAATGGAGGGTAGTTTTCATATGAGTATACATGAAAGAGTTATTGATAGGCTCTCTACAAAAAGTTATCGTCTTATTTCCCATAATATCTAGTATTTTGGAAGAATATAGGATGAAGACTACTAGGTTCAAGAGCCTTAATAGGTTGACATAATTTAGAACTACCAAGACTTCAACATCCCTTAGTGGGGAAGATAAAATCCCTACTCACGCTCCAAGTAAGTGAATTGGGCCATCTAGGTTGGTTAGATAGTTATATTTAGAGAGAATCTACTCAATTATGTGTAGCTTGGTGAAAAAATGTATAATGTGGTTGAAAACTTCAATTTGGTCATAAACCCACCCACATCATCTATAATGGATGAGATTTTATTCCCCCTTTTTATTAATTATGGAGGTGTAGAAAAACATAGTGTTGACATATGTCCATCACTTAAACAATTGATGTTTATCTTGATTTTACAAAAATCATCTTCAAATTTGAGGAGATTATCATATTCCTCTTAAAGATTAGGTGTTATATCATGAAGAAAAGCACTATGATATTAGTTATCAAACCTATGGATTCCACTAATATTTGCAAAAATCTTTTTTATTTTTTGAAATTTGTTTATAAAGGTGCTCTTATTCTTGCTAACTATTTATTTTTGGGTTATTTCAATGTTTTTTGTATGACTAATTGGAGGATCAAAATTAGTGTCTGGCATAATTCATAAAGGAGTGATTTCACACTACATGGGTTCCATATTAAAAGTCTTATTAGTGGTAGAGGTCAGGTGACCTTTAAGAATGATAAGGAAATGGTCAAACTTAGTTTTAGTAAGGTAAGTTAAAATAGTATTAAGGAAGTGGTTCATCCATAAATCATTAGCTTTAAACTGTCAAATCTCTCTAAGATAAGGTTTTGCCTTTCTTATACCTATTATTGGTCCAAGTGTACTTGCAATACTTATATCCCAAAATCTTCTATTTTACATTGATTAACAAACAAAAGTTTAAATGAGTCCTCACTAATAAGACATTCTTCATTATGAGTCTATGAGCGATTGTATAAAACTTCCCAGGGCTTAGTTCTTGTATTAAAGTCATAATTAGAATAAATAGTTTAAATGAGCCAAGTTAGGGGTAAGAGAGTATCTTAATCATCACAAAGATTCTTTTAGGGAGTTGTGAAATTAACGTCCCTCTTTAAGGAGTCCTCATTCCACATAAATACTATACCTCTAGAATAGCCCATTGTATGGATTAAATTTGGGAGTCATATGTGAGCCCTTTGGTAAGCCTCTAATGATAAATTATCCTTGTGTCGATAAGCACTAGCATTAAAAGGTTGTGGATCTTAATCATGTCTTCATAATGGTAGTAGGATTTAGCATTATATCCCCCATCCATTCTAGATAATTAAGTTTATCAATTTTGAAATGGGTAGTAGCTATTTTGAAAAGCCTTTTACTTTTTCTGTTCGAGTAAGGTTTTTCATTCTCTCACTATGTTTAGGGTCACAACTACTAGGATTTACTCATTCTCTTTCCTTGGATTCATAGTGTACAAAACCATCTACCTATGATAGTAGATTATAATAGTTATCACAACCCCAGTCTACACTGTGATAGGTAAAAAATATTCATAAACATCACTTAGAACAAAGTTCAGCTTAGATCCTTTGATTCGTCCAAAGTTTGGTATTCAATTCTATAAAGGGTCTACTTTGAGCATGTATAACATTTTATATACATTGAATTTTGAAGCACAAGACCCACCAAATTGTAAATAATTGAATTAGCTTTTTAACTATATCAATTTTTTCTTAATCCAATACCCGAGTAAAAAGTTATTGTATTTTTTGTGAGAGATAGTAAGCCAACGCGATTGGGACGCGACGCGTTGGTCGTCAATGCGACACGATGAAAACCACGTCACTGAACTGTTTCACATGCTATTTTTATGGCTAGAGGGTCTAGGGGCACATTGATCACTTCTCCTCACCCAAATCCACCCATAAAACTTAATTTCAACCCCCAAAAACATTATACACACTATTATTAACCTTTTCTCTAAAAAAAACCTAACCCCCTCAATTACACCAAGAACTTCAGCAATGTTTGTACAATACAATTAAGAATTTAAGTTTCCTAATCCAATAAGTTCAACAGAAAAAGCTTTCAATAGCATTCTCGAGGCTTCCAAGTCAAGATTTCTATTTAAATTCATCTATTAAGGTATGTAGGAGTTCATCCATGGGTCCTCTTTGACCCATGGAGCCCAAAAAATCCTTTTCTTTTAATTAAAGAATGAATTTTCCATTATTATTGTATTTTGTATGTTCAAGAAAGATAGAATTTTATGTTTTCATGGTGATTTTAATTCAATTTATTCCATGTATGATTCCATGCAAGATTTTGTATTCCTCATGCTATGAATTTGAGTTTCCCGTGATTTATTCAAATAAATTCTATGTAGATCCTAAATTCATGATGTTTAGCAATATTCCCATATTTTTAATTCATGTCTTTCACATGTTTGATGAAATTCCCATACCATGTTCAATCAATTTCAAGATGAATCCCATGGTATGGACATTTCCATGTAACTCTATTGTTCCCTTATGTTTAAGACTTTCTTACATTCAAGCTATAATCTTTGCATGTTCTGATGAAATGCCAATGTCATATTTGAAATGAATTTTATGTAAATTCCTCAATTCATGATTTTATTCATGTAATCATGCTATGCTCCCATGTTTTAGAAATTCTCATGTTCAAGTTCATGAAACCTAAGTGTTTTATGAAATGCCTTAATGATTAGATTATGAATATTGACTACTTATTATGTCCCGAAGCTTTAGTGTGTCCTCTTCTTATTACTATCAAGTGTTGGGGGCTATGAATACCAAAAATTTAGCTGTTTATCTAGTTTTCAATATCTACAAAATAATTTCAGTTGTACCATAGAAAATATCATTCAGTCAGTAGTATGGTCGATTATGAATCTAATTAAGTTAGCTCAGTCCACTTTCAGTTCCATTATTAGTTTAAACATTAATAATTACCTTAGAATCTGTATGCACTATTATTTTTTGAATACCAGCCCTGAGCTTATCACTTATAAGTTATTAGTTTATACACCAGTTAGTATTTCTGTGTCTTTTAGTTGGAAGTAGGATTTAGCACCAAGAGAATTCAGGGATGGCAACTTCCTCGTTAGTTAGGTATAACCATAGTAGCAATCCTCGTATTCTAGAACTACGTAGCCAATATAGGATATAAAGAGTCACCCATCAGTTTAGGTTTGACTTTCTCTCAGGGGTCACCTTTCAGTTTAGGCTTGACACCCTGGTCCTTCGGGATATTAGTATAGTGGAACAACATAACCAGTGTTAGTACCCATGGCACAATACTGACACCCTTTAAATTGGAGTTACAGGTTGGACCCTGATTAGCTCAGATTGGGGCATGTTGATTGGATGATACCCCTCATAGTCTCAGTTATAGTACTCAGTACAACATGCATATTAGTTTCGCTAGAACATACTATTTAGTTATCAGTATTTCAGTATTTTAGTTCATAGACTATTTTAGAATCATGTTACATGCTTGGTCTGGCATCCTCAGATAATACAGTTTTTATGCATTCATGCTCAGTTATCTTATGTTTTTTTGATATTCCTTAGCTCATAAGCATAGTACTCCATAATTTCAGCCTGGTTATTCTGACTAAGTACTATTCAGCCTTACCTTACCAGTATTCTTCTATCAGTAATTCAGTTAATCAGATAAGCTTAGCATATGTTATGCTTGGTTCTATGTGTTTATGCATTCATACTCGGTATGATTTTATATTTAGATCCTTGAGTTATGTCATCCTCTATCATATAATTTTAGACTCAACATTCATACAGTATCCATGTTTTATCGTATCCTAGCTTTAGCTGTACTTATATCATAAAAGTAAAGTCTTACAGAAATAAAGTTTAGATTCACCAGCTTACCAGATTATGTTTGTTACTCATGTTTTAAGATAGTTTAGAATTCCATTTAGTCCAGTCTATTGGTGAGTCTACTTGCACTTAGAAAGCATATTTTATGATTACGTATGAAATCAGTTTGACATAGGGTATTCACCCCTGCATACTCAATATATTTCAGAACTACTGATCCATATATATGTCGATGTCGCTATATTTTTTCATAATGTAGGTACCATTTGTAGCCCGCACATTATGATCAGACAGCTATAGTTTCCAACCGGCAGGTGATAAGTTCTCTTGTTTTAAGAACTCCAGACAGTTTTAGGCAATGTATAGTTCATTTATTTTCCATATGTATTGATTATTGGTAGTTGGAGGCATTTCCCAGCTACTTGTAGTCATTATATTAGAGGCTTCATAAATGTCAGTTAGATTTAGTTATGTAATTTCAGTTTCTTCCTTTAAAATTTATCAAATTGTAAAGCTTTATTAGTATTGCATCTATTTTAGATTTTTATTATGATAATGTTTCTGCACAACTGGACCTGTTATTGAATGTATTATAATTCAGTTGCTTAAGAGTATGCCAGTTCATTGGTTAACTTGGGATGAATTGTGGTTCCAAGCACCGTGTGACATCCAGGATATACTCTCAGGGTGTTACAAATTTCTTATCATAGCATAGAGTTCAAGTGTCCTAGGGTGTATATGAAGCCGTGTCTAGTAGAGTCTTGCAGAATGGTATGGAGATGTTTGTACTATTGTTTTAGAGAGTATAGGATATTTAGGAAATATTTTTCTTCTTGCATGTCTCAGATCGTGCTATAGCAAGGTTCTCTAAGAAACCGACATAGACTCTCATCTTGCTCTATTCATGCCATCTCTACGTTATTTTTAAGGTAATAAAAATAGTTATGCTCAAATTTCTATAGATAGAGTTTCTCCATCCAGTCCCCACAGACAGTTATGGGATTGTATATTGGCTCAGAAAGCATCCCATCAGTGCCCTTATGTCCTAAAGTTTAAAATATATCATTCATGTTCATGAAAATAATGCATTCAACCAAAGTCAGATGTGTTTTCAGATCCCTTCTCAGAATCCCATATTTAGTATATGATCTAGAGTTAGAAGCATGAATCCAAAAGTTAGCAGTAGTAGAGTTGGGATAGTATTATCCCGATAGAAAAAATTATATATTCAAGGGGCTAGTTGTGTGAACGGTGACTCAATAGGCTTGAAATAGCGTATGCAAGAATTTAAGCTTGTTGATTTAAAATTAAGTATGATGGTATGGATGTGAGTTAAAAGATATGATATTAGTAGTGTATGAAAAAACAGAAGTAGATGAGGTGTTTAGTGAGGTAAGTATGTGTTGAGAAGAGTGTAAGTATATGATGATGATTACAGAAGCTAAAAAGTGTTAAGGGTAGTATATTCTATGGGGGTTTAATATTTGTGTGTATTGTTATACCTCGAGCTCTAGAGTAAAGTGATTGCAGTTTAGTCCAAGTTTATTAAGTGGTTCATAGACTTAAGATGATATTTTTAGTCTAGGGGGGAGATGATAGACAAAGTGACCAAGTCAGGCTCTCAGATTCTAGTAGTAGTGCCAGTATGTGTAGAAAAGTAGTAAGAGAGGATTACTCCTAACCTGTTCTTATCTCATTGCAAAGTAATTCAGTCATCATGTGTAACAACCCGATTATCAGAACTAGAATGCTACATGGTGCTCATGACCCCAAAGGACCACAAGCTAACCCATGACTGATATCTATACCTGTACACTGCATAATATGAAATGAAAATGCAGAAACATTCACTAAGAGGCTGTAAGGTTTAATACTGAACATAACTGAATAATAACAATAACGTCTAACATAGACTGGTATCTCGATACCAAAAAAAAACTAAAATACAAAAGTCTAAAAAATATGACGAATATTGTAGTCGTCTGAAAGCCGCTAACTATCTGATTAAGGAGTTGATGGGACATGTCCCTAACTAACTCCGTTAGCTGAAAATTGAACTAATATGAAAAAATAAGATCATGTTCTCAGAGAATGAGGACTCACTGCTAAAACTCTGAACCCTGGAATGTTACTGCTACTACTGATCTAGGAGTCATATCTCTGAACCTATGGTATAACATAAAAAGAAAAAACCATAGCGCAAATGCATCAGTACAAAAGAATGTACTAAGTATACGTGTGAGATAGGATGAATACATGGGGATTACATGCATGAATGATAATAACTCACTGACTAATATAAAATATGAGAGTGCACACATGAATACATAGTAATTGAGATCATGAGAACATGATAACTGAATTTATATACTGATGACATGAGTGGACTGATATCTATCGTGACTGATATTGGAGTTTTGATAACTAAAATAACTGATAACATGAGTGACCGTGTGTGACAGTCCTAAATCTAATGGAACTATCTAAGTTCAGTACTGTGGCTGAGTTGACTGTATCTGATGGTCTTAAAATCTAAAGAACTATCCGAGTTTATTTACTGAGACTTACACTGAAACTATGGGAATAGTTATTTAACCGATATGACCCAAAAGCACTACAATATCTGAGCTGGGGTCCAATCTATACCCTGATAGGAAGGGTGTCAATACCGTGCCACTGGTAAGGAAAACTGTGGGTACCCTCATCTTACAGTGTCCCCAAAAGAGAACAGTGAGGCCCTCATCTGACAGTGCTTATCCACCTCACAAACCCTCATCTGACAGTGCTGATGTCTCAACCTATGCTGGCTACATAGTTTGGGAACACAAGAATGACTGCTAAGAATCACACCCTCATCTGACGGTGTGTGTTCCCATCCTTGGGTTCACTCGGTGCTAATTTATACTGCCATCTAAAGAGACAGGACATGATTGACTGATTGTAAATGGACTGAGTTTGTTGAATTTCGTCGACCGACGTAGTACTATTGATATCTGATAACTGACTGACTTCATGAGATTACTGATCTTACTAAGTACTGAGTTTATGAGGTTTCTTAGATTTCCTGAGTCACATGAGTGACTGACTTCTATGGAACATGACTTGACTAAGAGTATCGTGAAAACATGACATGGTTCTAGGTACACACCTATATTTTTTAGTACAAGTACCCCCAGAACTCGATAGAAGGAAACTGACAAGGCATGACATTCCTGAATAAATGACCAACACCAACAATCCATAATATTTCTCGATCATAGGAATAGAGTTCATAATTCATAATGCCATAAATAAGGGATATCATGCTTCACATGGTTATCATAGTCTTGGTCATGGAAGGGAATGCATATAACATGTACATACTTGCCTGATTTCAATATTATGAGCATTGCATAACATAACAGTCAATATACAACAAGAGCATGGAAATTGTGTTACATCATAAGGGTTAGCAAGGACTTGTCATTTAGATACTATTGAGTCATAAGGAACATGATTCTATCATACTAGGCATTTTATCAAGAACCTTACATTCACACTTTACAGCATAGGTGAAATCATCAATTTAAGAATCTAAAACTACCCAAACTCATAGGTTTTCAATCAACAAACTCACATACTTTATGAAAAGTCATCAAGACACACTCTTGAAACATAAATAAAAACTATCAACATGAACATGATCAAATCACAACAATCAAATCACAACAGATTATTTAAAACATGATTCTTAGACTCCACGAATAAAAGGGATCCATGGATGAACACTAAGAATACCTTAGTTAGTAATTTCATGAAGATTAACGGAGAGATTCTTGAAATTTGACGATGAATTCCCTTGGAATTGAACCTTCTATGAAAACCCCAGGGCTTGCTCTTGAGAGTTTGTGAGAGTAATTGAGTATAAGTTGCTGAATTATGACAATCTCTCATGTTATAAGACTTATATAAGGTGGGGAAATTGACCCTTTAAACCCTAGGACACGTCTTTAACTTTTGAGAAAATTTCCTGATTTTTATCCTTGGCGCGACGCGCCACTATCGCGCCAAGTCACTGGAAAGAGACAAATGGGAAATTGCACGATGGCGCGATGCGGAGCTATCATATTTCCACTTTGTTTACGACCTAAAAGAAACACTGGAAATTGACAATTGCCATTTGAGCTATCTCCGCGATGCGTTGGAGGCTTAGGTGATACATTGTCTCACTAAAAAAGTTCTAACTCTTCGCTCGGGTGTCGGATTTGGGCAAATTTTATATCGATGGAAATGTTATTGAATTTCCCACATGAAAAAAAGTTAAAATCTTGAAAATTCCTCATGGAATAATCATGATTCACTTTCGAAGCTAATACTAGGCATTCCTGTGATAAAATTAGCTAGGAAGAAAATTTGGGGTTTTACAATATCTGCCCCTTGGGAACATTCATCCTTGAATAAGACTAGCTGAGAGGGGGAACAATAAGATGAAAATGAACTAAACATGGATAAATGGAATATGATCTCATGATTGACAAGCTGAACATAACATATTGAACATGCATATCTGATGCATGTGTAACTAATTCATGAGTGCATTACTGAGTGGTCAGAGGAACTAAATTTTTTCACAATGAGAATGCATGTCTGGTGCAAAATTATATAACTGAGCTGGTACGTGAATGCATAACCAAATATTCAATGGTACTTGATACCAAATTTGTGATGACACATTAGCATGAAACTGACTACCAAGTTTTCACTGAATACTTAATGTGAAGCTGAATAAGCTTAAGTGGAACTGTTACCTTGAGCTTTATCTTGATTGGAGGGAAAGAGGTGAGGATACTTGGCATGCATTTCTGCTTTTGCTTCCAAAGTAGCTCCCGCAACAGACTGATTTTTCCAAAGAACTTTGACTAGAGGGACTTCTTTATTCCTTGGTCTACGAGTCTGATAGTCTAAGATTTCGACTAGAATCTCTTCAAACGAGAGGCTATTCTGAACATCAATAATCTTAATAGGGACTATGACTGATGGGTCACTTACCCACTTCTTGAGCAAAGAGACATGAAAGACTGGATGAACTGAGACTAGATCTTAAGGTAAATCAAGCTCATAAGCTGCCTTGCTGAAGCGACTGAGATCTTGAGGTAGATATGATCACCAATCTCACACTTGAGATCTTTCCTACGCACATCAGTATAATACTTCTGTCAGCTCTAACCAGCCCGGAGTCTTTCTTTGATCAACTGGACTTTCTCTAAGGCATCAAACACTAAGCAAGGCCCTATGACTTAGGCCTCACTAACCTTGAACCAACCGATTGGAGATCTACATCTCCTACCATGGAGAGCTTCGAATGGAGCCATCTTAATACTAGTATGATAGCTATTATTGTATGCAAACTCATTCAAAGGCAAGTGGTTATTCCAACTACCCTTGAAATCAACTGCACACGCCCTTAGAATATCTTCAAGAGTCTGAATGGTCCTTTGTTCTTGACCATCTGTCTGAGGATGAAAGGCTATACAGAGATGAACTTGGGTACTAAGACCCTTTTAGAATGCTTTCCAGAAGTGAGAGGTGAACTAGGTACCTCTGTCTGAGATAATAGATAATGGAACACCATGTAATCTAAAAAAAATCCCTCATATAGAGTTTGACATAATCCTTGACTGAATAAAAGGTATGAACTGGAAGGAAATGAGCTGACCTGGTCATTCAATATACTATGACCCTAACTGAATCATGTTGATGATAGTTTGAGGCAAACCCATCATGAATTCCATGTTCACAACTTCCCACTTCTAAGTAGGAATACTGAACTCCTACATGGACCTACTAGGCTTCTAATGCTCTACCTTAACTTGCTGACATGTATAGCACTTGGCCACAAACTCTACAACATCTCTCTTCATCCCACTCCACCAATAGATCTCCCACAAGTTGTGGTACATCTTAGTGGCCCCTAGAAAAATAGCGTATCGCACACAATGCGCTTCTGCAAGAATTTTTGGTATCTAGTTATGTACACCTGGAACACACAGATGACCCTGACAATGAAAGACACCATCTCTACCTTGGGAGAAAACCTCTACTTTCTGATCTCTGACTAAATCTTTTAGCTTGAGAAGGCTAGGATCTCTATCTTGCTTTTCTTTTACCTCAGAAACTAGAGATAATTCTGAACTACTCTGAACACATATACCGCCCTCTGAAGAATCGACTAAGCGAATGCCTAGTCTGGCAAGCTGATGGATTTCCTGAGCTATCTTCTTCTTGCTGTCCTCAACATGGGAAACACTACCCATGGACAGTCTATTGAGAGCGTCGGCCACTACATTGGCCTTGCCCGGATGATAAAGGATGCTCATGTCATAATCTTTCAAGAGATCTAGCCACCTTCTCTGACAAAAATTGAGATCTTTTTGAGAAAATAAATACTGAAGACTCTTATGATCTGTGAAAACATCTACGTGAACTCCGCAGAGATAATGCCTCCAAATCTTTAAGGAAAATACTATGGTTGCTTACTCAAGATCATGCGTAGGATAATTCTTCTCATGGGGCTATAACTGTCCGGAGGCATAGGCTATGACCTTACCATGCTGCATGAGGACACAACCCAAACCTACTTTAGATGCATCACAATATACTACGAATCTATTTGAACCATTTGGAAGAGCTAGAATTGGAGTTGAGGTGAGTCGAGTCTTCATTCCTGAAAACTCTTCTCTCAAGGATCTGCCACTGAAAATTGACTTTATTCTGAGTCAATCTGGACATAGGGGATGCAATATAAAAAAATCCCTTAACAAACCATCTATAATAGCTAGCCAAACCCAAGAAACTCCTGATATCTGATGGAGAGAAAGGTTGAGGCCAGCTTCTTACCACTTCAATCTCCGCATGATCTACTCTAATGCCATAATCGAAAATGATATTACCAAGGAATGCTACTGAAATTTTCCAAAATTTGCACTCACTAAATTTGGTGAACAACCGATGATCTCTGAGAGTTTTGAGAATAATTCTGAGATGGTCTGAATGGTTTTTCTCACTGCGGGAGTAAATATGAATGTTATCTATAAAGACTATCACGAACATGTCCAAGTACTGCTTGAAAACATGGTTCATCAAGTCCATGAAAATGGCTGGGGCATTAGTAATACCTAAGGATATGACTAGGAATTTGAAGTGACTATACCGAGCATGAAAAGCTATCTTTGGAATGTCATATTCTCTAACTCTAAGATGATAATAGCCATATCTGAGGTCTATCTTAGGAAAATAACTGGCATCCTAAAGTTGGCCAAACAAGTCATTGATTATGGGAAGAGGATACTTGTTATTGACCATGAATTTATTGAGTTGACGGTAATCTATGTATATTTTGAGAGAACCATCTTTCTTGCACACGAATAACACTGGTGCGCCCCACAGAGAAAAACTGGGTCAGATGAATCCTTTATCTAAGAGATCATTCAACTGTTCTTTTAGTTCTTTGAGTTCTGCTGGTGTCATTCTGTATGGTGTAATAGAGATAGGCTGAGTACCTGGAAGAAGGTCTATGTCAAAGTCTATTTTCCTTTCAGGAGAAATGCCTGGAAAATCTTCAGAAAAAGCATCTGAATACTTATTAACCGCTGGGACTAATTTAAGACTAAGAGATTGAGAACTAGAGTCCTTAACATACACAAGATAATAAACACATCCTTTATATATTATTTTTCTTTCCCAAAGGTAGGAAATAAGCTGACCTCTAAACGCTAAAGTATTACCTTTCCACTTTAGGATGGGTTTATTCAGAAACTAACACTGAACTATTCTATTTATATAGTCAATTTTGTCATAGTAGGAATAAAGCTAATCCATGCCGAGAATGACATCAAAATTAGTCATCTCTAACTCGACTAAATCTGCTAATGTGACTTTCTAAAATATCATAATTGGGCAGTTCATGTATACCCGCCGAGCTATGATGGTTTTACCCACTGGGGTCAAGACTTAAAAGGGATCTGCTAGAATTTTGAGACTGACTCTTAAATTGCCTGATATATAAGAAGTAACAAAAGAGAATGATGCACCTGGATCAAACAAATTGTAAACGTGAATATGAAAGATCTGTAAAATACCAGTAACAATATTAGAAGAAATTTTCTAATCCTATCGGGTCTAAAGAGCATAGAGACGATTTGGGCGTTGCCCATTAGTAGCACTGGAAGTGCCACCCTGCTAGTTTGGGCGATTGGACTGAGTTACTGAACGGTTCTACTGACCGTAATAACTCGACTGAGGATAATCTATAACTCTATGGCCCAGATTTCCATAACCAACAAAGATGTCACTACCAGCTCTGCAAGCACCCTTGTGGTTCTTACCACAAGTCTGACATAGGGGATTAGTTTGGGTATTGCTGACACTGACCTGAGAATTAGAGCCTGGCGCTCTATTTTTGTTACCATCTTTGAACTTAAGAATTGGCACACTGGCTGTAGAAGGAGCTGGAACTGATGACTTAGGATAAAATTGGGAATGATTTCCTCCTTCTGTTTTAGGCTGTCTAAAATTGAAGCTACCTATCCTAACTTTCTTATTCTATTTTTCCCTCTACTTAATTTTCCGCTCCTCTATCTTTTGAGTATGAGTTATGAGTTGAGCTAAAGTTATGTCACTATTTAGTATGGCAGATCTGCACTCATTAACCATGCTATCATTTATCCTTGAAGCAAACTTTCTCATCTTTACTCTATTTTCTGCAACCATATGAAGGGCATTTCTGGATAATTGCGTGAACTAAAAAAAATACACTTTCACCATCATATTTCCCTACCTGAGGTTGATGAACTCTAGAACCTTTGCCTCCCTCATCTCCAAGTGAAAGAATCTATCTAAGAAAGCCATGACAAACTGCTCCCATTTTATAGGACCTGCACCATCTATCTTTTCGAACTTTCACTGCTTGTACCAAGTTTTAGCCACATCTTATGACAGGTATGCGGATAAGTCAGAACTCTCAACAGTAGTCACCCCCATAATATTTGTCACCTTTTGGACCTAATCAATGAATTCCTGAAGGTCTTCATCTACCTTAGACTCGAGGAATGTTATAGGATTTATTTGGGTGAAGTCCCGAATCCTAGCTGTGTCTGAGTTAGCCAGAATAACTGCTACCTGCTCATTATGGGCAGCTACTGACTGATAAAGAGTGGTAAATGCCGTTCTGAATTCAATATGAGAAATATGCTTGCCCAAAGGATCTTTGGGCTAAGGAGATGACTGGTTTCTTCTCATTGGAGGAATGTTCTAAAATCAAGAGGAGAAATGGATTAGATTTAGAGATTGACTTGTTATTATGCTCAAAGGCATGAAAAGGATACCGAAAGAAGGGAAACTATTTCTTAAAACATCTTATAGCCTCCTGCATATAAATTTGGCACACAACACATCCATGTACAATACTCTACTGATGTGGCTTTCCTACTTCCTACGACTCTATTGAACCTTAGGCTCTAATATCAAGTTTGTTACACCCCAATTATTTAAACGTAACACTACATGGGGCTCATGACTCCTACGGACCACAAGCTAACCATTGACTGATATCTATACCTATACATTATATTATATGATATAAAAATGCAGAAACATGCACTGAGAGTTCATAAGGTTCAATACTAAACATAACTAAATAATAACAATAATGTCTGACATAGAGTGGTATCTCAAAACCAAAATAAAATAGAAATACTGAAGTCTGAAAAACATGAAAAATACTGTACTCATCTGAAAGTCTCTAACAGTGTGACTAAGGAGTTGACGGGACATATCCCTAACTAACTCTCTCAACTGAAAACTAAACTAATATGATAAAATAAGATCATATCCTCATATAATGAGGACTCACTACTAAAAATCTAAACCCTGGAATGCTATTACTACTGCTGATCTGGGAGTCGTATCTCTGAACCTATGGTGTAATATAAAAAGAAAACACTATAGTGCAAATACGTCTATACAAAAGAATATACTGATTATACGAGTGAGGTAGGCTGAATACATGGGGCTTACATGCATAAATGATAATAACTGACTGAGTAATATGACTGTGAGAGTGCACACATGAACACATAGTAACTGAGATCATTAGAATATGATAATTTAATCTAAATACTGATGACATGAATTTAGTGATACCTGGCATGATTGATACTGGAGTTTTGATAACTAAAATAACTGATAACATAAGTGATTGTGTCTGACAGTCCTAAATCTGATGGAACTATATGAGTTCTGTACTGTGACTGAGTTGACTCTATCTGTTGGTCTTACAATTTGAATAACTATCTGAGTTCTTTTACTGAGAATGATACTAAAACTATGGGAATAGTTATTTAATCGATATGCCCCAATTGTGCTACAATAGCTGAGCTAGGGTCCAATCTGTGCCCTGATTAGAAGGGTGTCAATACCGCACCACTGGTAAGGACAATTGTGGGTACCCTCATCTAAAAGTGTATGCAAAAGAGAACAGTGGGGCCCTCATCTGACAGTGCTTATTCACCTCACCAACCCTCATCTGGAAGTGTTGATGTCTTAACCAATGCTGGCTACATAGCTTTGGAACACAAAGATGACTACTAAGAATCACACCCTTACCTAAAGTGTGTGTTCCCATCCTTGGGTTAACTCGGTGCTAATTTCTACTCCCATCTGAAGAGACTGAACATGATTGACTGAATGTACATAGAATGAGTTTACTGAATTCCATTGACTAATGGAATACTATTGATAACTGATAACTAACTGAGTTCATGAGATTACTGATCTTATTGAGTATTGAGTTTATGAGATTTCTGAGATTTCCTGAGTCACATGACTGACTGACTTCTATAGAACATGACTTGACTGAGAGTATCATAAAAACATGACATGGCTCTAGGAACACAACTATATTTTTCATGGATAAGTACCTTCAGGACTCGATAGAAGGAAACTAACAAGGCATGACATTCTTGAATACATGACAAACACTAATAATCCATAATACTTATTAATCATAAGAATAGAGTTCATAATTATTAAGGCCATAAATAAGGGATTTCATGCTTCATATGGTTATCATATTCTAGGTCATGGAAGGGAATGCATATAACATGTACATACATGCATGATTTTAATATCATGAACAATGTATAACACAACAGTCAATACACAACAAGAGTATGACAATTGTGTTGCATCATAAGGGTTGACAATTGTGTTGCATCATAAGGGTTAGCATGAACTTGTCATTTAGATACTATTGAGTCATAAGGAATATGATTCTGTCTTTCTAGGAATTTTATCAAATACCTTACATGCACACTTTATAGCATAGGTGAAATCATCAATTTAAGTATCTAAAACAACCCAAACTCATAAGATTTCAATCAATAAACTCACATACTTCATGGAAAGTCATCAAGATACCATTTTGAAACCTAAAAAATAACTATCAACATGAACATGGTCAAATCACAACAAGAAAATCATGATAGGTTATTTAAACATGATTCTTGGACTCCGCGAATGAAAGGAATCTATGGATGAATACTACTCTTACCTTAGTTAATGATTTCGTGAAGATTGATGGAGAGATTCTTGAAATTTAATAATGAATTCCCTTGGAATTAAACCTTCTATGAAAACCTTAGGGCTTCTCTCTTGAGTGTTTTTGAGAGTAATTGAGTATAAGTTGCTGAATTATGGCCAAATCTCTTGTTATAAGGCTTATATAGGGAGGCGAAATTGACCCTTTTAACCCAAGGACACATCTTTATCTTCTGAAAAAATTTCCTAATTTTCATCCTTGGCGCGACGTTCCACTGTCGTGCTAAGTCCCTTGAAAGAGACAAATGGGAAATTGCACGGTGGGATGACGCAGAGCTATCACATTACCACCTTGTATATGAACTGGAAGTTTGGCGTTATGCACTACTATCGTGGAGCAACACTGAAATTAACTATTGCCATTTGAGCTATCTTCGTGACATGATGGAGGCTCAGGTGATACACTTTCTCACTAAAAAATCTCTAACTCTTCACCCGGCTGATACTCTATCTCACTAGGCATTCTTGGGACAAAATTAGCTAGGAAAAAAATTTAGGGTATTACATCATGACATTTATTCCCGCCTTACATGTCAGCCGTATGATTACAGCTCATATTCATGCACTTTTTTAGAAAAATCATGTACACTTCAAGTTTATAGCATAAAGAGTTCCAGTTCACTCAGCAGTACAAATCATATTCCATGACATTATAAACTCCAAACTCAGGTCATGTAACTCATGACTCATGTACCCATGCCTTATAGTTTGTTCAGTTCCAGATGTTCATGCTACACTCCTAATGATCTGTAAAATTCACATTATGTCATATATGTTCTCATTTTAGCTCTCTTCGATGAATTATTCCTCTCGATACTCAATTCGCTAGGTCTCAGTTAAGTGTAAAATTTATCCTTTCATGTTTCAGGTCATTATGTTCTAACCTTTTAGTGACCTCTCCTTATGTCATGATTAGTTAAAATTCTATGTGTGTTTTCATGGTCTAGTGTATGAAAGTTTTAAGGATAGAGGTTTAGAGAGTATGAGAAAGATACTCTTATGGGTGTTTGTTTAGAAAGTGCATATGTGGCTATGAAGATAGGCTTGAATGTCATGTTGGTATACAAGGGGAATTAATAGTTGAGTATAAACTTTTAGTATAATTTAGTTTGTATAGCCATTAATCCGGTCTAGCAGTCAGATAGACAATTTCCTAGTGCTTTCCATCTTTCTATCTAGTCATACTATTAGAAATTCACATGAATATGGCTATTCCGAGTGATAATTCATTCGCAAACATGTAATTTATAAATTCAGCTCAGTTCATGCATCATGCTTCCATTTCAAATCCCAGATAGTCAGTCATGATTCAGTATATAAGTTTCTCATGCGTCATCTCAGTCTTTCCTTAATATTTCAACAAAGTCAGTACCATTAGGGGCATGAAGTATCCTAAAGGAGAGATATATTGTAATACTCCGAGTATTCATGTCCTAACCCTTTCATTTTTCTTCACAAAATAGGATTCAGCTTGAAGTAATGGTTACTCATAAGTTTACTCTCTCATTTTTATCTCCACCTAATAATCATTTTCATGTCATTGCATGTATTCAAGAAATTAGTTTAGTTTATGATATTTAGTTCATGTATCATGTTTCAAAATAAGTTATACAATCATGTTCCAAATCATTCAAGTTTAAAATATTATCTCAATTACCTTTGTACAGTACTCTCAGTCTAACCAGTCTCATTCGAGGGCGAATTTTCCCAAGGGGGAGATACTATAACACCCCGTATTTTAGGGCTAGTCTACAAACCATTGTTACAATGTATAAAAGCTATAATAAATTTTATTCCCATGTTAATATAAGTTTCATGATCTTTATCCTCGTGTTTTATGTGCTTTCGAGGTGAAAAATATTCATAAGAATCACTTAGAACAAAGTTAAGCTTAGAGCCTTTAATTCGTCCAAAGTTTGGTAGTTAATTCTTTAAGGGTCTACTTTGAATGTTTATAACTTTTAATATACATGGAATCTTGCAGCTCAAGACCCACCAAATTGTCTAAAATTGAATTAGCTTTACAACGATGTAAATTTTTCCTTAATTTGATACCTGAACAGAATGTTAAGGTATTTTTCGTTAGAGGCAGTAAGCTGACGTGATTGGGACGCGATGCATCGGACATCGACGTGTTTAGCAATGCAAAATAATGGCAACCGTATCTCTAAACTATTTCACATGCTATTTCAGTTCCTAATGGGTCCCGAGACACTTTGGTTACTTCCCCTCACCCAAATCTGCCCATAACACTATATTTCAACCCCCAAAAGCATTACACACACTATTATTCATCTTTTCTCTAAAAGAAAAACCCTAGCCCCCTCAAGAACACCAATAAATTAGTCAAAGTTTCTTCAATACTATCAAGAAATTAAGGTTCCTAATCAAAGAAGTTCAAGAAAAAATCTTTTAGTAACATTCCCAAGGCTTTCACGTCAAGATTTCAATTTCAAATCATTTATTAAGTTATGTGGGAGTTCTTCCATGAGTCCTCTTTCCCCATGGATCCAAAAAAATCCTTTTCTTTTAATTAAAGAATGAATTTTCTATTATTACGGTATTTTGTATGTTCAAGAAAGATAGAATTTCCTGTTTTCATGGTGTTTTTAGTTCAGTTCAGCTCATGTATGATTCCATGCAATATTTTGAATTCCTCATATAATTAAATTGGGTTTCTCATTCTTTATTCAAGTAAATTCCATGATAGATCCTAAATTCATGATGTTTAGCAATATTCCCATGTTTTAAATTCATGCCTTCCACATGTTTGATGAAATTCCTATATTATCTTCAATCAATTTCAAGATGAATCCCCATGTTATGAATTTTTCCATGTAACTATATTATTCCCTCATGTTTAAGACATTCTTACATTAAAGCTATGATCTTTAGATATTTTGATGAAACACCCATGTCCTATTTTAAATAAATTTCATGTAAATTCAACAATTCATGATTATAATCATGTAATCATGCTAAGCTCCCATGTTTTAGACATTACCATGTTGAAGTTCAGATTCCCAAGTGATTGATGAATTGCCCTAATTATTGAGTTTTGAGTATTGACTACTTATTATGTCCCAAAGCTTTAGTATGTCCTGTTGTTATTGCTATCGAGTCCTGGGGGATATGAAGACTCGAAATTGAGTTATTACCTAAATTTTAATATCTACAGAATTATTTCAGTAATTCCATAAGAAATATCATTTAGTCTGTAATATGGTCAGTTGTGAATCAAATTAATTTAGCTTAGTCCAGTTTTAGTTCCATTATTAGTTTATACATTAATAATTACCTCAAAATCTGTATGCACTATTTTTTTCAGAATACCACAACTTGAGCTTATCAGTTATTAGTGTATACACTAGTTAGTATTTCAGTGTCTTTCAATTGGGAGTAGGATTTAGCACTGAGAGAATGCAGGGATGGCAGATTTCCCGTCAGTTAAGAAGAGTCGTTAATTGCAGTCCTTATATTCCGGAACTACATAGCTAGCATAGGATATGAGGAGTCACCTGTCAGTGTAGGATTGACTTCATATCAGGGAGACCTATCAGTTTAGGGTTGGTACCTTGGTTCTTTGGGATATCAATATAGTCAATCCATATAGCCAACGTTTGTACCTGTGGTACGATACTGACACCTTTCTATTTGGGGTTACAGGTTGGACTCCAATTTGTTCAGATTGGGGCAATTCGGTTAGATGATACCTCTCATAATCTTTATTATAGTACTTAGTATAGAGTGCAGATTAGTTTCGCTAGACCGTAGCATTCAGTTAGAAGTATTTCAATTTACAGACTATTTCATAATCATGTTATATACTTGGTCTGAAATTCTAAGATATTACAGTTTTCATATATTCATGCTCAGTTATCTCATGTTGTTTTGATAGTCCTTACCTTATAAGCATAGTAATCTATGGTTTTATCCTAGTTATTTAGACTAAGTATAGTTCAACCTTACATGACTAGTATTCATCTATCATTCATTCAATCAATCAGATAACCTTAGCACACATTATGTTTGGTTCTGCGTGTTTATGAATTTGTGCTCCATATGATTATATATTTATATCCTTGAGTTACGCCAGCCTCCATGACATAGTTTCAGACTCATCATTCATACAATATCCATGTTTTACCGTATACCAACTTTAATTCTACTTATGTCATAAAAGAAAGGTCTTACAGAAACTAAGTGTAGAGATTCACAAGCTTACCAGATTATGTTTGTTACTTATGTTTTAAGATATTTCAGATTTCATTTTATTCTAGCCTATTGTTGAGTCTACTTATACTTAGCATGCATATTTTACGATTAAGTATGAAATCAGTTTTACTTAGTGCATTCACCCCTGCATACTCTGTACATTCCAGAAGTACTAATCCACATATATGTCTGTGTGGATAAATTGTTTCCTAATGTAGGTACCATTTGTAGCCCAAACATCATGATCAAATAGTTGCAGTTTCCAACCAGTAGGTGATAAGTTCTATTATTTTAGGAACTCTAGACAGTTTTAGTTCATATACAGTCCATTTATTTTCTATGTGTAATGATTAGTGGTAGTTGTAGGCATGTCCCAGCTATCTATATTCAGTATAGTAGAGGCTTCATAGATGTCAGTCAAAGTTAGTCATGTAATTTCAGTTTGTTACATTAGATTTATCAGATTACAAGCTTTATCAGTATTGTATCTATTTCAGATTTTTTTTATGATTATGTTTCCGCATAGAAAAACTTGTTATTAAATGAATTATAATTTTGTTGCTTAATAGTATGCCAGTTCATGGGTTAGCTTGGGATAACTTGTGGTTCCAAGAATCGTTTGGCATCTAGGTTGTACTCTCGAGGTATTACATATTTTGACTCTAAACCCATATATATATGGAACACATAATATACCTTGATACCGCAGAATACCTTCTTACTTATGGGAGAAAACCTTAATCCTTTTTTATAAGACCCCATAAATTTCTAACCTTAAGCAGTCCTTTTATATTTTCAAGGGGTCCTAGACTTAGAAAACTCTAACTAAGTTCCCAGGCCTAGCCTATTATTGGCCTTTGAAAGTTGGCAATCTAATTTTTCCACCTTAACTTCCTTTAATGGTCTGTATTTTTGTTAATTCATGATTAGAGAGGTCCATAGGTGGTTCCGGACAAGTTTTGGATTTTTTGGTCCACGTTTAGACCACTTTTAGAAGACCAAAATAGTGGACAAACACGATCTTGGCACACTGCATCGCCAATCGCGTTGGTTGATATTATTGTAGGTTTCCAAGGTCAAAGTACTGAGACTCGACGTGATGATGGTGCGATGCATCGACTATCACGTCGATAATAGCGTCAATGCCCAATTTTTGTCATTAAATCTCAGCATTTTAAGGGAAAAAAGGTCAATTTCCTACCCCTATATATGTCTAAAACATGGGATTTAGCTCCAATTCAACAAAAATATAGTGCCTCTCTCAAGTTTCTCTCAAGAAAAAGTTAGGGTTTTCAATTAATGATTCAAATTCAATACTCAAATTCTAGAATCTCTTTGTCAATCTTCGTATAATCAAGAACTAAGGTACGCATAGTGTTCATTCATAGATCCCTTTCATCCATGAAGCCTAAGAATCAAGTTTTAAACTATGAATTCTGATATTCATTTTATGGATTGATTATGTTCATGTGGTTGTTGTTGTACGATTCCTAATTTGTATTTTTTATTTGTTTTATGAAACTATGTTAGCATGCAAGTTTTAAACTATGAAATTAGTTGGTCATGGTGTGTTAGTTTGATTTTTATGCCTATTCCCTAAGTGGTGCATGTAAGGTATTTGATAAAATGCATAATAGAATAGAAATTATGCATTATAGATTAATTGTGATCCTAACGATAAATACCTGTTTTATCCTTATGTCCAAATGACTCCTATGCTATTGATGTGCATTGAAGATGTCTGTTGGAATGCTCATGATGTTAGAGTATGAAATTATGACATGATTATATGCATTCCTATCCATGTACAACATTATGATAACCTTGTGCTTCATAAAATCCCCTACTTATTGTATGGTGAATTGTCGATATTGGCCATGCGTTCAAGAAGTGTCAAATCTTGTCAGTTTTATGATATTAAGTCCTAGGGGTACTTCTACCCAAAAATTTAGCTGTGTTCCTAGAGTTAGTATCAGTTTTCATGATACTCTAGTAAAGCCATGATAATTAGAGTTTAGTCAGTCTCATGACTCAGGAAAATTCAATGAATTCAGTATTAGTATCAGTTTTCATGATACTCTAGTAAAGCCATGATAATTAGAGTTTAGTCAGTCTCATGACTCAGGAAAATTCAATGAATTCAGTATCAGTCTAGTCCTACTCAGTAACCTCAATAATCTCAATAACTTCAGTGATCACTGTAATCTTTGTAATCTTAGCAATCCCAGTCAGTTTTCAGATCTCAGTAGTATTCCGTCAGTCAATGAATTAGTAACAATTCATTTTGGTGGTTTTTCAGTTGGGAGTACCATTCAACACTAAGTGAACTCAAGGATGAGGGTTCACCTGTCATTCAGTAGAGGGTCTGATCATTAAAAGCAATCCTTGTATTCCAGAACTACGTAGCTAGCGTAGCTAGAGATGTACCCCTATGAGTCCAGGGACTATACATCTTTTTTGAGTTTTCGTACCTGGAGGGGTTGACGAAAGAGCTCCCTATCAGAGAAGGTTTACTTGCAGCTTGTCTTTACCCATGGCACGGTACTGATACCCTTGTAGCTGGGGTTACAAGATGGACCCCACCAGTTCAGATGAGGGGTATGTTGGTTAGATGATTTTCTTCCACAGTCTCTGTTTTGGATCCAGTCTCAGTAATAGAACTTAGTTCAGTTCTACAATTTCAGGACTGCCAAATACAGTCGCTCAGCTTAGTAAGAACTCAACTAATTCCATCAAAATAAGGACTGTCGAACACAGTCACCCAGTTAATAGTATATTAATTATACAATATTCATGTTACCAGTATTCAGATTTCTGGACTGTCAGATACAGTCAATTAGACCAGTTCTTCATAATTAGAACTGTCAGACAAAGTTAGTAATTTATTTGTAATTTAACATCAGACCCTCAGCATTCAGTAGACTCAGTTATCCATACCAGAAAACTGTGATGTTAGTAACTCAGTACTCAGAATTTACTACCAGTGTCAGTATGATCTCTGTTACAGTTTATGTATTCTTGTGTATATTCTCACATTTATGTTACTCAGTCCGTTAGTATTGTTCATGAATATGAACCCCATGCATTCATCTACCTCACTTTCATACCACTACATTCAATTGTACTGACACATTTGCACTATGGTCTTTTACTTTATACGATAGGTTTAGAAACATGAGCTCCGTAGCATCAGTAGCATTCCAGTTCTAACAGTCAGAGTTAGTAGTGAGTACTCATCCTTCGAGGACATAATCTTAACTTTATTATTTCATTACTTAGTTTATTTCAGCAGTTGGAGTTACTTGGGGACATGTCCCATCAACTCCTTATTCATACAGTTTAGAGGCTTTCAGAATATAGTATGTTCATATAGTTATTTTAATATTGGATATTTTTATACCTTGCCTAGACATTATATTTTAGTTATGTTATAGTTTTGAACCTTATGGCCTTACACCTTAGATTCCGCATGTTTTACAGTATATTATGCAGTGTTCAGGTACAAATATCAATCATGGGTTAGATTGTGGTCCTTTGGGGTAATGAACACCGTGTAGCATTCCTGGTTCTAGATTCAGGGCATGATAAACTTGGTATCAAAGCCTAAGGTTCAACAACTTCCTAGGAAGTCTGAAAAACCATATCTAGTAGAGTCTTGTACATGGGTGTGTTGTGCACTACACTTATGTGTAGGAGGCTATGTGATGTTTTTGGAATAGTGTCACTTTTTTCAGTATTCATATCATGAAAGTAAGCATGAGCACTTTCCAAACTCTCATTTTAATCCTTTCTTCTCTTTAGTTTACAGAACATGCCTCCAAAAATGACTCAGGGAAGAGGAACGGGAGATCATATAGCCTATCAGCCCGATCACCCTAACCCTTTGGCAAACATGTCTCTCAAATAAAATTTAGGACTATATTTAATACTCTAACCAATTTTGTCACATCTTAGAATAACCGTCCAGCTACTGTTCTGGCTAACCCAGTGGCTAATTATGCTGCAGCTAGGATTTGGGACTTTACCCGAATGAATCCTCCTCTATTCTCAGGTTCTAAGTTCGAAGAGGATCCATATGAGTTCCTCGATCAAGTTTAGAAAGTTGCAAATATCATGGGAGTGACTTTCAACGAGGGTGCAGAGTTAGCCGCCTATCAGCTATATGGTGTAGCCCATACGTGGTTTAAATAGTAAAAGGTAAATAAGGGTATTGATGCAGAACCCATAGAATGGGAAGAGTTTGCTACGACCTTCTTTAATAGATTCTTTTCCCTAGAGCAGAAAAAAAACGAAAGTGTTAGAGTTCATCAATATCAGAAAAGGTAGCATGAGCATAAAAGAATACTCCCTAAAGTTTACTCAGTTAGATAGGTACGCTCCCCATGTAGTAGTATACAGTAGATCTAGAATGAGTAAGTTTATGATTGGGATATCAAGTAGAGTGGTTAAGGATTGCAAGACTGCGATGTTGATTTAGGAGATGGACATATCTAGGCTTATGGTCCATGCTCAGTAGATTGAGGAGCAGAAACTTAAGAAGAAGGAGAGGGAAAATAAGATAGCCAGAACTAGTAGTTATAGTTATTCTCAGCCAGGGTCGCAAAGTGGTAACCGTTCTCAGAATAGAGAGAAGTTTCTAAAGCTAGCTCCATCTTCAGCTAGTGCACCAGCACCAAAGTTCAGAAATAATTGTAGAGATGGGATACTAGGCTCCAAGGACCATGGTAGTGAGGGTAGGATCTTTACTTATCCGCTTTCTGAATAGTGTAGTAAGCATCATAAAGGTATATGTAGAGCCGGCAATAATGTGTGTTTTGGATGCAGCAAGTCAGGTCATAAGGTCTGAGATTGTCCTAGGCCTGGCCCTAGAAGTAAGCACGGTCATCCTTTAGCTCAGTTTGATCACCCAAATCAGTAGGGTGCCAGTTCCAGTGCTATATGTAGGCAATGCCCAAACAGACTCTATGTACTCCAGTCCCGACATAATTAGGAAAGTTCTCTTGGTGCAGCCACTGGTATGCTACACATCTCTAATTTACATGTTTATGTTTCTTCAGATTTAGGAGCTTCTTTTTCTTTTGTAACTCCTTTCATGGTAGTCAACTTTAAGGTCAGACCAAATGTTAGCAGGTCCTTTTCCAGTCTCTACCTCAGTAGATAGTCTAACACAGCCCGATAGGTATTCAGTAACTGTTCGGTTATGATATCTCAAAATTCAGGCCTTCATATTCAAGTAGTAATGCTAGAATGTGTAGAAAATCAATAAAGGAAGATGATTCCCGTCCCATTCCTACCTTAGTTCAAAATTTTGTACTTCAACCATCCCAATTCTTATGCATGCTTTACATTTTAGTCCCATGAATACAACTTATATCCATACGTTTTTCATAGAATAATGTATGTTTGAAGTTCCTCATGTGAGGAGTTCAAGTTAATCTAAGATTGCGGATCATGTTCCATGAATTCAAAAATTCAAACCTAGTTCGTGCAGCTCATGACTCATGCACCATGACATGCTTTACAGTATTCTTAGCCCACATGATTCATGACTTCACTCCTTGTGTTCAGTCAAACTCAAATTATGCCACGTATACCCTCAGTTTAGATACCTTGGTGAATCTGTAGTGTTAATGTTTCATACCGCAGGCCTCAGTTATAGTGTAAGTTCAGTAATCAATATTTAGTAAAGGACTCAGATAGTCCCATACAACCATGCCTTTCAGCTATCAGTTACTTAGCCATCACGATTTAGTACTCCTATACCATCTAATCTTCAGATATAGAAAACAAACATTTAGTCTCATTTACAGTCTTAGTTATGATTACAATCTCAATTACCGTCTTAACTATAATCTCAGTCCCAGTCCTAGTCCATTTAGATCAAAAATTTGATCCAGTTTCAAGATTACCCGACCATAGCCTATATCTATCAGTTACTCAGTTATTATTATTTCAGTACCTTAGTGTATAGAATGTTTTCGAATCATGTTAGATGCCTGGTTTTATGTTCCATTCCTAAGGTAATACATTTCCCCCCCACTCATGCTTAGTTACCTCATGTTACCCAGACAGTCATTACTTTGTATGCATAATACTTTATAGTTCTAGTCAGCTATACAAACCAAGTGCATTTCAGTTTTACATGTCAAATATTCAGCTATCAGTCATTCAGTTAATCAGATAAGTTAGTATATTTGTGCATTCGTGCTTAGCACCCATATAAATCTTTTCAATAGTCTTAGTTGCAGCGTATAAGGTTTAGTCACTTTATCTTAGATGATGTTTCTTAGGCCTTGCCTCCTAATACAAGAACCCTAGCCATGTAGCGATCACCTATTCAGATGTCCTGCTCCGGCCAGATGAAGTTTCACTATCTCCTTATCGTTACTAGAACTCTATTAAAATAATTTCATAGCAATGCTTCGGTCGAGTATAAGCTTTCAGCATGATTTAGTCTGTAAAGCCAATAAGTAAGTTTAGCAGTCGAACGAACAAGTTTGTATGGTGTGATTTCCCTATATTTCTATCTAATCGCAGTATTCAGAATCTCATAAATATGATCGTTCTAAGATAGACCAAATATGTTATGTCGTGTTCAACTTGCTTCATGTATCATGCCTTAGTTTCAAATTACAGGTATTCAGTCACGATTCATTCTGTAAGTGCCTCGCGCATCGCTATAGTTTTCCTTAATATCTCTACAAAGTCAGTTCAGCATTGTTCAAGGGACATAGTGTCCCAAGGGGGAGATATACGATAATTCCCCCAAACATCTATGACTTAAACATGTCACTCTCTCTTCTCATAATGAGTCTAGTTTCAGATAAGGGATACTCATAAGTGACCCTCAAAACTCTAATCTCAGTCGTAAGCCACGTATTCAAGGTGCTCAGTTATAATCATGCTATCCAGCTCAGGTGTCACATTCTAGACTCAGTTTCAATTACGAAATTGGTATTCAGTTCCATGTCCAGATTCCCATTACCAGCTTGATATCAAATACCATTGCTTATTCAGTCATGTATTTCATGGGTCAGTTCAGTCATATAATCATGCACCAGATATGCATTCTCATTATTAGAAGCTCAGTTTATTAGAAATCTTGGTCAAGTATTCATGAACCAATACTCATGCATAAGATATGCATGTTCAGTATGATACATTCAGTTTATCAGTCATGTTAGTCGTGTGATCATATTTTAGTTATTCATTTCCTAAATGTACTTTAGTCTATCAGTTCTTCTCTCTCAGTTAGTTTTATTCAAGGACGAATGTTCCCAAGGGGGAGATATTGTAACACCCCACAAATTTCTAAGCTTAAACCAATCCTTTAAGCTTGTCAAGGGGTCCCAAACTTAGAAAATTCAAACTAAGTTCCCAAACTTTGCCTATTAGTGGCCTTTGAAAGTTGTCAATCTTATTTCCCAACCTTAAAGTCTATTAATGATCCGTATTTTTGTTCATTCATGATCAGAGAGATCCATAGGTGGTCTCAGACAAGTTTTGGATTTTTCGAACCATGTTTAAACCACTTTTGGAGGGCCAAAACCGTCGATCAACACGATATTGGCGGACCGCATCGCCAATCACGTTGGTTGATATTGTTCCAGGTTGCCAGGTTCAAAGTAGTAAGACTTGATCCAATGATGGTGCGATGCATCGACTATCGCATTGTTGACATCGACACACCACATCGATAATAACATCGATGCCTAATTTCAATCATTAAATATCCATATTTTTTAGGGAAAATGGGTCAATTTCCCACCCCTATATAAGACTAAAACACAGGATTTAGCCCCAATTCAACCACAATATAGTGTCTCTCTCATGTTTTTCTCAAGAACAAGTTAGGATTTTCAATTAAGGATTCAAATTTAATACGTAAATTCAAGAATCTCTCTGTCAATATTTGTATTCATTCAGGGATCCCTTTAGTCCATTAAGCACAAGAATCAAGTTTTAAACTATGAATTATGATATTTATGTTATGGATTGATTATGTTCATGTGGTTGGTGTGGTATGATTCCCAAGTTGGAATCTTTATTTATTTTATGAAACTATGTTAGTATTCAAGTTGAAAACTATGAATTTAGTTGATTATGGTGTGTTAATTTTATGATTATGCCTATACCATAATTGGTGCATGTAAGGTGTTTGATAAAATGCGTAAGAGAATAAAAATTACACATTATAGCTTAATTGTGATCCGAATGATAAATACATATTTTACCCTTATGTTGAAATGACTCTCATGCTATTGATGTGCATTGTAGATGTTTGTTGGAATTCTCATGATGTTAGAGTATGAAATTATTACATGATTATATGCATTCCTATCCATGTACATCATTACGATAACCATGTGCTTTATGTAATCCCCAACTTATTGTATGGTCAATTGTTGATATTGGTCATGTGTTTAAGAAGTGTCAAGTCTTGTCAGTTTCATCCTATTGAGTCCTTGGGGTACTTGTACCCAACAATTTAGCTTGGTACCTAGAGCCAGTGTTAGTTTTCACGATACTCTCAGTCAAGCCATGATCATTAGAGTTCAGTCAGTCTCATGACTCATGAAAATTTAATGAATTCAGTATAGGTCTAGTCTTACTCGGTAGCCTCATTAATCTCAGTAACCTCAATGATCTCAATAATATCTGTAATCTCTGCAATCTTGGTAATCTCACCAGTCCTAGTTAGTTACCAGATCTCAGTAGTATTCCATCATTCAACAGAACATAGTGAACCCAGTTCAAAATAGTTATACAATATGATCAGTAACAGTTTAATTCAGTTAAATTAGTTTAGTGTCTTTTCAGTTGGGAATAGGATTCAGCACCGAGTGAACCTAAGGACGAGGGCTCATCTGTTAGTCAGTAGAGGGTGTGATACTTAGAAGCTATCATTGCATTCTAGAACTACGTAGCCAACGTAGGTAGAGACATACCCCTACAAGTCTAGGGACTATACATCTCATTTGATATTTTCTACTAGGAGGGTTTGAAGGAAGAGCTCCCTATCAAAGAGGGTTTACTCATAGCTTGTCCTTACATGTGACACAGTACTGACACCCTTCCAGCTGGGGTTACCAGTTGGACCCCACCAATTCAGATGCGGGACATGTTGGTTAGTTGATTTCCTCCCACAGTCTCAGTTTTAGATCCAGTCTCAGTAATAGAACTCAGTTCAATTCTACAATTTTAGGACAACCAGATATAGTAGCTCAGTTTAGTACAAAAATCAGCTAGTTCCATCAGAACTAGGACTATCAGATACAGTCACCCAGTTGATAGTATATTAATTATACGAAATTCATGTTACCAATATTCAGATTTTTGGACTGTTAGATACAGTCAATCAGACCAGTTCTTTATAATCAAAAATGTCAAAAATAGTTAGTCCTTTTTCTGTAATATAACATCAGTCCCTCAGTGTTCAGTAGACTCAGTTATCCGTACCAGAAATCTTTGATGTCTGCAACTCTGTACTTAGAATTTAGTAGCCAGTGTCAGTATGATCTCAGTTACAGTTTACGTATTTATACGTGTATTGTCACATTCATGTTATTCGGTCAGTTAGTATTGTTCATACATATGAACCCTATGCATTCAGCCTAACTCACTTTCATACCAGTATATTCAATCGTACAGATGCATTTCTACTATGGTGTCTTACTTTATACCATAGGCTTTAAAGTACGAGCTCCAGAGCATCAGTAGTATTCCAGTTCTAGCAGTCAGAGTTAGCAATGAGTTCTCATCCTTTGAGGATATGATCATTACTTTATTACTTCATTACTTAGTTTATTTCAGTAGTTGGTGTTAGTTGGAGACATGTACCATAAACTCCTTATTCAGACAGTTTAGAGGCTTTCATATTATAGTATGTTCAGGCAGTTATTTAGTATTGGTATTTTTATACACCGCTCAGACATTATTTTGTCAGTTATGTTATAGTTTTGAACCTTATGGCCTTACATCTTAGATTCTGCATATTTTACAGTATATTATGCAGTATTCAGGTGCAGATATCAGTCAAAGGTTAGCTTGTGGTCCTTCGGGGTCATGAGCACCGTGTAGCATTCTGAGTACCAGATTGGGGCGTTACATTTTCTTGCTGACTGCGTCCTTCTAATTTAGCAATATAGGATGACTATCTTGATAGTCTTTTACTTTAGTCACTAATGAGGAGAAAACACAATTCTATATTATCACATGTTTATCATTGGAATTTGTAAGATAGACTACCAAATTTGTGAGTATATGAACTTCCTTTACAAGCTCTTTCTTACCTCCCTCTACATAAGAAACACTTTACATAGAAACTTTCTAAGAGCATTAATAATAATATTTGCCTTACTCTTATGGCATATCAAACTCACATCATAATCTTTGATAAGCTCAAGACATCTTCTATTGTTGAATATTAAAATTTTTTTGAATGAAGACATACACTAAGCTCAATAATCTATAAAATAACAACAACATACACACCATAGAGGTAATGACACCGAATTATCAAAGCAAGCATAACTACTGCTAACTCAAGATCATGAGTGGAGTAGATCTTCTCATGATTCTTAAGTTATGTAGAAGCATAACCAATTACCTTACCATTTTTGCATTAATACACAACTAAGTTCAACTCATGAGGCATCACAATAAATCACAAAACTATTTTTACCCTATAATAAAGTCAAAACTAGATCAGAAGTCAATCGAGCTTTCAACTCTTTGAAAATGTTTCCACAAACATCGTACCACTAAGATTTTACCTTTTTTTCGTCACCTAGTAAATAATACCTCAATATAAGAAATCCCTATACAAATCTCTATTAGTAATAGAATAATCCCAAGAAACTTTTGATGTCGTATAGGGTAGACGGTCTAGGTTGGATTTTAATGGTCTCAGTATATTAGAGTCTAACCTAAATCTCCTCACTATATAAAAAATTCCTTAGAAAAGCAACTGACATCAACAAGAATTCACAATTTAAGAACTTTGCAACTAATTGTCTACCTTTAATGGTCTAAAAATAATTTTAAGGTTATTAGCATGATCTACTCAGTACAAGAGTAAGCATGAATATCATATATGAATAAAATCACAAACGTATAATGATACTGCTTGAGCATTTTATCCATGAGGTACATAAAGGCTCTAGGAGTATTGATTAGTCCAAAATACTTAAGAAGAAACTTATAATAACTATACTAAGTCCAAAAAGTTGTCTTTAAAATATCACTCCCTATAACATTTAATCAATTGTACCTAGATGAAATACCCTGGGTTTTGACCCATAAAAAATGTATTGATTTTTTCCTTCTGGACATCATGCGACTAAAGGTACTAGTCGTATGATAGGGTACAATCGGTGGGTCATGGTCGTATGCAAATCAGTGTGGTTTGGTTGGTTTTTGTCCAAGGTATGATTAGAGCATAAAATTTGTATGTTAGGGTATGAATGGTAACGTTTCAATAGTATGTTACCCTAACTTTTGTTAAGGTGGTTCTATTTTGTCTAGGGTACTAGGAATATGGTTAGGTACGGTTTGTCTTGGATGGTCATATTTTGGATATTCTTAGGGTCTAAGTTGACGTATAGGGTACAAGAGGTGGGTACAACTCTTATTATAGGGTACGACTGGTATGGGGTGGTCGTACCATGCTGCGGGAATTTTAAGCAGTTTAAGTTGGGGGCAATCTAGACATATCCCATCTTAACCTCTTAAGGACCCATGACTAATATCACTCTTGGGACATCATTTAACCTATTTTCAATCACTCAAACTCTCTTAAAACACTCTTAAATTCTCTTAAGGCTCTTGGGTCAAGGAAGGAGAGAGTTTCATCAATAGGGTAAATTTGGGGATTACAAGGGTGATTTTTCTCCATCATCTTTCTAATAGAAGTCATGTTACTCCTCCCTCATAATTAATTCCAACTGAAGGCTTGTTGCGTGAATTGTTTACATGGCATAAATATTGTATGGTTTTGGATTTTCAAATATATGTTGGGGGTTTTGGTTACATAGTTGGTTATGGTTTTCATATGTCTTTTACTTATGATTTTAATACTGTTATGGTGGTTTCAAAATTTGGTAGCATGGAAATGGTTAATTTCCACAAATCATCGATAATAACACATGCTTCACAAAATCGTATAAATCATTGGACTCAGCTCAAACTATTTAACTCATGACTTAGAGTGACTCGGTAACTCAAGAAACTTAGACTATTATGGACTTAGGAGTTTCTTATAACCGACATAAACTATGTAAGCTGCATGGAGTCCAACGTTTTGCCTTCCTAAGGAAGGAACCCCACATTGGAGGGAGTGTCATACTCTTGCCGGGGAGTATAATCTCAAACTCATCTTTGTGATCACAATCGCAGCTCTTTGGCCCTCAAATCTCAATCCTACAGTGGCACATAGTTCTGGGGAAGTAGGATGCGCTAAACCCACACTTCCCACTCAGTGCTAAATACTCTTCTCAGACTCAGTTCAGAACGCGTTAGGAAATCCACCTTAATAAACTAAAAGGTCTATCATGAAGACCAAATCATAAATATAACTCATCTTTAAATCATATACAACTTGTGGATTCCTAACTCGACCCAAACTCAAACAGTCTTTCTCAACATCAAGTACACTTGCTTATCAAATCATATCAAGTATCAAAAGCTTTAAGAAAACATCATAGGACTCATTCTTGACCCTCAAGCTCAATATCGATATATATTCAACACTCAATCTTCTCATGGAAAAGCATAACTCATGACACTTATCTTAAATCACTTAGAAATCATCAAACATAATAAGAAAACACAATTCATGGCATAAATTCTCAATTTACAAAATATGATGGTAAAAGAATCATAAATATCAAACTTAATCAACTCAAATCTCATAAATCATAAATAAAGAAATTTGGGTGTAAACCCACTTGCAATGATCATGAAATTCCAATAGTAAAAATCAATTCTTTGGGCACAAGAATGATTGGATATTCTTGTTCAAGCCCCACATACCTTGGATTATAATTTTAAGATGAAAATACTTGATCAAAAACTCTTCGTCACGCTTTTGAGATAAGTTTCTTGATACCTTTGACTTAGAGAACTTGATTCTTAAACAACTCGGTGAAATACATGGAAGATACTTTAATTTTATTGGAGAAGATTTGGATTTGCAATTAGAGGAGAGAAACCCTAGCTCTAGATATTTCTTGGAAGAGATTGGAGAGAAAATGAATTGCTGTTATCTACTTGGATATATATAGAGGCCAAAATGGTCAGAAATGACCAAAATACCCTTGAGCAAATTCTAGAATTGGAGTCTGAGTTTTTTCCATGGTATGATGCACCAGGATCGCAGTCCTTCACTAAAATTGGACAATCGGGAAACTTCTCAGTGGCGCGACGCGGGAAGTCATATTTTCCACCTTCGTTGTGACCTGGAAGGGCACTGCGATGCAGTGGAATTGCATTGGTGCATTGAAATTTAACAATCCTAATATTGACCCTTGGCCTGACGTGACCAATATCTCGGAGGATCGCTGGAATATGACAATTACCATTTTGGATGGCTCCGCAACACGCTAAAGTGCCAGGTTGCATATTGTCTCACTAAAATGGCTCTAACTCTTCACTCGAGCGTTGGATTTGGGTGAATTTAGTATCGATGGAAATCCTATTCAATGATCTACATGGAAGAAAGTAGAAATTAGAGAAATGCAAGATGGTCTAAACATCAATCACTTTGGAAGTCATCCATATTCACTTTAAAGATAGATTTAGGCTTAAGAAACGACAGGGGTATTACAATACCTTCCTCTTGGAAACATTCGTTCTCGAATATTGCTAGTTAGGATCAAGATCAAAGACAAAACTGGAAATACTTTATGGGAACCATTTGCTCAACCGACCTACTTCACTTTAGATTTTTGAGTACTTCATAGAATGCACGAATCATAGAATGGATATCTATACAACTAAATATGCTGGATTAGTAGGAAACTGAATTAAAAAATAATAGTACCCTTAGTTTCAATTGGACTCGCGAAGAAGAGATGAGGGTATCTGGTTCACATATCTGCGTCTGCTTCCCAAGTAGCACCCTCACTTAATTGATTTCGCCATAGAACTTTAACCAAGGGAACCTCCTTGTTTCTTAGTCTACGAGCTTGATAATCTAGGATCTCGACCAGAACTTCATCATAAGAAATACTATCTCGAACATCTAAGCTCTATGATGGTTCAACCACAATAGAATCACCAATGTGCTTCTTGAGCATAGAAACGTGAAAGATAGGGTGGACAGCTGACAACTCTGCAGGCAACTCTTTCTCATAAGCTACTTTCCCAACACAATTCAAAACTCAATAAGGGCCAAAATATTAGGGAATAAGCTTTCCTTTCTTTCCAAATCTTTTCACCTCTTTCATGGGTGAAATCTTTAAGTACACCAAATCATCAACCTCAAAATCAAGAGCTCTTCTTCTCACATCTGCATACGACTTCTGACGACTCTGGGCTGCCTTCAACCTTTCTCGAATCAACTTAAATTTCTCCATGGCCTAGAACACAGCATTAGGTCATATCACAACAACCTCACCTACTTTGAACCAACCTATGGGTGATCTACATCTCCTTCCATACAAAGCCTCAAATGGTGCCATTCCAATGCTAGCATGAAAATTATTGTTATAATCAAATTAAACCAAGGGCAAATGCTCATCCCAACTTCCTTTGAAATCAAGAACACATGCCCTCAACATATACTCCAAAGTCTGAATAGTCCTCTTAGCCTGACCATCTGTCTTCGGATGAAAAGCAGAGCTAAGACGAACTTGGGTGCCAAGATCCTTCTGGAAAGAACTCCAAAACGGAGAAGTAAATGGAGTACCTCTATCGAAGATGATATCCAACGAAACTCCATGCAACCTGATTAGCTCTCAAATGTAAAGCTTAGCATAGTTCTCAGCGGTAAAAGATGTATGTACTGACTTAGTCAACCTTTCTACAATGACCGAAATAGAATCATGATGATGATGAGAGAGAAGTAAACTAATCACAAAATCCATGTTCACAAATAGAAAAAGGTCAAGTTTTAGTGGTCAGATCCTTGTGAGATGAGTTTTCATAAGTTGAAGACTCGACTCACCTAAGCTCCAGTCTTAGCTCTTATGGATGGTCCACATGGGTTCATAGTGTATTGTGATACATCCAGAGTAGGTTTGGGTTGTGTCCTTATGCAGCATGGTAAGTTCATAGCCTAAGCCTCCAGATATCTTAAGCCCCATGAAAAGAATTATCCTACTCATAATCTTGAGTAAGCAGCCGTAGTAGTTGCCTTAAAGATTTGGAGGCATTATCAATACAGAGTTCATGTGGATGTGTTCACAGATCACAAGAGCCTTCAGTATGTCTTTTCTCAGAAAGATCTCAATCTTCATCAGAGAAGGTGGATAGAAATCTTGAAATATTATGACATAAGTGTCCTTTATCATCCGGGCAAGGCCAATGTTGTGGACAATGCTCTCAGTAGACTGTCTATGGGTAGTGTTGCTGTAACACCTTAATTATCTGAACCGGAATGTTACACGGTGATCATGACCCTGAAGGACTACAAGCTTAGCCATGACTGATATTTGTACCTGTACACTGCATAATTTGACATAAAAATGCGGAAACATGCACTGAGAGGCCGTAAGGTTCAATACTGAGCATACCTAAATAATAACAATAACATCTGACGTAGAGTGGTATCTTGATACCAAAATAAAACTGAAACACTGAAGTCTGAAATACATGAAAAATAATGTAGTCGTCTGAAAGCCTCTAACTGTCTGGCTAAGGAGTTGATGGGACATGACCCCAACAAACTCCGTCAATTAAAAACTGAACTGATATGATAAAATAAGATCACATCCTCAGAGAATGAGGACTCACTGCTAAAACTCAAAACCCTAGAATGGTACTGTTGCTGCTGATCTAGGAGTCGTGTCTCTGAACCTATGATGTAACATAAAAAGAAAACGACATAGCGCAAGTGCGTTAGTACAAAAAAAATATACTGAGTATACGTGTGAGGTAGGTTGAATACATGGGGGTTACATGCATGAATGATAATAACTGACTGACTAATATGAATGTAAGAGTGCACTCATGAATACATAGTAATTGAGATCGTGAGAATATGATAATTGAACCTATATACTAATGATGTGAATTTACTGATATCTAGAATGACTGATATTAAAGTTCCGATAACTGAAATAACTGATAACATGAGTGACTATGTCTGACAGTCCTATATCTGCTGGAACTATCTGAGTTTTGTACTGCGACTAAGTTGACCGTATCAAACAGTCTTGAAATTTGAAAAACTATCTAAGTCTTTTTACTGAGACTGATACTGAAACTGTGGGAAAAGTTATTTAACTGACATGTCGCAAATGTGCTAGAACAGCTGAGCTAGGGTCTAATCTGTGCCCTGATTGGAAGGGTGTCAATACCGTGCCACTGGTAACAAAAACTGTGGGTACCCTCATCTGACAGTGTCCCCAAAAGAGAATGGTGGGGACCTCATCTGACAGTTCTTATCCACCTCACCAAACCTCATCGGATAGTGTTTATGTCTTAACATATGCTGGCTACATAGTTCATGAACACAAGGATGACTGCTAAGAATCACACCCTCACTTAACAGTATGTGTTCCCATCCTTGGGTTTACTCGGTGTTAATTTCTACTCTCATCTAAAGAGACTAACATGATTGACTGATTGTACATGGACTGAGTTTACTGAATTCCATCGACTGACGAAATACTATTGATATCTAATAACTGACTTAGTTTATGAGATTACTGATCTTACTTAGTACTAGTTCATGAGATTTCTGAGATTTTCTGAGTCACCTGACTGACTGACTTCTATGGAACATGGCTTGACTGAGAGTATCATGAATACATGACATGGCTGTAGGCTCACAACTATTTTTTTTTTGGGTAAAAGTACCCCTAGGACTTGATAGAAAAAAACTGACAAGGCATGAAATTCCTGAATTCCTGACCAACACCAACCATCCATAATACTTCTTGATCATAGGAATAGAGTTCATAATTCATAATTCCATAAATAAGGATTTCATGCATCACATAGTTATCATAGTCTGTATCATGGAAGGGAATGCATATAACATGTACATACATGCATGATTTCAGTATCATGAACATTGCATAACACAAAAGTCAATACACAACAAGAGCGTGGAAATTATGTTGCATCATAAGGGTTTGCATGGACTTGTCATTTGGATACTATTGAGTCATAAGGAACACGATTCATTCATTCTAGGCATTTTATCAAATACCTTACATGCAAACTTTATAGCATAGGTGAAATCATCAATTTAAGAATCTAAAACTACCCTAACTCGTAAGTTTTCAATCAACAAATTCACATACTTCATGGAAAGTCATCAAGACACCATCTTTAAACATAAATAACAACTATCACCATGAAAATGATCAAATCACAACAAGCAACTCACAATAGGTTATTTAAAACATGATTCTTAGACTCCATGAATTACAGGGATCCAGGGATGAACACTACGTATACCTTAGTTTGTGATTTTGTGAAGATTGACGGAGAGATTCTTCAAATTTGATGATGAATTCCCTAGGAATTGAACCTTTTATAAAAATCCTAGGGCTTGTTCTTAAGAGTTTTTGAGAGTAATTGAGTATAAGTTGCTGAATTATGGCCAAATCTTGTGTTATATGGCTTATATAGGGTGGGTAAATGGACCCTTTTAACACTAGGACACGTTTTTAACTTCTAAGAAAATTTCTCAATTTTCATCCTTGGTGCGACGCTTCACTATCACGCCAAGTCACTGGAAAGACACAAATGGGATATTGCACGGTGGGGCAACGCGGAGCTATTGTGTTGCCATTTTGTCTACGACCTGGAAGTTTGGCGTGATGTGCCACTATGGCGGAGCAACACTAGAAATTGAAAATTTTCATTTGATCTATCTCTACAACACGCTGGAGGCTTAAGTGATACACTGTCTCACTTAAAAGTCTCTAACTCTTCGCCAGGGTGTCGGATTTGGGCTAATTTTAGAATCTAATACTCAGAATTCTTGGTAAAAAAATTAGCTAGGAAGAAATTCAGGGTATCACAATAACTCCCCCTTGGGAACATTCGTTCTCAAATGAGACTGGCTGAGAGGGGGAACAATATGCTGAACATAAACTGAAAATGGATAACTGGAACATAATCTTATGACTGACAAGCTGAACATAACATATGAAACATGCATATCTGATGCATGTGTAACTGATTAATGAATGCATAACTGAGTGTTCTGAAGAACTAAGTTTCTCACAATAAGAATGCATGTCTGATGCATAATTTCGTAACTGAGCTGGTACATGAATGCATGACCGAATATGCAACGGTACTTGATACCAAATTTGTGATGAAACATGAGAATAAAATTGAATACTAAGTTGTATTCAATATTGAACGTGAAGCTGAATAAGCTTAAGGAGAACTGTTACCTTGAGCCTGATCTGGATTGACGGTGAAAAGGTGAGGGTACTTGGTGTGCATTTCCGCTTCTGCTTCCTAAGTAGCTTCCTTAATGGACTGATTTTGCCAAAGAACTTTTACTAGAGGGACTTCTTTGTTCCTCAGTCTATGAGTCTGTTAATCTAGGATTTCAATTTGAATCTCCTCATAAGAGACGTTGTTCCGAACATCAATACTCCAAATAGGGACTACTACTGATGGGTCACCGACGCACTTCTTGAGCAAAGAGACATGAAAGACTGGATGAACTGAGGCTAGATCTGAAGGCAAATTGAGCTCATAAGCTACCTTGCCGAAGCGACTGAGAATCTTAAAGGGGCCAATATTTTTGGGACTAAGCTTTCTCTTCTTGTTGAACCTCTTTACTCCCTTCATGGAAGTGATCTTAAGGTAGACATGATCACCACTTTCAAACTTGAGATCTTTTCTATGCATATCTACATAAGACTTCTATCGGCTCTGAGAAGCCCGTAGTCTTTCTTTAATCAACTGGACTTTCTCTAATGCATCAAACACTAAGTCAGGCACTATGAATGATGCCTGACTAACTTCGAACCAACCAATTAGAGATCTACATCTCTTACCATAAAGAGATTCAAATGTAGCCATCTAAATACTAGAGTGAAAGCTATTATTGTATGCAAACTCTATCAAAGACAAGTGGTCATCCCAACTACCATTGAAATCAACTGCACACGCCCTTAGCATATCTTTAAGATTCTGAATGGTCCTTTCTGCTTGACCATCTGTCTGATTAAAGGTTGTACTGAGATGAACTTGAGTACCAAGACCCTTTTGGAATGCTTTTTAGAAGTGAGAAGTGAACTGGGTACCTCTATCTGAGATGATAGATAATAGAACACTGTGTAATCTGACAAACTCCCTGATATAGAGTTTGGCCTAATACTCGGCTGAATTAGAGGTATGAACTTAAAGGAAATGAGCTGACTTGATTATCCGGTTAACTATGATCGAAACTGAATCATGCTGATGACGAGTTTGAGGCAAACCCATCATGAAATCCATGTTCACTTCCTCCCACTTCCAAGTAGGAATGGTGAATTCCTGCATAAAACCACTAGGCTTCTGATGCTCTATCTTAACTTGTTGACATATAGAGCACTTTGCCACAAACTCTACAATATCTCTCTTCATCCCACTCCACCAATAGATATCCTACAAGTCGCGGTACATCTTAGTGGCCCCTGGATGAATAGAGTATCATGCACCATGCACTTCTATAAGAATTCGCTGCCTCAAGTCATCTACACCTGGAACACATAGACAACCCTGAAAATGAAGGACACCTTCTCCCCCTAGGGAGAAAACCTATACTTTTTGATCTCTTACTAACTCTTTTAGCTTGACAAGGCTAGGATCCCTATCTTGCTTTTCTTTCACCTCAGAAACTGGAGATGATTCTCAACTACTCCGAAAACATACACTACCCTCTAAAGAATCGACTAAGCGAATGCCTAGTCTGAAAAGCTAATGAACTTCCTGAGCTAACTCCTTCTTACTGTCCTCAACATAAGAAACACTACACATGGATAGTTTACTGAGACTGTCAGCCACTATATTGGCCTTGCCCAGATGATAAAGGATGCTTATGTCATAATATTTCAAGAGCTCTAACCACCTTCTCTGATGAATATTGATATCTTTTTGAGAAAAGACATACTAAATATTCTTATGATCTGTGAAGATATCTACATGAAATCTGTAGAGATAATGCCTCTCAATCTGTAAGGAAAATACTACGGCTTCAAACTCAAGATCATGAGTAGGATAATTCTTCTCATGGGGCTTTAACTATCTAGATACATAGGCTATAACCTTACCATGCTGCATAAGGACAAAACCTAAACCTACTCTAGATGCATCACAATACACTATGAACCCATCTTAACCATCTGGAAGAGGTAGAACTGGAGCTGAGGTGAGTCGAGTCTTCAACTCCTGAAAACTCTTCTCGCAAAAATCTGACCACTAAAACTTGACCTTCTTCTAAGTCAATATGGACATAGGGAATGAAATATAAAAAAATCCCTTAATAAACCATCTGTAATAGACTGCCAAGAGTAAGAAACACCTGATATCTGATGGACAGACAGGGAGAGGTCAGTTTTTTACCGCTTCGGTCTTCTAAGGATATACTATAATGCCATCACCAAAAATGATATGACCAAGGAATGCTTCTGACCTTAGCCAAAATTCATACTTACTAAATTTAGTGAATAGATGATTATCTATGAGAGTCAGAAGTACTATTTTGAGATGGTCTGCATGATCACGCAGACTATGATAAAGACTATGATAAACATATCCAAGTACTGGTTGAACACACGGTTCATCAAGTCCATGAAAGCTGCTAGGGCATTAGTAAGATCAAAGGACATGACTAAAAATTCGAAGTGATCATACCGAGTACGGAAAGCTATCTTCAGAATGTCACATTCTCTAACTCTGAGCTGATAGTAGCCTGAACTGTGTTCTGTCTTAGGGAAATAACTGGCACCCTGAAGTTGGTTAAACATGTTATTGATTTTGGGAAGAGGATACTTGTTCTTGACCGTGACTTTATTGAGTTATCGGGAATCTATGCAAATTCTGAGGGAACCATCTATCTTTCGCATGAATAAGACTGGTGCGCCACATGGGGAAATGCTTGGTCTGATGAATCCCTTATTTAATAGATCCTTCAACTGTTATTTCAATTCCTAGAGTTCTGCTGGTGCCATTCTGTATGGCGGAATAGAGATAGGCTGAGTACCTGGAAGAAGGTCTATGCCGAAGTCTATTTCCCTTTCGGGAGAAATGCCTGGAAGATCTTTGGGAAAGACATGTGAATACTAATTAACCAGTAGGAGATTTAGAACTAGAGTCCTTAACATGCACGAGATGATAAACACACCCCTTAGATATCATTTTCCTTGCCTGAAGGTAGGAAATAAGCTGAACTCTTAACGCTGAAGTATTACCCTTCCACTCTAGGATGGGTTCATTTCGAAACTAAAATTGAACTATTCTATTTTTGTAGTCGACTTTCGCATAGCAAGAATAAAGCCAATCCATGCCAAGAATAACATCAAAATTAGTCATCTCTAACTCAACTAAATCTGCTGTCATGACTTTCTAAAATATTATAACCAGCCAGTTCCTGCATACCCATCGAGCTATGATGGTTTTGTCCACTGGGTAGATACTGATAAGGGTTCTACTAGAATTTCAGGACGGTCTCCAAAATTGCCTTCTATATAAGGAATAGCAAAAGACAGGGATGCACCTGGATCTAGAAAAGCGTAAACATGAACATGAAAGATCTGTAATGTACCAGTAATAACATCGGGAGAATTTTCCTGATCCTGTCAGATCTAAAGAGCATAGAGAAAATTCGGGCGTTGCCCACTAGTAGCACTAGAAGTGGCACCCTGCTGGTTCAAGAGACCGGACTGAGTTGCGGAACGGCTCTGTTGACCCTGATAACCCGACTGGGGATAATCTCTCACTATGTGGACTGGCCTTCCACAACTTAAATAGACATCACTACCAGCTCTGCAAGCACCCTTATGGTTCTTACCATAAGTCTGACATAGGGGATTAGTTCTATCGCTGACACAACCCTGAGACTTAGAGCTTGGTGCTCTATCTTTTTTACACTCTCTAAACTTAAGAACTGGAGCACTGGACGTAGAAGGAACTGGAACTGATGACTTAGGGAAAAACTCGGAATGGTTTCCGCCTTCTAATTTAGGCTATCTAAAATTAAAGCTACCTGTCCTATCTTTCTTATTATGCTTTTCCCTCTGCTTAATATTTTGCTCCTCTATCTACTCAACATGAGTCATGAGTCGAGCTAAAGTCATGTCACTATTTACTATGGCAGATCTGCACTCGTTTACCATGCTATCATTTCCCACTGAAGCAAACATGCTTATCTTAGCTCTGTTGTCTGCAACCACATGAGGGGCATATCTTGCTAATTTAGTAAAGCTAAGAGAATACTCTTTCACAGTCATATTTCCCTACCTGAGGTTGATGAACTCTAGAAGCTTCGCCTCCTTCAGCTCCTGGGGAAAGAATCTATCTAAGAAAGTCATGAAAAACTCTTCCCACTGTGTAGGACCTGCACCATCTACCTTTTTGGACTTCCACTGCCTCTATCAAGTACGAGACACATCTTGGAATTGGTATATGACTAACTCAACACTTTCAACAGTAGTCAGCCCCATAATATCTGTCACCTTATAGACCTGATCTTTGAATTCCTGAGGGTCTTCATCTACCTTAGACTCGAGGAACATTGGAGGATTTATTCGGGTGAAGTATGGAACCCTAGCTTCGATTGAGTTATCCACTGGGTTGGCCAAAAGAACTACTGGTCGCTCATTATGGGCAGCTACAGACTGAGCAAGAGTAGTAAATGTGGTTCTAATTTTCGCCTGATAAATATGCTCTCTCAAAGGATCTTCGGGATGAGGAGCTGACTGGTTTCTTCTCTTTTGAGGCATATACTAAAATCATGATGATAAATGGATTAGACTGAGAAATTGACTTGTGATTATGCTAACAGGGACAACATAAATACTAAAAAAAGGGAAACTATTTCTTAAAACATCTCATAGCCTCCTGCACATAAATATGGTGTGCAGCACACCCACGTACAAGACTCTACTAGATGCGTCTTTTATACTTCCTTAGACTCTATTGAACAATAAGCTCTGATACCAAGTTTATAATGGCCCGATTATCTAAACCGGGATACTACACAGTGCTCATGACCTCGAAGGACCACAAGCTAACCTATGACTGGTATCTATACCTATAAACTTCATAATATGACATGAAAATGCAGAAACATGCATTGAGAGGCCGTAAGGTTCAATAATAAGCATAAATAAATAATAACAATAACGTCTGACATAGAGTGGTCTCTCGATACCAAAACAAAACTAAAGTACTGAAGTCTAAAAAACTTGAAAAATAATGTAGTCTTGTGAAAGCCTCTAACTATCTAACTAAGAAGTTGATGGGATATGTTTCCAACAAAGTCCGTCAACTGAAAAATGAACTGATATGATAAAATAATATCACGTCCTTCAAGAATAAGGACTCACTTCTAAAACACTGAGCCCTGGAATGCTACTACTGCTGCTGATCTAGGAATCATGTCTCTGAACCTATGGTGTAACATAAAAAGAAAACACCATAGAACAAGTGTGTACACACATGAATGCATAGTATGAATGATAATACGTGTGAGGTAGGATGAACACATATGTCTTACATGTATGAATAATAATAACTGTCTGACTAATATGAACGTGAGAGTACACACATAAATATATTGTAACTGAGATCGTGAGAACATGATAACTGAACCTATATATTGATGATGTGAATTTACTAATATCTAGCATGACTGATACTGGAGTTCTGATAACTGAAATAACTAATTACATGAGTGACTGCATTTGACAGTCCAAAATCTATTTGAACTATCTGAGTTCCATACTGTGACTGAGTTGACTGTATTTGACAGTCCTAAAATTTGAAGAACTTTCTGAGTTCTTTCACTGATACTGATACTGAAACTGTGGGAATAGTTATTTAATCAACATTTACCAAATGCTCTAGAACAACTGAGCTGGGGTCCAATTTATGCTCTAATTAGAAGGGTGTCAATATCGCACCACTGGTAAGAACAACTATGGGTACCCTTATCTGACAGTGCTTATCCACCTCATAAAACCTCATTTGACAGTGTTGATGTCTCAACCTATGCTGGCTATATAGTTATGGAACACAAGGATGACTACTAAGAATCACACCCTCACCTAACAGTTTTTGTTCCCATTCTTGGGTTCACTCGGTGTTAATTTCTACACCATCTAAAGAGACTGAACATGATTGACTTATTGTACATGGACTAAGTTTACTGAATTCCATTGAATGATGGAAAACTCTTGATATCTGATAACTGACTGAGTTTATGAGAGTACTGATGTTACTGAGTACTGAGTTCATGAGATTTCTGAGTTTTCCTGAGTCACCTGACTGACTGAATTCTATGGATCATGGGTTGACTGAGAGTATCATAAAAACATGACATGGCTCTAGGCTCACAACTATATTTTTTTTTGGGTACGAATACCCCCTGTACTCAATTAAAGGAAACTGACAATGCATGACATTCCTGAATACATGACCACACAAACAATCCATAATACTTCTTGATCATAGGAATGGAGTTCATAATTTATAATACAATATATAAGGGATTTCATGCTTCACATGGATATCATAGTCTTGATCATGGAAGGGAATGCATATAACATGTATATACTTGCATGATTTCAATATCATGAACGTTGCATAACACAAAAGTCAATACACAACAAGAACATGGAAATTGTGTTGCATCATAAGATTTAGCATGGACTTGTCATTTAGATACTATTGAGTCATAAGGAACATAACTCTATCATTCTAGGCATTTTATCAAACACCTTACATGTACACTTTATAGCATAGGTGAAATCATAAATTTAAGAATCTAAAATTACCCAAACTCATAGGTTTTCAATTAACAAACTCACATACTTCATGAAAAGTTATCAAGACACCCTCTTGAAACATAAATAACAACTATCAACATGAATATGATCAAATCACAACAAGTAAATCACAATAGGTTATTTAAAACATGATTCTTGGACTCCACGAATGAAAGGAATCCGTGGATGAACACTACGCATACCTTAGTTCTAGATTTTGTTAAGATTGATGGAGAAATTCTTAAAATTTGATGATGAATTCCCTTGGAATTGAACTTCTATAAAAACCCTAGGGCTTGTTCATGAGAATTTTTGAGAGTAATTTAGAATAAGTTGCTGAATTATGGCCTAATCTCGTGTTATATGGCTTATATAGGGTGGGGAAATTGATACTTTTAACCCTACGACACGTCTTTAACTTCTAAGAAAATTTCTGAATTTTCATCCTTGGCGCGATGCGCCACTATCGCGCCAAGACACTGGAAACAGATAAATGGGAAATTGCATGGGTGGCGCGACGCTGATGGGTCACCTATGCACTTCTTGACCAAAGAGACATGAAAAACTGGATGAACTAAGGCTAGATCTGAAGGTAAATTGACCTCATAAGCTACCTTGCCGAAGCAGCTGATAATTTTGAAGGGGCTGACATATCTGGGACTGAGCTTTCCCTTCTTTCCGAACCTCTTCACTCCCTTCATGGGGAAGATATTGAGGTAGACATGATCACGAATTTCAAACTTGAGATCTTTTCTATGCATATCTACATAAAATTTTTGTCGTCTCTGAGAATCCCGGAGTCTTTCTTCGATCAACTGGACTTTCTCTAAGGCATCAAATACTAAGTTAGGCCCTATGAATGAGGCATTACTAACTTCAAACCAACTGATTGGAGATCTGTATTTCCTACCATAGAGAGCTTCAAATGGAGCCATCTGAATAATAGAATGATAGCTATTGTTGTATGCAAACTCTATCAAAGGCAAGTGGTCATCCAAACTACCCTTGAAATCAAATGTGCATGCCCTTAGCATATCTTTAAGAGTATGAATGGTCCTTTCTGCTTCACCATCTTTCTGAGGATGAAAGGCTGTACTGAGATGAACTTAGGTACCAAGACCCTTTTGGAATGCTTTCCAGAAGTGAGAGATAAACTGGGTACCTCTGTCTGAGATGATAGATAATGAAATACCATTTAATCTGACCAAATCCCTGATATAGAGTTTGGTGTAATCATCAGCTGAATAAGAGGTATGAACTGGAAGGAAATGAACTGACTTGGTTATTCGGTCTACTATAACCCAAACTGAATCATGTTGATGATGAGTTTGAGGCAAACCCATTACGAAATCCTTGTTCACTTTTTCCCACTTCCAAGTAGGAATGGTAAACTCCTTCATAGAACCATTAGGCCTTTGATGCTCTATCTTAATTTGCTAACATGTAGAGCACTTGGCCACAAACTCTGCAATATCTCTCTTCATCCCACTCTACCAATAGATCTCCCACAAGTTGTGGTACATCTTAGTAGAACCTAGATAAATAGAGTATCACACACCATGCGCTTATGCAAGAGTTCGCTGGCTCAAGTAATTTACATCTGGAACACACAAAAGACCCTGACAATGAAGGACACCATCTCTCCCTGGGGTAATACCTCTACTTTCTGATCTCTGACTGACTCTTTTAGCTTGACAAGGATAGGATCCCTATCTTGCTTTTATTTCACCTCAGAAACTAGAGATGATTCTAAACTACTCTGAATATATACACCAACCTCTGTAGAATCGACTAACCGAATGCCTAGTCTGTCAAGCTAATGAACTTTTTGAACTAACTCTTTCTTACTGTCCTCAACATGAGAAACACTACCTATGGACAGTCTACTGAGAGCGTCGGCCACTATATTAGCCTTGCCCAGATGATAAAGGATGCTCATGTCATAATCTTTCAAGAGCTCTAACTACTTTCTATGACGAAGATTGAAATCTTTCTGAGAAAGGATATACTGAAGATTATTATGAACTGTGAAGACATCTACATGAACTATGTAGATATAATGCTTCCAAATATTTAAGGCAAATACTACGGCTGCTAACTCAAGATCATGAGTAGGATAATTCTTCTCATGGGGCTTTAACTGTCTTGAGGCATAGGATATGACCATACCATGCTGCATGAGGACACAATCCAAACCTACTCTAGATGCATCACAATACACTACGAACCCATCTGAACCATCTGGAAGAGCTAGAACTAGAGCTGAGGTAAGTCGAGTCTTCAACTCCTGAAAACTCTTCTCGCAAGAATCTTACCATTGAAACTTAACCTTCTTCTGAGTCAATCTAGACATAGGGGATGAAATATAAGAAAATCCCTCAACAAACCATCTGTAATAGCCAGCCAAGCCTAAGAAACTCCTGATAACTGATGGAGAGACAGGATCAGGCCAGTTTCTTACCACTTTGCTCTTCTAAGGATCTACTCTAATACCATCATCGGAAAAGATATGACCAAGGAATGATACTGAGCTTATCCAAAATTCACACTTACTAAATTTGGCGAATAGCTGATGATCTCTAAGAATCAGAAGTACTGTTCTGAGATGCTCTGCATAATCGCACTCTATGTGGGAATAAACTAGAATATCATTTATAAAGAATATGACAAACATATCCAAGTACTACTTGAACAAATGGTTTATCAAGTCCATAAAAGCTACTGGGGCATTGGTAAGACCAAAGAACATGACTAGAAATCCAAAGTGACCATACCGAGTATGAAAGCTATCTTCGAAATGTCACATTCTCTAACTCTAAAATGATGGTAGTCTGATCTGATGTCTATCTTAGAGAAATAACTGACACCCTAAAGTTGGTCAAACAATTCATCAATTTTGGGAAGAGGATACTTGTTCTTGACCGTGACTTTATTGAGTTAACGGTAATCATTGCACATTCTAAGGAAACCATCTTTCTTTTGCACGAATAAGACTGGTATGCCCCATGGAGAAATATTGGGTCTGATGAATCCCTTATCTAAGAGATCCTTCAATTCTTCTTTCAGTTCCTAGAGTTTTGCTGGTGCCATTCTGTATGGTGGAATAGAGATAGGCAGCGTACCTGGAAGAAGGTCTATGCTGAAGTCATCTCTAACTCGACTAAATCTGCTGATGTGACTTTCTGAAATATCATAATTGGGTAGTTCCTGTATACCCACGAGCTATAATGGTTTTACCCACTAGGGTACATACTTAAAAGTGTTCTGCTAGAACTTCGCGACTAACTCCGAAATCGCTTGCTATATAAGGAATAACAAAAGACCAAGATGCACCTATATCTAGAAAAGCGTAAATATGAACATGAAAGATCTGTAACTTACCAATAACAACATCAGGAGAATTTTCCTAATCTTGTTGGGTCCAAAAAGAATAGAGATAATTTGGGCGTTGCCTGCTAGTAGCACTAGAAGTGGCACCCTGCTGGTTTGGGAGATCAGACTGAGTTGTGGAACGGTTCTGCTGACCCTGATAACCAGACTGAGGACAATCTCTAAATCTATGGCCTAGCTTACAACAACCAAAAAAGACATCTCTACCAGCTCTGCAAGCACCCTTGTAGTTCTTATCATAAGTCTGACATAGGGGATTAGTTCGGCCATTGCTGACACTGCCCAGAGACTTAGATCCTGGCGTTCTATCTTTTTTACCCTCTCTAAACTTGGGAATTGGAGCATTGGCTCTAGAAGGAGCTGGAATTGACGACTTAGGATGAAACTGGGAACGGTTTCCTCCTTCTTATTTAGGTTGTCTAAAATTGAAGCTACCTATCCTAACTTTCTTATTATGCTTTTACCTCTGCTTAATTTTTTGCTCCTCTATCTGCTGAGCATGAGTCATGAGTCGAGCTAATATTATGTCACTAATTAGCATAGTGGATCTGCACTCGTTAACCATGCTACCATTTACCCTTAAAGCAAACTTTCTCATCTTAGCTCTATTGTTTGCACCACATAAGGGCATATCTAGCTAATTGAGTAAACCTAAGAGAATACTCTTTCACCATTATATTACCATGCCTGAGGTTGATAAACTCTAGAACCTTCACCTCCCTTAGCTATTGTTGAAAGAATCTATCTAAGAAAGCCATGAAAAATTCCTCCCACTCTATAGGACCTGCATCATCTACCCTTTCAGACTTCTACAGCTTGTACCAAGTACGAGCCATATCTTGTAACTGGTATGCAGTTAACTCAGCTTCCTCAACAGTAGTTACCCCCATAATATCTATCACTTTTTGGACCTGATCTATGAATTCCTAAGGGTCTTCATCCACCTTAGACCCAAGGAACATTGGTGGATTTATTCGGGTGAAGTCTCGAACCCTAGCTGCGAATGAGTTAGCCACTAGGTTGGCCGTAATAACTACTGTCCGGTCATTATGGGCAGCTACTGACTGAGCAAGAATGGTAAATGCAGCTCTAAATTCTGCATAAGAAACATGCTCACCAAAAGGATTTTTGGGCTGAGTAGCTGACTGGTTTCTTCTCTTTGGAGGCACATTCTGAATCAAGAGGAGAAAAGGATTAAACTGATAGATTGACTTGTGATTATGTTCGCAGGCATGACATAAATACTAAAAAAACAGAAACTGTTTCTTAAAACATCTAATAGCCTCCTGCACATAAATGTGGTGCACAACACACCCATGTACAAGACTCTACTAGATGCGGCTTTCAGATTTCCTAGGAGTCTATTGAACCTTAATCTCTGATACCAAGTTTGTAATGCCTCGATTATCTAAACAGAGATGCTACATGGTGCTCATGACTCTGAAGGACCACAAGATAACCCATGAATGATATATGTACCTCTAAACTGCATAATATGACATAAAAATGAGGAAACATGCACTGAGAGGCCGTAAGGTTCAATACTAAGCATAACTAAATAATAAGAATAATGTTTAACATAGAGTGGTATCTCGATACCAAAACAAAACTGAAGTACTGAAGCCTAAAAAACATGAAAAATAATGTTGTTGCCTGAAAGCCTCTCGCTGTCTGACTAAGGAGTTGATGGGACATGTCCCCAACTAACTCCATCAACTAAAAACTGAACTGATATGATAAAATAAGATCACATCCTCAGAAAATGAGGACTCACTGCTAAAACTCTAAACCCTTGAATGCTACTGCTGCTACTAATCTGGGAGTCGTGTCTCTTAACCTATGGTGTAACATAAAAAGTAAACACCATAGCGCAAGTGCATCAGTACAAAAGAATATACTGAGTATATGTGTGAGGTAGGCTGAATACATGGGGCTTACATGCTTGAATGATAATAACTGACTGACTAATATGAACGTGAGAGTGCACACATAAATACATAGTAATTGAGATTATGAGAACATGATAACTGAAACTATATACTGATGACATGAATTTACTGATATCTAGTATGACTGATACTGGAGTTTTGATAACTAAAATAACAGATAACATGAGTGAGTGTGTCTGACAGTCCTAAATCTAATGGAACTATCCGAGTTCTATACTGTGATTGAGTTGACTATATCTGACAGTACTGAAATCTGAAAAACTATCTGAGTTCTTTTACTGCGACTTATGCAGAAATTTTGGGTATAGTTATTTAACTGAGATGCCCCAAATGCACTAGAACAGCTGAGCTGGGATCTAATCTATGCCTTGATTGGAAGGGTGTCAATGCCGTACCACTTGTAAAGACAACTGTGGGTGCCCTCATTTGACAGTGTCCCTAAAAGAGAATGATGGGGCCCTCATATGACAGTGCTTATCCACCTCATAAACCCTCATCTAATATTTTTAATGTCTCAACCTATGCTGGCTATATAGTTCTAGAACACAAGGATGACTGCTAAGAATTACACCCTTATCTGAAAGTGTGTGTTCCCATCCGTGGGTTCACTCGATGCTAATTTCTACTCCCATCTGAAGAGACTAAACACGATTGACTAATTGTACATAGACTGAGTTTACTGAATTCTGTCGACTGATGGAATAGTATCAATATTTGAAAACTAACTGAGTTCATGAGATTACTGATCTTACTGAGTTCATGAGATTTATAAGATTTCCTAAGTCACCTGACTAACTGACTTCTATGGAACATGACTTGACTGAGAGTATCATGAAAACATGACATGGTTCTTGGCACATATCTATATTTTTTTTGTGTACAAGTACCCCCAGGACTCGATAGAAGGAAGCTGACAAGGCATGACATACCTGAATACATGACCAACACCAACAATCCATAAAATTTCTTAATCATAGGAATAGAGTTCATAATTCATAATTCCATGAATAAGGGATTTCATGCTTTACATGGTTATCATAGTCTTGATCATGGAAGGGAATGCATATAACATGTACATATTTGCATTATTTCAATATGATTAACGTTGCATAACACAATAGTCAATATGCAACAAAAGCACGAAAATTGTGTTGCATCATAAGGGTTAGCATGGACTTGTCATTTAGATACTATTGAGTCATAAGGAACATGATTCTATCATCGTACATTCACACTTTACAACATAGGTGAAATCATCAATTTAAGAATCTAAATCTACCCAAACTCATAGGTTTTCAATCAACAAACTCACATACTTCATGGAAAGTCATCAAGACATACTCTTGAAACATAAATAAAAACTATCAACATTAACATGATCAAATCACAACAATCAAATCACAACAGATTATTTAAAACATGATTCTTGGACTCCACGAATGAAAGGGATCCGTGGATGAACACTACGCATACCTTAGTTCATGATTTTGTAAAGATTAACGGTGAGATTCTTAAAATTTGATGATGAATTCCCTTGGAATTTAACCTTCTATGAAAACCCTAGGGCTTGTTCTTGAGAGTTTTTAAGAGTAATTGAGTATAACTTGCTGAATTATGGCCAAATCTCGTGTTATAAGGCTTATATAAGGTGGGAAAATTTACCCTTTTAACCCTAGGACACGTCTTTAACTTCTGAGAAAATTTTACAATTTTCATCCTTGGTGCGACGCACGCTATCACGGCAAGTCGCTGGAAAGAGACAAATGGGAAATTACACGGTAGCGCAATGTGGAGCTATCGTGTTGCCACCTTGACTACGACCTGGAAGTTTGGCGTGATGCACCACTATTGCAGAGCAACACTGGAAATTGATAATTGCCATTTGAGCTATCTATGCGATGCGCTGGAGGCTCAAGTAATACGCTGTCTTACTAAAAAGGATCTAACTCTTCGTCCGGGTGTCAAATTTGGGCAAATTTTATATCGATGGAACGCTTATTGAATTTTACGCATGAAAAAAACTGAAAATCTTGAAAATTCCTCATGGAATAGTCATCATTCACTTTAGAATCTAATACTAGGAATTCTTAGGACAAAATTACCTAGGAAGAAAATTTGGTGTAATACAGTTGCTAATGTTAAGGACAGAAATATAAAGTTTGTTCAGGAAATCCATCAGCTTGCCAGACTAGGTGTTCGCTTAGTCAACTTAGAGGAGGGTGACATATGGGTCAGAGTAGTTTAAAATCATCTCTAGTTTTTGAGGTGAAAGAAAAGGAAGATAGAAATCCCAGCCTTGTCTAGTTAACAGAGTTAGTCAAGGATCAGAAAGTAAAGGTTTTCTCCCAAGGGGGAGATGGTGCTATATGTTGTTAGGGTAATCTGTGTATTCCAGGTGTAGATCACTTAAGGCAGTAAATTCTTGTAGAAGCACATGGTGCGAGCTACACTATTCATCTAGGGTCTAAAATGATGTACCGCAACTTTTAGGAAATTTATTGGTGGAGTGGGATGTAGAGAGAGGTTGCAGAGTTTGTGGCTAAGTGCTCTACATGTCAGCAGGTAAATATAGAGCATCAGAAGCCTAGTGGGTCCATACAGGAGTTCAGTATTCCTACTTGGAAGTGGGAAAAAGTGAACATGGACTTCATGATGGGTTTGCCTCGTACTCATCGCCAACATGATTCAGTTTAGGTCATTTTAGGTAGAATGACTAAATCAACTTATTTCCTTCCATTCCATATGTAACGCCCCAAATCTGGTACCCAAAATGCTTTATGGTGCTCATGACCCCAAAGGACCACAAGCTAACCCATGACTGAAACATTAACTGAAAGGCCATAAGGTTTAAACTATAACATAATATCCAATAAAGTATAACATTTGGGATGGGGTATAAATGCCCAAAACAAAACTATCTAAATATATTATAGTCTGAAAGCCTCTAAAACATAAATGTATTAATAAGGAGATGATGGGATATGTCCCTAACTAACTCCAACTAATAAACTAATTAATCAGATAATAAAGAAATGATCATGTCCACGATAGATGAGGACTCACTGCTGACTCTGACTATGGAGACATAAGTGCTATTGATGCTCTGGAGCCCCAACTTCTAAACCCATGGTATAAGACACCATAGAGTAAATGCATCAGTACTTTGAATGACTAGAATGCATGTGAGGTAGGATGAATACAAAGGCTTAGCATGCATGATCTATACTAACTGACTGAATAATATGAACGTGAGAATACATGCATGAATACATAATAACTGTCACTTAGTTTGTTATAACATTATTACTGATTTTGAGTACGGATAACATGAGATACTAATAACTATATAACTTAAATAATTGATTTTAAGCAACTATATCTAACCTTCTAGATTCTAATAAAACTAGCTGAGTTCTGTATTATTCTGAGTTGACTGTATCTGACAGTTCTAAATTCTGTAACTAAAACTGTAGGAAGTAGTATCTAACTGACATGCCCCAATATGTGCGATAATAACTGATCTGGGGTCCAATCTTTCTGTAAATGTTGCACCATTGGTAAGGACAAGCTATGGGTAACCCTCATCTGACAGTGTCCCCAAAAATGAATGGTGGGACCCTTATCTGATAGTGTTTATCCACTTCATCAACTCTCATATGACAGTGTTAATGTCTAAACCTATGCTGGCTACATAGTTCTGGAATGTAAGGATGACTTCTAAGAATCACACCCTCATCTGAAAGTGTGTTTCCGTCCTTGGATTCACTCAGTACTAATTCCTACTCCTATCTGAATAGAAACTGAACATGATTAATTGAACTGGACTATACTAAATTCATGGAGTTCCGTTAACTGACGGAATACTATTAAAATTACTGAATTACTGAGCTTTCCTGAGTCACATGACTGACTGAGTTCTATGGATCATGGCTTGACCGAGGATATCGTGAAAATATGTCACTGACTCTAGGCACACAACTATATTTTTGAAGTACACGTACCCCTAGGACTTGATGGAAGGAAACTAACAAGGCATGAAATTATTGAATACATGACCAACATCAACAATCCATAATAGAATAGTTGGAGATATTTCATGGGCATTTGATTATCATAGCTTGGTACGTGAATAAGATAGAATGTATACATAGCACAATTTCATAAGGCTAACTCATGAGAAATACCACAAGAAATTTCAATACATAAGAATAACATGGAAGTCATTTTGAACATAAGGTTAAAGCATACATTCCCATTGATGTCACAATTTAGCGATAGTGAATAATTTCTATCCCTTTAGGAATTTTATCAAACACCTTACATTCACAACTTAAGGCATAGGTTAAATCATCAAATTTCACAAATCATAAACTACTCAATTTTGTGTATTTCAATTTCTATGCTAACATAGTTTTAATAATTTCACATAAGGATTCCAACATGGGAATCAAACAACAACCATCACATAACTCGAGCAACCCACAACATAATAATCATGATTCATAATTCAAAATAGGGATCTTGAGCTTTATCGATGAAAGGAATCCATAAATCAACACAACGCATACCTTAGTTCTTAATTTAGTGAAGATTGATGGCGATATTTCTTGAAATTGTATCCACAATTGAAACCCTAGTTTGTTCTTGAGAGAAAATTACGAAAAAATTGTATATTTTGGGTGAAGAATGGCTAAATCATGTGTTATTGGGTATAAATAGGGGTGGAAAATTGACCCGTTTAACCTTGGATGTATCTTTTAAATTTGGTAAAAATTTCCCGACCTGGACCCCTGGCGCGAAGCAGCGCTATCGCGTCGTGTCGCTGGAATTTGACAACTAGGAAATTGGGGGATGGTGCGATGCAGAGCCATCATGTTACCACTTTGTTTATGACCTGAAAGTTTGAAACGATGCACCACTATCGTTCACCCCTACTGGAATTTGAAAAATACAATTTTCTCTTGTGGGACGGCGCGCCGTTGACTAAAATGGAGTTGTTTTACGACGAGAACTTGAAATAGTCATAACTTTTACCCGATTATCAGATTTGGGTGAATCTTATATCCATGGAAAGCTTATTGAATTTCCCACACGAGTAAGTTGATACATGAATGCATGACTAATATTTCTGATAACTGAGAGTCTCATAAAGAGAATGCATGATTGATGCATGAACACATGACTAATCTGATGCATTAACATATGACTGAATATGCAATGGTACTTAATACCAAGTTTAACTAAAATATGGATATAAAAATAGAAGAGCTTAAGGAGAATTGTTACCTTGAGCTTGATCTGAGTTAGCAGAAAAGAAGTGAGGATACTCGGCACGCATGTCTGCTTTTGCTTCCGAAGTAGCCCTTTAACGGACTGATTTCACCAAAGAACGTTGACTAGAGGGACTTATTTATTCCTCAGTCTATGAGTCTGATAGTCTAGAATTTCGACTGGAATCTCTTCCCTAGAGAGGCTGCTCGGAATGTCAATGCCCTCAACAGGGACTATGACTGATGGATCATCTATGCACTTCTTGAGAAAGGAGACAGGAAAAACTGGATGAACTGAGGCAAGATCGGAAGGAAACTCAAGCTCATAATCTACCTTGCCAAAACAATTGAGAATCTTGAAGGGACTGATATATCGGGGACTAAGCTTTCACTTTTTGATGAATCTCTGCACTTCCTTATTGGGAGAGATCTTTAGATAGACATAGTCACCAACCTCGAACTCGAGGTCTTTTCTACACACATCTGCATAAGACTTCTGCCGGCTCTGAGCAGCTCAGAGTCTGCTCAGAGCCTTTCTCTAATCATCTGGACTTTTTCTAAGGCATCAAATACTAAGTCAGACCTTATAATTGACACCTCACTAACTTTGAACCAACCGACTAGAGATCTGTATCTCCTACCATAGAGAGCTTTAAATAAAGCCATCCAAATACTGGAATGATAGCTATTGTTGTATGCAAACTCAATCAAAGGAAAGTGGTCATCCCAACTACCCTTGAAATCAATTGAACACACCCTTAGCATATCTTTTAGGGTATGAATAGTTCTTTCTGCTTGACCATCCATCTAAGGATAAAAGGTTGTACTGAGATAAACCTGGGTACCAAGACCTTTTTGGAATACTTTCCAGAAGTGATAGGTGAACTGGGTACCTCTGTCTAATTTAATAGATAATGGAACACCATGCAATCTGACCAACTCTATGATGTAGAGTTTAACATAATCTTCGGCTAAATAAGAGGTATGGACTGGAAGGAAATAAGCTGATTTGGTTATTCTGTCTACAATGAACCAAACTGAATCATGCTGATGACGAGTATGAGGCAAACCCATCACGAAGTCCATGTTCACTACTTCCCACTTCTAAGTAGGAATATGGAACTCTTGCATGGACCCACTAGGCTTCTGATGCTCTATCTTAACCTGCTGACATATAGAGCACTTATCCATAAACTCTACAACATCTTTCTTCATCCTACTCCACCAATAGATCTCCCGTAAGTCATGGTACATCTTTGTGGTCCCTGGATGAATAGAGTAGTGCACACCATGCACCTCTGCAAGAATTTACTGCCTTAAGTCATCTACATCTGGAACACAGAGAAGTCCCTAACAACATAAATCACCATCTCCCCCTTGGGAGAAAACCTCTACTTTCTATTCCTTGAGTGACTCTTTCAACTTAACTGGATTGGGATATTTATCTTGCTTTTCTTTCACCTCAGAAATTAGAGATGATTCTGAACTAGTCTAAATCTATATCAACTAAGCGATTGCCTAGACTATCAAACTGATGGATTTCCTCAGCTAGCTTCTTCCTACTGCCCTTAACATAAGCAATACTACCCATAGATAGTCTACTGAGAGCGTCGTCCACTACATTGGCTTTGTTTGAATGATAAAGGACACTCATGTCATAATCTTTCAAGAGCTCAAACCACCTTCTCTGACAAAGATTGATATCTTTCTGAGAAAAGACATACTGGAGACTCTTATGATCTATGAACACATCTACATGAACACTATATAAATAATGCCTCTAAATCTTTAAGGCAAATACTATAGCTGCTACCTCAAGATCATGATTAGGATAATTCTTCTCATGGGGTTTAAGCTGTCTGGAGGCATAGGCTATGAATTTACCATGATGCATGAGAATACAACCCAAACCTACTCTGGATACATCACAATACACTATGAAGCCATCTAAACCATCTGGAAGAGCTAGAACTAGAGCTGAGGTGAGTCGAGTCTTCAACCCCTGAAAACTCTTCTCATAAGGATCTGACCAATAAAACTTGATTTTCTTCTGAGTCAATCTGGACATAGGGGATAAAATAGAAGAAATACTTCTACAACTCATCTGTAATAGCCAGTCAGACCCAAGAAAATCTTGATACCTTATGGAGAGACGGGTCGAGGCCAGTTTCTTAATACCTTAGTCTTTTGAGAATCTACTCTAATCCTACCACTAGAAATGATATAACTAAGGAATGCTACTAAACTTAGCAAAAATTCCAACTTACTGAATTTGGCAAATAGCTGATAAGCTCTGAGAGCTGAAGTATAATTTTGAGATGATCTCGATGATCACGCTCACTATACGAATAGCAAGGATATCATCTATGAAGACTATGATGAACATGTCCAAGTACTGCTTGAACACATGATTCATCAAGTCCATGGAAGTTGTAGGGGCATTGGTAAGACCAAATGACATGACTATGAATTCGAAGTGACCATACCAAGTTCGAAAAGCTATTTTTAAAATGTCACATTCTCTGATTCTGAGCTGATAATAGCATGATTTGAGCTATTTAAAGTTGGTCAAAGAAGTCATCAAGTCGGGGAATTAGATACTTGTTCTTGACTGTGACTTTATTGAGCTGATGATAATCAATGCAAATTCTAAGAGAACCATCTTTCTTGCACCCTAATAACATAGGTGCACCCCACAGGGACACACTGGGTCTGATGAATCTCTTATCTAAGAGATCCTTCAACTGCTCTTTTAGTTCTTTGAGTTTTGCTAGTGCCATTCTGTATGGCAAAATATATATAGGCTGAGTATCTGGAAGACGATCAATACCAAAGTCTATTTCCCTTTTGGGAGAAATTCCTGGAAAATCTTTGGAAAAAATATCTAAATATTCACTCACGACTGGGAATAATTCAAGACTGGGAGTCTCAGAACTAGAATCCTTAACATGAACAAGATGATAGACACATCCCTTAGATATTATTTTTCATGCTCGAAGGCAGGAAATAAGCTGACCTCTGAAAGAGGATACACTACCCTTCCACTCTATGATAGGTTCATTTGGAAACTAGAACTAGACTAATCTATTTCCATAGTAAACTATGGCATAGCAAGAATGAATCCAATCCATGCTGAGAATGACATCAAAATCAGTCATCTCTAATTCGACTTAGTCTGCTGACATGACTTTCTAAAATATCATAACTGGGCAGTTCCCATATAGCCACCGAGCTTTGATAGCTTTACCTACTAGGGTAGATACTGAAAAGGGCTCTACTAGAATTTTGGGACTGTCTCTAAAATCAACTGCTATATAAAGAGTAACAAAAGATAAGGAAGCTCCTGGATCTAGTAAAGCGTAAATATGCAAGTGAAAGATTTGTAACATACCAGTGACCACATCTGGAGATTTTTTCTGATCTTTTTAAGACTGGAGAGCATAAAGTCGATATGGGCATTGCCAACTAGTAGCACTAAAAGTGGCACCCTACTGATTTGGTCAACCAAACTGAGCTGAGAAATGGTTTTGCTGACCCCGATAACCTGATTGGGGACAATCTCTGACTCTTTGGCCTGCCTTACCACATCCAAAATATATATTGGTACCAGCCCTACATGTACCCTGATGGTGCTTCCCACATATTTGACAAAGAGGATGGGTGCGGGCACTACTAACACTACCCTGAGACTTAGAGCCTAGCACTCTTTGTTACCCTCCCTGAACTTAGGAACTAGAGCACTACCTGAGGAAAGAGCTTGAATAGACTATGTAGGATAGAACTGAGAATGATTCCCTCCTTCTGACTTTGGTTGAGCAAAGATGAAACTACCTGTCCTTGCTCTCTTATTCTACTTCTCCCTCATCTTAATCTTTTGCTCCTCTATCTGCTAACCATAGGTCATAAGCCTAGCTTTGTTCATGTCATTAGTCAATATTGTGGACCTGTACTCATTGTCCACACTATCAATCACCTCAGAAACAAACTTACTCATCTTGGAACTGCTATTTGCAACCACATATGGAGCATATCTAGCTAATTGAGTAAACTTAGGAGAATACTCTTTCACTATCATTTTGCCCTGTACGAGGTTGATAAATTCCAACACGTTAGCGTCTTTTAGCTCTAGAGGAAAGAACCTATCTAGGAAAGTAGGGGAAAAATCCTCCCACTTAATAGGCCCTAATCAAATTGGCTTCTCCATCTTCTACTATTTAAACCAAGTGTAAGCAACATCCTATAACTAATATGCAGCTATCTCAACACTCTCAACAGCTAACACCCCCATAAAGTTAGTAACCTTCTTAACCTAATCAATGAATTCCTGAGGGTCCTCATCTAACTTAGACCTAAGAAAGGATGGAGGATTCATTCGGGTGAAGTCCTGAATCCTAGCTATAGCTGAATTGGCCACTGGGTTGGCTGGAACGACACCTGGTCATTTATTATGAGAGGTAACTGACTAAGAAAGAGTAGTAAATGTATCTCTAAACTCTGTATGAGAAAAATATTCGCCCAAAGGTTCTTCGGGATGAGGGGCTGACTGATTCCCATTTTTTCTTTTAGGAGGCATGTTCTATAGAAGAAAGGGAGAAAAATATTAGAATGAGAGATTGACTTGAGATCATACTCACTGGCATGACATGAATACTGAAAGAAGGGAAATTGTTCCTAAAACATCTCATAGATTCTTGTGCATAAATGTGGGGCACAACACACTCATGCACAAGACTCTACTAGATGCGGCTTTAAGACATCCTAGGAAACTATTGAACCCTAGGCTTTAGTACCAAGTTTGTAATGCCCCAAATCTAGTACCTAGAATACTACACGATTCTCATGACCCCGAAGGACCACAAGCTAACCCATGACTGATATTTATGCTTGTATACTGTATGATATATTGTATAATGCAGAAATAAAAACTGAAAGGCCATAATGTTCAAACTGTAACATAATATCTGATAATATATAACATCTAGGATGGGGTATAAATGCCCAAAACAAAATTGTCTAAACATACTGTAGTCTGAAAAGCTTCTAAAACATAACTATTTGAGTAAGGAGATGATGGGACATGTCCTCAACTAACTCCAACTAATAAACTAATTAATGAGATAATAAATAAATGATAATGTCCTCGAATAATGAGGACTTACTGCTAACTCTAACTGTGGAGACAAGAATGCTACTAATGCTCTGGAGCTCATGAATCTGAACCAATGGTATAAGATTTCATAGTGCAAATGCATCAGTACTTTGAATGTACTGGTATGCATATGAGGTAGGCTGAATGTAAAGGGCTTGCATGCATAATCTATACTAATTGACTGAATAATATGAATATGAGAATACATACAAGAATACATAATAAATGTAACTGAGTTCGTGATAACAGGATTACTTAGTCTAAGTACTAAAAACAAGAGATACTGAAAATTGTATTACTAGAATAACTGAAACTGAGCGAATATATCTGACAGTCTAGATTCTGATAGAACTAGCTGAGTTCCATATTGTTCTGAGTGGACTGTATCTGACAGTCCTAAATTCTGTAACTAAAACTGTAGGAAGTAGTATCTAACTGACATGCCCTAATATGTGCGATAATAACTGATCTGGGGTCCAATCTATGCCCTGATTGGAAGGGTGTCAATGTTGCACCACTGGTAAGGACAAGCTGTGGGTAACCCTCATCTGACAGTGTCCCCAAAAGAGAATGGTGGGACCCTCATCTGATAGTATTTATCCATCTCATCAACCCTTATCTGGTTGTGTTGATGTCTTTACCTATGTTGGCTACATAGTTTTGGAATACAAGGATGACTTTTAAGAATCACACCCTTATCTGATAGTGTGTGTTCCCATCCTTGGGTTCACTCGGTTCTAATTCCTACTCACATCTGAATAAACGCTAAACATTATTAACTGAACTAGACTACACTGAATTGATGGAGTTCCATTAACTAACGAAATACTATTGAGCTTACTGAATTACTGGGCTTTCTTGAGTCACATGGCTGACTGAGTGTTATAGATCGTGGCTTCACTGAGGATATCATGAAAACATATCACTGAGTTTAGGCACACAACTATATTTTTTGGGTACAAGTACCCCCAAGACTCGATGCAAGGAAACTATCAAGGCATGACATTATTGAATATATGACCAACGTCAATAATCCATAATACAAAAGTTGGAGATATTTCATGGGCATTTGATTATCATAGCCTAGTACGTGACTAAGTAACATGTATACATAGTATAATTTCATAAGGCTAACACGTGAGAAATCCCACAAGCAATTTCAATACATAAGAATAACATGGAAGTCATTTTGAATATAAGGTTAAAGCATACATTGTCATTTAGGTCACAATTTAGTGATAGTGCATAATTTCTATCCCTTTAGGTATTTTATCAAACACCTTACATGCACAACTTAAGGCATAGGTAAAATCATCAAATTTCACAAATCATAAACCACCCAATTTCATGGATTTCAATTTCTATGCTAACGTAGTTTTAATAATTTCACATAAGGATCCCAACATGGGAATTAAACAACAACCATCACAAAACTTGAGCAACCCACAACATATAAATCATGATTATTAATTCAAAATAGGGTTCTTGAGCTTTATGGATGAAAGGAATCCATAAATAAACACAACGCATACCATAGTTCTTGATTTATTAAAGATTGATGGAGAGATCTTCTTGAAATTGAATGCCCAATTGAAACCCTAGTTTGTTCTTGAGAGAATCTAGTATATTTTGGGTAAAGAATGGCTAAATCACGTGTTATTGGGTTTAATAGGTGTGGGAAATTGACCCTTTTAACCCTGGATATATTTTTTAAAATTGGTGAAAATTTCCCTACTTGGAACTCTGGCGCGATGCGGTGCTATCGCGCCGTGTCACTGGAATTTGACAACTGGGAAATTAAGGGATGACGCGATGCGAAGCCGTCACGTTACCACTTCATTTGCAACATGGAAGTTTTTTGTACCATACCACTATCGCGGACCCCTACTAGAATTTGACAAATTTCATTTTCTCTTGTGGAGCGACGCGCCACTGACTAACATGGCTCTGTTTTACGATGGGAACTTGAAATATTCATAACTTTTTACTTAGTTATCAGATTTGGGAGAATCTTATATCGATGGAAAGCTTATGGAATTTCCCACATGAAAAAAAAGTGAAATCTTGAAAATACCACATGTATAAAAGTATATTTATCTTTAAAAAAAGTCATTGACATTTTTGGGATAAAAATCAGATAGATAAAAATATGAGGTATTACACCATACCACTAATTCAACCAAGGATTATGAAAAACACTATATTAAAGAGTTGGTCTGATTGCACGGTGTTCTATTATCTATTATCTCACACAGAGGTACCCAGTTCACCTCTCATTTATGGAAAGCATTCAAAAAGGGTCTTGGTACCTAAGTTCATCTCAGTACAACCTTACATCCTCAGACAAATGGTCAAGCAGAAAGGACCATTCAAACTTTAAAAGATATGCTAATGGCATGTCCAATTGATTTCAAGGGTAGTTGGGATGACCACTTACCTTTGATTAAGTTTGAATACAATAACAACTATTATTCCAGTATTAGGATGGCTCCATTCGAAGCTCTCTATGGTAAGAGAATCAGATCTCTAATTGGTTGGATTGAAGTTAGTGTGGCCTCAGTTATAGGCGTGACTTAGTAGTCAATGCCTTAGAAAAAGTCTAGTTGATCAGAGAAACACTCCAGGCTTCACAGAACTGACAGAAGTCTTATGTAGATATACATAAAAAGGATCTCGAGTTTCAGATAGGTGATTATCTCTATATAACATATCTCCAATTAAGGGAGTGAAGAGATTAGGAAAGAAGGAAAAGCTCAGTCCCTGATATATCGGTCCCTTCAAAACACTCTATCATTTAGGCAAGGTAGCTTATGAGCTTGAATTACCTTCAGATCTAGCCTCAATTCATCCATTTTTCCATGTCTCTTTTCTCAATAAGTGCATTGGTGGATAGCAGCCGTTGTAGTCCTTATTCAGACATAGAAGTTCAGAACAACCTCTCTACTGAAGATATTCTAGTCGAAATTCTTTACCACCAGACTCGTAGATTGTGGAATAAAGAAGTCTCTTTAGTCAAAGTTCTTTGAAAAAATTAGTCAGTTGAGGGAGCTATGTGGAAAGTAGAAGCAGACATACGAACCAAGTATCCTCACCTATTCTTTGCAAACTTAGATCAAGCTCAAGGTAACAGTTCTCCTTAAGCTTTTCGATTTCATGTTCAGATTTTATTGACAATCTTAGTATCCATTTCATGTTTAGAATTCCATTATAAAATTGGTATTAAATACCATTGCATATTTAGTTATGCATTCATGCCCCAGTTCAGTCATATAATCATGCATCAGATATGCATTCTCATTGTGAGAAACTTAGTTCCTCAGTACACTCATATATGTAGTCATAAATTAGTTATACATGCATCAGATATGCATGATCATTATGATATATTCAGTTATCAGTCATGTCAGTCATGGGATCATGTTCCAATTGTTCATGTTCAGTATATACGTCAATTTACATTCTTCTCTCTCACTTAGTCTTATTCAAGGATGAATGTTATCAAGGGGGAGATATTGTAATACCCAATAGTTTTACCTAGTTTGAAATTATCCCAAGTATGTTAGAAAACAACTTTGAAATAAGAATCCATTTTTGTACATGTGGAATTTTTAAGATTTTCACTTTTATCATGTGGGAAATTGAATTATCTTTCAAACGATACCATTTTCATCAAAATTCGACATCGGAAGAGAAATTTGTGGCTGAAATACAGAATGCAGTCAAAACCGCCCAGGTGCGATAGTGAGAGCTGATGGACCGTCAGCTAGCAAAGGACAATTACAGTGAGGTATTTAGATAACCTTATACCTAAGAGCAATGGCTCAGTCCAACGTACTATCAAGCTAGAAATGGACCATCGCCCAAGATATTGCAAGAGAGGAAGTGAACCCCTATTCTTTCCAGGTGCAATAGAAAGGACCGACGGACTACCGACCCAGGATGGACCATCACAGTCACTATTGCATACGCCGTTCATCTATTTTAAAGTCATTTTTAAAAGGGTATCTGGGTCTTTTTCCACCTGTTTTAACCCTTAATAATATCATATCAACGCTCATAAGTTCATTATTCATTCACAATATCAAATTAGGGTTTCCTCTCAAAGATAATCCCCAATAACAAGATCCAAATCCTTCTTCAAGAAACTAAGAGATTCAAGTTCTTCAAGTACAAGAACTTCAAGAAACTCACAACATAGGTATGTCATGTGTTGATTCATGGGTCCCTTTCACCTATGAAGCTAAAGAATCTCTTTTCAAAATCCAATATTTGTGTATGTATGAATGTTCATGATTTAAATTTAATTAAAATTCATGTTCATAAGGCTTTGGGATTTTCATTCATGTATGAAATTACATATTCTAATTATTGACCCTAGGATGTAATGATTTACATAATAATCATGATAAACACTTAAATTTACACGTTGATGGGTGTATGCATGATTTTTAGTTGAGTTGATAATTGTATAACCAAAGAATGCTTCCCATGTGTTTGATTAAATGCCTATGTGAAGGAAAAGTTCCATTCTAGTATGATAATATCAAATCCCCATTCATGTACAAATCATGCATGTTAAGTGTTTGATAAAATGTCTTAGTCAATGAATTATGGATATATATGTAGCCATTGTGGTGCTTTAGCTCTTGTAATTCATGAAATCCCTATCTTATTATATTATAGATTGTCGATATTGGTCATGTATTCAAGAAAGTCATGCTTTGTCAGTTTCATGCTATCGAGTCCTAGGGGTACTTGTACCCAACAATTAGCTGTGTTCCTAGAGCTAGTGTCATGTTTTCAAGATACTCTCAGTTGATCCATGTTCATAGAAATTCAGTCAGTCATGTGACTCAGGAAAACTCAATAAACTCAGTAATCTCAGAAACCTCAAAAATTCAATAATCTTAATAGTATTCTGTTGGTCAACGGAACTCAGTTAACTCAGTCTAGTCAGTTTAGTTAATCATGTTCAATTTCTATCAAGATGGGAGTAGAAATTAGCACCGAGCGAACCCAAGCATGGAAACCAACCTGTTATATGAGGGTGAGATTCTTAGAAGTAATCCTTACATTCCAGAACTTCATAGCCAGTGTAGGTTAAGACATCATAGCCTTTTATATGAGGGCATATGAGGTGGCTTAACCAGTTATATGAGGGTTCCCACCATTTTCACTAGAGTTACCAGTTATATGAGGGTTACTAATAGATTGTCCTTACCAGTGGCGTGGTATTGATACCCTTTTAATTAGGTTACAGATTGGACCCCAAATCAGCCCTAATAGCGTATTAGGGGTATGTCGGTTAGATGACTACTTTCTACTATTTCAGTTACATATCAGGACTGTTAGATACAGTCATTCAGTCTCAGTAATAAAACTCAGATAGTTCTATAGAGTTTAGGACTATCAGATATAGTTAACTCAGAATAGTACAAAACTCAACTAGTTCTATCAGAACCTAAACAGTCAGATACAGTTACTTAGTATCAGTTATTTCTTTTATAAGATATCAGTATCCCATGTTATTAATAGTCAGAATCAATTATCATGTTATCATAAACTCAGTTACAGTTATTATGTATTCATACATATATTATCACATTCATGTTATCTAGTCAGTTATTATAGTTCATGCATGTGAACCCTTTGCATTCAGCCTACCTCACTTGTATACCAGCACATTCAAATATACTTATAGATTTACGCTATGGTGTTTTATACCATAGATTTAGAAGCATGAGCTCCAGATCATCAGTAGCATTCTAGCCTCAGTAGTCAAAGTTAGCAGTAAGTCCTCATCCTTCGAGGAAATGACCATTACTTTATTATCTTATTAATTAATTTATTTCAGTAGTTGAAGTTAGTTGGGGACATTTCCTCTCAACTTTTTATTCAGATAGTTCAGTCAGTTAGAGCTTTTTTAGACTGTCATATTTAGACAGTTTATTTTAGGTTTTATTTTGGTATTGTGATACCATATCATTAAGATAATATTTATCAGTTTTAAGCCTTATGGCCTTACCACCTTCATTTCTGCATTTATAAAGTATATTATGTAGTGTTTAGATACAGATATCAGTCATGGGTTAGCTTGTGGTCCTTTGAGGTCATGAGCACCGTGTAACATTTAGGGTACCAGATTTGGGAAGTTACAAACTTTGTATTAGAGCCTAAGGTTCAATAGAGTCCTAGGAAGTCTGAAAGCCATATCTAGTAGAGTCTTGTGCTTGGGTGTGATGCATGCCATATTTATGTATAGGAGGATATAAGATGTTTTAGGAACACTTTTCCGTTCTTTTAGTATTCATATCGTGACAGTGAGCATAATCTCAAGTCAATCTCTTAGTCTAATCCATTTCTCCCTTTCTTCTACAAAGCATGCCTCCTAAAAGAAGAAACAGGAATCATCCAGCCCCTCAGCCAGAAGATTTTTTTGGCAAATAAGTCTCACTTGCATAGTTTAAAGCTGCATGAACAACTATTGCTCAGTCAGTTGCTGCTCATAATAAATGACTAGATGTCATTCCGACCAACCCAGTGGCCAATTCAGCTGCAGCCAAAATTTGGGACTTCACACGAATGAATCCTTCAACCTTTTTCAAGTCTGAGTCAGATAAGGACCCTCAAGAATTTATTGTTCAAGTTCAAAAGGTTACAGACATCATGGGGGTTACTTTTAGAGTGAGTGTTGAGCAAGCTGCATACCAATTACAGGATGCTGCTCACACTTGGTACAAAAAGTGAAAATTGAAAAGGGTTATACATCCAGGGCCTATTGAGTCAGAGGAGTTTGCTACTACATTTTTAGATAGATTCTTTCCCCTAGATATGAGAGAAGCTAAAATGTCAAAATTTATCAACCTCAGGCAAGGCAACATGACAGTTAAAGAGAATTCTATTAAGTTTACTCAATTAGCCTGATATGCTCCTTATGTGGTTGCAAATAGCTGGGATAAGATGAGTAAGTTTGTCTCTTTGGTGAATGCTAGTGCGGTCATTGAGTATAGGTCCGCGATGTTGAATAGTGACATAAACATATCCAGGCTTATGACCCATGCTTACCAGATAGAAGAGCAAAAGATTATGATGAGGGAGAAATAAAATAAGAGAGTAAGGATAGGTAGTTTCAACTTTTCTCAGCCCAAATCAGAAGAAGGAAACTATTCTAAGTTTCATCCTAAGTTAGCAGTTCCAGCTCCTTCTTTAGCTAGCACTTCAGCTCCTAGATTCAGAGACGATAAGAGAGTTAGAGCGCCAGGATCTAAGTCTTAGGGCAGTGTTTGTAGTGCCCGTACTTATCCTCTTTGCCAGACTATTGGCAAGCACCATTAGGGTATTTGCAGAGCTGGCAGTGGTATTTGTTTCGGATGTGGAAAGTCAGGCCAGTGAGTCAGAGACTATCCTCAGCCAGGTCCTCAGGGTCAGCAAAACTATTTCTCAACTCAGTCTGGTCACCCAAACCAGCAGAGTGCCACCCCCAACGCTACTAGTGGGCAATGCTCAAATCGACTTTATTCTCTCCAGTCCAAGTAAGATTAGGAAAATTCTCCTGATGTGGTTACTGGTACATTATAGAATTTCATGTGCATGTGTACGCTTTGATAGATCTAGGAGCTTTTTTGTCTTTTGTTACTCCATATATAGTAGTTGATTTTGTAGTCAGTCCTAAAATTATAGTAAAGCCCTTTTTAGTCTCTACCCTAGTGGGTAAAACAATCATAGACCGATGGGTATACAAGAACTATCTGGTTATGGTATCTCAGAAAGTCACCTCAGCAAACTTAGTCAAATTAGAGATGACTGGTTTTGATATCATTCTCAGCATGGATTGGATTCATTCATACTATATAATAGTTGACTAAAGAAATAGAATAGTCCAATTTTAGTTTTCAACTAAACCTGTCCTAGAGTGGAAGGGTAGTACTTCAGCATTCAGAGGTTAGCTTGTTTCCTACCTTCGGGCTGAAAATCCCAGTCTTGATTCAGTTCCATTCATGAATGAATATTTAGATGTCTTTCCCGAAGATCTTCTAGGAATTCATCTTGATTGGGAAATAGACTTCGACATTGATATTCTTTCATGTACTCAGCCTATATCTATTCCACCATATAGAAGGGCACCAATAGAACTCTGAGAATTGAAAGAGCAGTTAAAGTATCCCCTAGATAAGGGATTCATCAAACCCAACATATCCTCATCGGGCGTACCAGTCGTATTCGTGGGTAAGAAAGATGGTTCTATCAGAATATGCATTAATTACCATCAACTCAATAAAGTCACAGTTAATAACAAGTATCCTTTTCCCAGAATCGATGGCTTCTTTGACTAACATTAGGGTGTCATCTATTTTTCTAAGATAGAACTCAGATAAGGCTATCATCAGCTCAGATTCAGGGAATGTGACATTTCAAAAATAGCTTTTCATATTCGGTATGGTCACTTTGAATTTTTAGTTATTTTCTTTGGTCTTACCAATGCCCTAGCAGCTTTCATTGACTTAATGAACCATGTGTTCAAGCAGTACTTGCACATGTTCATCATAGTCTTCATAGATGATATTCTGGTCTATTATCACTGTGAGGGTGATCATGGAGACCATCTCAAAATAGTATTGTAGACTCTCAGAGATCATCAGTTGTTTTCCAAATTCATTAGGTGAAAATTTTTGCTAGGGTAAGTAGCATTCCTTGGTCATATAATTTTTGGTGATGGCATTAGGGTTGTAACTCAAAAGACCAAAGCAGTAAAAAGCTGGCACAGACCTGTCTCTTTATAAGATATCAGGAGTTTCTTGGGTTTTGGCTGGCTGGTACAGATGTTTTGTTGAGGGATTTTCTTCTATTGCATCCTCTATGTCCAGATTGACTCAGAAGAAAGTCAAGTTTCACTGTTCAAATCCTTGGGAGAAGAGTTTTTAGGAATTAAAGACTTGACTCACCTCAAATATAGTCTTAGCTCTTCTAGATGGTCCAAATGGGTTTGTAGTGTATTATAATGTATCTAGAGTAGGTTTGGGTTGTGTCCTCATGCAGCACGGTAAGGTTATAGCCTATGACTCTAAACATCTTAAACCCACTATGAAGAATTATCCTACTAATGATCTTGAGTTAGCAGCCGTAGTATTTGCCTTAAAAATTTGGAGGAATTATTTATACGGAGTTCATGTGGATATGTTCACTGATCAAAAGAGCCTTCATTATGTATTTTCTCATAAAGAATCCAATCTTCATCATAAAAGGTGGTTATATCTTGTGAACTATTATGACATGAGTGTCCTTTATCATCTGGGCAAGGCCAATGTCATCGCTAACTCTCTCAGTAGAATGTCTATGGGTAGTATTGCTCATGTTGAGTACAATAAGAAGAAGTTTGCTAAAGAAATCCATCAGCTTTCCATACTAGGCATTCACTTAGTCTATACAGATGATGGTGATATATAGGTTCAGAGTCGTTCGAATCATCTCTAGTTTTGGAGGTAAAGGAAAAGAAAGGTAGAGATCTCAGCCTTGTCAAGTTAAAAGAGTCAGTCAAGGATCAAAAAGTAGAGGTTTTCTCCTAATGGGGAGATGGTGTTCTGCATTGTTAGGGTCATCTGTTTGTTGAAGGTATAGACGACTTAAGGCAGCGAATTCTTGTAGAAGTGCATGGTGCATGCTAATCTATTCATCCAGGGGCCATAAAGATGTACTGCAACTTATGAGAAATTAATTGCTGGAGTGGGATAAAAAGAGATATTCCAGAGTTGGTGGCTAAGTGCTCTACATATTAGTAGGTTAGGATATAGCATCTGAAGCCTTGTGGGTCCTTCCAGGAGTTTAGTATTATTACTTGGAAATGGGAAGAAGTGAACATAGACTTTGTGATGGGTTTGTCTCATACTTGTCCCCAGCATAATTCAGTATGGGTCATTATAGACAGAATGACCAAATCAACTTATTTTCTTCCAGTCCATACTTCTTATTTAGTCGAGGATTATGCCAAACTCTACATTAGAGAGTTGATCAGATAACATGGTGTTCCATTATCTATTTATCTCAGACAGAGGTACTCAATTCACCTCTCATTTCAGGAAAGCATTCTAAAAAGGTTTTGGTACCCAAGTTTATCTCAGTATAACCTTTCATCCTCAGACAGATGGTCAAGAAGAAAGGACCATTCAGACTTTAGAAGATATGCTAAGGGCGTGTGCAATTGATTTCAAGGGTAGTTGGGATGACCACTTGACTTTGATTGAGTTTGCATACAACAACAATTATCATTCCAGTATTCAAATGGCTCCATTCGAAACTCTCTATGGTAGGAGATGTAGATCTCCAATCGGTTAATTCAAAGTTAGCGAGGCCTTAGTTAAAGGGCCTGACTTAGTAGTTGATGCCTTAGAAAAAGTCCAGTTGATCAGAGAAACACTTCGGGCTGCTCAGAGCCAACAGAAATCTTATGTAGATATACGTAGAAAGGATCTCGAGTTCAAGATTAGTGATTATGTCTATCTAAATATCTCTCCCATGAAGGGAGTTAAGATATTTGGCAAGAAGGGAAAGATTAGTCCTCGATATGCTGGTCCCTTCAAAATTCTCTATCGTTTAGGCAAGCTAGATTATGAGCTCAAATTGCCATCAGATCTAGCCTCAGTTAATCCAGCCTTCTATGTCTCTTTCCTTAAGTAGTGCATAGGTGACTCAACAACCGTTGTAGTCCCTATTCATAGCATAGATGTTCAAAACACCCTCTCTTATGAAGAGATGTGATGATTTGCATAATAATCATGATAAACCTTAAATTTACACGTTGATGGATTTATCCATGATTTTTAGATGTGTTGATAATTGTATTACCAAAATATCCTTCCCATGTGTTTAATGAAATTCCTATGTGAAGGAAAAGTGTCATTCTAGTATGATAATATGAAATCCCCATTCAAGTATGTTAAGTGTTTGATGAAATGTATTAGTTAATGAATTATGGATATATGTGTAGCCATTGTGGTGCTTTAGCACTTGTACTTCATGAAATCCCCATCTTATTATATTATGGATTCTCAATGTTGATCATGCATTCAAGAAAATCATGCTTTGTCAGTTTCATGCTATCGAGTCTTGAGGGTACTTGTACTCGAAAATTAGCAGTGTACCTCGAGCCAGTGTCATGTTTTTAAGATACACTCAGTTGAGCCATGTTCATAGAAATTCAGTCAATCATGTGACTCAGGAAAACTCAGTAAACTCAATAATTTCAGAAACCTCAGAAATTCAGTACTCTCAGTAGTATTCCGTCAGTCAACGGAACCAAGTTAACTCAGTTCAGTTAATCATGTTTAGTGTCTATACAGATGGGAGTAGAAATTAGAACCGAGAAAACCCAAGGATGGGAACCCTCCTGTTTTATGATGGTCTGATTCTTAAAAGTAATCCTTGCATTCCAGAACTACATATCCAGCATAGGTTGAGACATCATAGCCTGTTATATGAGGGAAAATAAGGTGGCTTAACCTGTTATATGAGGTTCCCACCATTCTTAGTAGAGTTACCTATTATATGAGTGTTATTCACAGATTGTCCTTATCAGTGGCACGGTATTGACTCCCTTCAAATTCGGATTATAGGTTGGACCCCAACTCATCCATAATAGTGTATTAGGGGCATATCGGTTAGATGACTTCTTCCCACAAATATAGTCATTCAGTCTCAGTAATATAACTTAGATAGTTTTACAGAATTTAAGACTGTCAGATACAGTCAACTTAGAACGGTACGGAACTCACCTAGTTCTATCAGAATCTAGAATGTTAGATACAACCACTCAGTATCAGTTATTTCAGTTATACTGATATCAGTATCTCATGTTATCAGTATTCAGACTCAGTAGTCATGTTATCATGAACTCAGTTATAGTTATTATGTATTCATGCATGTATTCTCACGTTCATGTTATCCAGACTGTAAGTATAGGTCATGCACATAAACCCTTTGCATTCAGCCTACCTCACATGCATAGCAATACATTCAAACATGCTGACGCATTTGCGCTATGGTGTTTTATACTATAGGTTTAGAAGCATGAGCTCCAAAGCATTAGTAACATTCCAGTATTAGAAGTCAAAGTTAGCAGTAAGTCTTCATCCTTCAAGGAAATGAACATTACTTTATTATCTTTTTAATTAATTTATTTTAGTAGTTGTAGTTAGTTTGGGACATGTCCCTAGTTTATTTCAGGTTTTGTTTTGGTAATGTGATACCATATCATTTAGAGATTATTTATCAGTTTTGAACCTTATGGCCTTACAACCATTATTTCTACATTTATATAGTATATTATGCAGTGTTCAGGTACATATATCAGTCATGGCTTAGCTTGTGGTCCTTCGGGGTCATGACCACCGTGTAGCATTTTAGGTACTAGATTCGTACTAAAATAAATCCATTATTTCCAAAAATTATTTTTATAAATATCAAAAGGGGCATAAATGTCTACAAATAAGGAAATGATGGATACAATCTTTGGGAAAATGTAATAAAATGTGAGAAATGGTCTCACACGAGGGAAAATAATAGAAAATACTAGTATCCTAGTGATCCCTTGTCGGTCTTCGCCTTCTGGCTTTGGCCATTTTATGACATATGCGATATCGGTTGGCAATCAAGTGACTTCAACATAGTCGTAACTTTGATATCGATTAGGGAAGGAAAATATCATATATGTGTTATAAGGATTTTCTTAACTTCTGCACTTACATACTTCCATCAATCCTTGAAGTATTCATCCGGCTTGAACATTTTCTTTAATCTTCTTATGGAAATTGGCTGATCTTTACATATACAAAAGGAATCAAGGTGAGCCTTTGCCTCCACCTCAACTGATAATAGATTAGCTTAAGCAGCATATATTCCTTCAACACGTGGTTTCGTTTGTGATTGATTATTCCTTATAGTCAAATGGTAGGTTTTCTAATGTACCCAATACCCAGGTATTAGGTCGTCCTAGGTTCATTCCTAAAAATGATTTTGTTTTGCTAAATCTTATGTATTATGAGTGGGATTTGACCATGTTCCCGACTAGACAACTTGAGTTTGAAAATACAAACATCCATTGGATGAATAACATACCAATAACTATTGCATTTCCAACTTATTCATTCTAAAATGATTAGTACGGGCCACGGCAATTGCAAAACCCCAAAAAGTTAAAATATCAATGAGAAAGTATACAATGAATGAAAATGATAAATAATCATAAGATATTACTAAATTAACACAGTTATTCAGATAAGATCAAATAAATCAGTCAAACATTCAATAATTTGTTAAGAATCTTAATAAATTCTACGGTAGAGTCGTCACTTTTATTTTATCCCTTTTCGGTTTGAAGGGTTGGATATATTATTTTTTTTACTTTTTAAACTATTTTAAAACATTAATGAAAATTTTCCAAACAATTTTAAAAAATACAATGTCAACATTTTATTTTTTTAAGAAAATATCAAGAAAAATTAAAACTATTTCAAAAGCATAAAAATAGAAATAGACCTTACAAATAGAGAAACTAGGTAAGAATTCAAGTAACACCTTGAGCAGGTTTTTAAGGCACTCAAGATGCGTCCGTAAAAAAAATGATTGACCAAAAAACAATTTGAAAGATTTGACTAATTTTGATAAAATGGCTAATTTTGTAAAACCTTTAATTCATTTATTCAAACAAAAGTTTTGACGAAAAGAATTTTGAAAATTACATTATTCCATTTAAGGCAAAAATAGTTCATTTTTAACTGAAGAAGCTACTTGAAATGGTGAAACTTGAACAAAAATCCTTTTATGAATAAGTCAATATAAGCGGAATATATATTATTTTCTAAAGAAAAGGATGACATAAAGGGAAAGAATTTATTCTATAGAAAGGTTATTAAATCATTGATTTTGAGAATTTTTCGGGGAAATAACCATATCGAAACAAGTAAGAAGCGATTTATACAATTCTAAGAAAATTTGAAGTTTGAAAAAGGAGAAACTTTAGAAAATAATTCCCTTTTAGCCTAAAGAAAACTAGGCAGCACATAAATGAAGAATAATACCATTTTTCTAAAGGGAATATTGAATCCTGAAGAATTTAATATAAAGGATCATTTTACTCCCTTTTTAAACAATATACACTAGATGAGGAACCACAAATAAGTAAAAAAAAAAGGAGAATAAAGAGAAAACCAAAATGACAATGCTTAGGAAATTTATTGAGATTTATTTTTAATTGTGAAAGATAATACAAAAAAAAAAGAATAATTGAAAAGGTAGAAGGAGATCAGAGAAAAATTGGGTTTTCTCAACCCATTACTAGTTGTCCAAATTTCATGTACTTCAACCCATATTTCCTGATATAAATCAGCTATATATCAACAACTTTTTTCAATGTATCCTTTGTGTACCAGCTAATCTATGACTGTGTATCACAGTAGATCAGTTGAAGACCTGTATACTTCCTACTTATTTCCCTAATTATCTCTTTATATCAACCTCAATCAAGTATATCATCTGTATATCAGTTAGATTTTGGACATGGTAGAGGCCATGACTCGATGAAATGGGGACCTTGCCCCTATGAAATCCAAAGGAGTCCAACTGGATTCAACCACGGGGGTTCATGCATAAAAATAAATGAGAATAAGTAGAATTCTTAAAGAAAAAGATACTTTATCAAATAAAGTTGGTAAAGGAAAAGTCAAAGTATTAGGTCTCTTGATCTAGGCTCTAATTGATTCCAACAACAGTTACAACGAATTTCACATGTTAATTCAAATAGAGGAACCAAACAAACGACATTAGCCTAGAAAAAAATTGTTTAACTAATATATCTGTGAAAAGAGGCTAAGGTTACGCAAAAGGAAAGAGGAAACTTTGATGGATCGGGAAACCATAATTGTAACCTTATAGCCTAAAACTACTAAACTTGCACATTAATATTCAAAATATTAGACCCAGCTCATTCAAATTGATGCCAAAGTCCAAACTTTAAGCCTAAGAGGTGATTTTGCAAATATTTGGATAACGAACATAGCACACAATGACATATTTTGAAAGACAACACCAAAGAATCCTATTCAAGCAACTCGGTATTTAAATAGAAATAATTTTATCGAACATTTAATGTAAATTCTATTAGAGGAAAGAAGGTCGCCGTGACACATATCAATCTTTTCCCTCTAGTTAAATAAAATTGAAACTTTCTTGTCATTTGAAAAAAAGATCACATAATCACAAATTGACCCACTTTTAAGGGAAAACAAAATGCTTAAATACCTAACAACCTGTGACTCAATATTACTTTTTCTATTTAGTCAATTCAAATTTAGGATAACGAAAGGAAAGAGAAAACTCAACTATGGAATTAAAAGAAAACCAAACTTGCCCTTAGAAATTGGATCATAAATCAATTCTGCATCTTTTAAGCAAAACTTTAAGGTCAAACACGATTCAAATAGAAGGAATACACATGTTCAAGGCACTGATTTACCATGATTATACTCAATTTTTTTTTATCATACGCCTAGAAGTAGGGTGAGTCCACAGAACCAAATAAAGCATTCAATAACTAATATTCATGCCAAAACAATAGCTGAAATAAAAGATATTAAGAAAAATAATAAATTAAGATTACAATGAGCAAACACATAGGCTAAATCAGAACCATAAAAGATGAACAAGAAAACATTAAGCCAAGGTAGTGAAATTAATGCAAGAAACATTTAAGAAAACATTAGATTAAATCACAATGAATGCCAAATTCAAAGTAAAAAGATACCGTGGGTTAACAGCTAAAGCAAAAAATGTACAACTATATAGTGAATTAAATATCTGGAGTAAGAAATACTTAGTTTAACAGGTTACCACACTACATAAAATTAGTTTAACAGGATACCAATCTACATAAAATTCTTATGATCTTCAATGCCTTCAACAACATATAATCCCACCATTACTATTATTACGGATGAAAATTGCTACAAATGCGAAGAGGGAGAAGAAAAAAGTGTAAGAAGAAGAAATGAATTCACAAGAGAAATATGTATTTATATTTTTTAGAGAAGCAAAATAGGATTATGAGCCTCCGTTGGAATCACCACCAAAAAAATCAATTCCTTAACCAATATCCTAAGCTACTAAGGGTATTTTTTTGGAAAACACGTAACCCCTAGATTATTAATGTCAAGATTAGCTATCCAAAGATTACTTATCCCACTCTTAATGAGGGATAACAAAAATAATACAATCTCAGGATAACTAATTTTGGAATGAGTTATCCCATGCATTTTATTCTAAACAAACATGGAATAAGAACATCTTTTAAATTAATCCCAGGATTAGTCATCCTTATTCTTCATACCAAATGATCTGTAAGAGTCTTATAAGGATATTATCCTAGAAATCTAAGAAGAAATACCTTACTTTGAGGTTCTTACTCTCAGATAACTCCTCCGCCCTTCTTTTTTTTCATAAGTAAATAGAGAGGTATTTATATACAAATAAATTAGGATTCGAAAATAAATTGTTACTGATGTGGAACAAATATTTTCAAGGTTCATTAGGGGAATTCATAAGGCACAATTTTGAATCCTCTTTTAGGGTAAGGCTGAAATGTAAAAATTAGTACAAATCATATAAATTTTTAAAGAGAAATTGGGAAACAAATGGAAGGGCACATCGCGGATTCTAGAAATTTTAGGATACGAGACCCATGCTTATCATATTTAAGCATGTGAGAATGATGGAATTAGGAGCATTGTCATCTGAGTGTTGAGTTCACCATTGATTTGCTGATGTATTATTGATATCTTTATTGTTGTTGGGTTGATTAAGGAAGAAAGAGGTATATTGGGGTTAAAGAAAATAGGGGAATTTGGGCCTTCTTGCGTGTATTAGGATGGGGCGGTGATGTGTTATTGTTGGGTTTGGGTTAGGATAGTGATAAGATTTTGAAAGGTTCAGAATTAGACTACTATTTAAATAGCCTAATTGGTTGGGACATTAACCATTTTATTTAAATTCTAACCATATTGAAAACCAATTGTCCAATTACATTTCAATCGTGGCAGATTTGATTTCAATTTTGGCCAAATTTAGAAATTGTCTATATTGAATCGAAATTCAATAAGAACTACAAACCCAGTTAATCTTGAATTCGTTGATTTGATAAAATAAAGTAAATATTTATCAAATTATTATATATAATTAAATCAAGAATTAAATGTTTGGAATAATTTTCAAGATGTATTTTGATTGAAACCAGATATGACAAAAAATTATTATTAAGTAAAAATTATACAATCTCGTATATATAAATATAGAAATGTATAATCGTTATTTAATTGACAAAACTAATCAAAATAAATATTTCTAAATATTTTATCTGGATAATATAAATAATTGTATTTAAAAACAAAGGAACTAAAAATTAAACATAGTTGGGGAGGGCAAAATTTATGTTGCAACAAAACTCATTAATCCTAGGAATAAGTGTAATGCCCTGTATTTCCCTAGCCTAAATTAACTCTTAGTCCATGAGTAGTGTAATATAAAATTTTTGAAATACCCAGTAGTTTTTAGTTTAGTTTCTATAAATGCATAGTAAATTCAATTATCTTTCCAACGATATAAAATTTGCTTAAATCTAATAACCAGGTAAGAAGTTATGGCTATTTTAAGTTTCAGTCGTTAAACACTGTGATTCTTGCCAGTAGCGTGTCGTGGAGTATGTTAAAATCGAAATTGTCAGTTTCCAGTGAGGAACCGTGATACTGGCACATCGCGCTAAAGATAATTTTCATATTTTTCAATTTCCTGTTTACCAATGCGATCCCACCATGTTGCGATGAGTCCAAATTTCAGAGTCAAAGGGGAACCGTGATTCCACCACATCGCGCCAAGCCCTCAGTTCCTAATTATCTATTTCCATTGGCCCGACGCAACATGGCACATCACGCTAGGGGCCCAGTTTGAAAAAATTTGATGAAAATTAAATATTTGTCTTCGATTAAAACTATCTTTTCCCATGATTTTATTCATCCTAGGTATGAGATTAAAGCCCTAAATCATTTGTTTATTAACTTTTCCCCCAAAATCAAAACATTGTCTCTCAAGGAAACAAACCCTAGTTTCAAGAATTAAGGTAAAAACTCAAGAATTTCTTCAAGCACCTTTAAGAATTAACTTTCCAAGGTATGTAGGTGTTCATTCATGGGTTCCTTTAACCCATGAAGTCCAAGAACCCTTCTCAAACTTACAAGATCTCAGATTTATGATTTTTACATTTTAATTAAATTGAACTAATGTTCATGTCATTGTTAGGTCTTAGTCCATGATTAAATTATATTATGTGTGTTAAATTACATGATCTTCATGATAAACCCTTGAATTTATAAGTTTATTATTGTAGCCATGATAAAAATGTGTGTTGATGGTCGTATAACCTAAGCATACTCCCCATGTGTTTGATAAAATGCCTATGTGAATGAACTAGTGCCACTATAACATGATAGCATATATTCCCCATTCATGAATAAGTAGATTCCTTACAAGTGTTTGATAAAATATCTCTATAGATGAATTATGAAAAAGTGAAACATGATATGTTATTTAAGATCATGTTGTGCTTTACTTTTCATGTTATTGAGTCCTTGGGGTATTTAATACCAAACAATTTAGCTGTTTACCTAGAGACAGTATCAGTTATAGAATAGTATTAATCATGTCACGATCAGTAGTACTCTCAGTAAGTTACATAACTCAGTAGAACTCAGTAAGTTATATAACTCAAGAAAACTCAATAAACTCAATCTCGACCCAGTCCAGTTTAGAATACTCAGTTCAGTGTATTTTAGTTGGGAGTAGTATGCGCACCGAGTGAACCCAAGGATGGGGGTTCACCTGCCAATAGAGGGTGTAACCCTTAGAAGCAATCCTGGCGTTCCAAAACTACGTAGCCAGTGTAGGTTGAGACATAAACCTACCAGTTGAGGGTTGTTCAGGTGTTTTAACCTGCCAGGTGAGGGTTCTATTGTTCTCATTAGAGTACCTGCTTGATGAGGGTAACTTAAAGCTTGTCTTTACCCATGACACAGTACTGATACCCTTCTAATTGTTGTTATAAATTATACCCCAACTCAGTTATGTTATCTTATTTGGGGAATATCGGTTAGATGATTACCTTCCACAATTTTAGTTTCAGTCTTCAGAATAGAACTCAGTTCAGTTCTATAAAATCAAGACTGTCAGATATAGTCAATCAGTATTAGTAACTCAACTATCAAAAATCTGAGACAATCAGTTACTCTATATTATAACTCAGCACTTAGCTTTAGAAAATCTCTGTTACAGCATATATGTATGCATAGTATTGCATGCTTAGTATTGAGAGTAGTTCAGATTATTCGGGTATTCTCATGTTCAGTATCTCTATATCATTTAGTCAGTTATTGTTTATGTATATAAACCCTTGCATTCATCCTTACCTAATCTAGCATAGCATTACATTCCACGTACCGACGCATACTCTTTCTTAGCTCTATGATGTGTTGTATCATAGGTTCAGACACTCAGGTTCCTGACCGCGCATAGATAGATCTATATTCAGCTAGCAGTAGATTTAGTATTGATACCTCATATATCAAGGATATTATTTTATTTCATTACTACAGTAGATTCAGTATTTCAGTAGATAGAGTTAGTTGGGGATTTTCCTATCAACTCCACTTTGAAGCTTAGTCCCCGGTATATAGGTCGGTACTTGTTTTTGAAGAGGGTTGGCAATGTTATGTATGAGTTGGAGTTGCCTCCTAGTTTGAGCTTTATTCTTTCGATTTTCCATGTCTCTATGTTGAGAAAGTATGTAAGTGATCATTCATCGGTTGTCCCTTTTGAAGGGTTAGGTATTTTGGATTCCTTATCTTATGAGGTAGTCTCGATTAAGATCTTGGATCATCAAGTTCACCAATTAAAATTGAAGGTTTAGAGGAACCATAAGGTTGAGGAAGCTACTTGGGAGGCGAAAGAGGATATGAAGTTTAAGTATCCACACTTTTTCCCTATTCTGGATATTTGTGCTTGAGGTATGTGTTGTTCTTAATATCTATGTTTTATGTCTTTGTTAGAGGATATGTTGATCCCTTGATGTCTTTATTTTCTAATTTTGGTTAAAGGGAAGTTTAATGGGTAATATTATGTTAAATTATGCTTATGCTTTCCTTTACCCATTATTCGAGGATGAATGATACTAGTGGGGGGAATTAAAATACCTTGGCTTTTGACCCTTAGAAAATTTCCTGAGTTTGATCTCACTGTTCATCATATGACTCATGCTTACTTTTCATATGATGTGGGTACAGTTTAGGGGTCTTGGTTGTATGTTACTCAGTATGGTTTTGGTTTTTTGGTACAAGATAGAGATGGATACCATACGAGTCATATGGAGATAGTATGAGTGAGAAAAGCCACTTGTATGTTGCTCAGTGTGTCAAGCCCTTGGTAGGCTGCCTAGGGTACGATTGTAGGGTACTAATCATATGTTGTGGATACGTGTTGGCCTATGAAGTAATATGTTGGATAGGATTAGAGTCCAATATTCTTTTTAGGGTACAATTGGAGGGTGTCACTCGTATGTTGTATGTATGAGTTTGGGAGGGGGGGGAGTCATACCCTCCTACTCATATTTTCAGCTTTTATGTTGAAGACATTTTAGACATTTCCCACCCCAAAACCCCTAAGATCCATCATCTTAAAACATATTGTAGCCTCTTATAACATACTTTGAAAGATCAAATCACTCTTAACACTCTCTCTAAAATCTCTCAAGAAGATTGGGCTAGGGGTTTTTTCAAGTGTTCATCTAGACGCTCAAGAGTAAAGTTCTTTCCATGAATCTTTGTGAATTAGTCATGTGACTCTTCCCTCAATTTTAGTTCATGAAAATCATGTGTTTAAAGCTTTGTTTATGATTCATTAATTGTGGTTTTGAAAACCAATGTTGCGGGTTTTGTTGCATATTGTTGAGTATTATGTACTCTTGGTTTTATTATGTTTATACATGTTTTAAGGATGGTTTTGCACATGTGGGTTCTTGGTAATTGTGATTTAACAATTGTCTAATAGTTCACCCTAAACTAGATGGTTTTTACCTTGGTTTTGGTTTTGATAATGGTATTCCCTCAACATGTTTGTGAAAATGTCCATGAGAATAAACTAGTCACATGCTAAATGGTATTTTGAACTAAGGCATTGGCCTAATGAATATAAGTGGTTGGTAAATGGTTTTGTGAAGGCCTTGTTGGCCTTACAATGATTTAAATGGTAGCCTTGGAGGTTTAATTAGCTAAAAGGGTTTGAGTCCCTAAATATTAAATTGATTTATGCTTTTATTTGACAATAGGTTCGAGTCCCTAAACTTTGAATTAAATTAGTGTCTTTGTTAAACAATGGGTTCGAGTCTCAAAGTCAAATGAATGATTGGTGTATTGATAATGGTAATGGCATGTGGTATACTTGCAAGTGGTTTTGGTATGATGATACTAACGAAGTGTCTTTGGTAAGTAATTGGTTTAATGGTTGTGTATATGAAAATGATAGTCTTAAATTGGGCTTTAAGGCGAGATGTGTAGCCGGGCCGTAAAAGTGAAAGTTCAAAGGATAAATACTGGAAATTGTTCTAGCCGGTGAGGTTGTCTTTGTGACTAGGTGGTTCGAGTCCCCCAGATGATATATGAATGGGTGGTTGGAGTCCCCTATAATACATGTATTGGTGCTTAAGTCACCTGGATTATACTGGGAGGTCCCCCATATAGGCATATATGGTTATGGATATTCTCTGGTTCGTGTGGCTAAACACACTGAGGCCCTTCTAGCTAGGGAAGAGCAGGACCCATATAGCCCGTGGGTGCCTTGTTATAAGACGGTTATGCTATACAACCCATGTTAATGTTTTCGAAGCTCTTGCTAATCTTGTTCCCTATCCCGGCATGGTATATATGTATATATATGTATTGTATTGGTTATGTGCATTGGATGATTTGTTTTGAAATTGTTGGCATTATATTATCCTTATCCTTGAGACATATATTAGAGCTCTAACTGCTAACCATCATCGACGTTGTATTCCCACGTGTTACAAGGACTGGTCATACTATCACCCCTCTTGTTCAGTGACAGATTTGGGGACAACTTGAGTGGTCTTGAAGTGGTGAGCTTCGATACTTCAGAAGGCTCCATTTCTTGCTTTGAGTTTTCTGATATCCTTATTGGTTTAGACATGGATATTATTTTTGGGGCTATGGTCGGGGGCATATCCCGACCAGATATTCTTGTTTTGTTTTAAAATCTTCGTATGGACAAACGGTGGACTTGGGTATGTTATGGAATGGATATGTATTTGGTTATGTTATGGTTGTTGGTTTTGTATTGGATGGTTTAACTTGTTTGGGTTGGTCATGGACCTGTCCCAAGGTCTTTGGTTTGTAGATTACTCTACCTTGTTATATAGTCGAAACTCACACGACTCAGGGTATATGTTAGTTGGTTATATTGGGTAGTAGGGTGATCTTCAGTCTTTGTAATGACTTGTAGAGTCATTACAATATCCACTACTAGAAGAACCTGAAGTCTCAAACAGGTGAGGATACTAGGTCTACATCTCGCTCTCAATCTCCCAAGTAGGCTTCTCTACTGGTCAATGCCTCCATTGAATCATAACTACTAAAATCTCTCTAGTGCGCAACTGCCTTTCATCACTAGCCAAAATAAGCACAAGCTCCTCCACGCAGGTCAATTGGTCATCCAACTGAATTGAGTCCCATCTAAGCACATAAGAAGGGTCAGGAATGTATCGCCGCAACATAGAAATATAGAAAACTAGATGGACAGCAGCAAAATCTGATGATAAGGATAACTCATAAGCCACATCGCCTATTGTACAAAGAATCTCAAAGGGTCTAATATATCTGGGGTTTAGCTTGCCTTTCCTCTCGAACCTCATCACACCCTTCATGGGAAATACATGGAGTTATACCCAATCACCCACTCTAAATTTCAAGGCACAAAGTTTATAATCTACATAAGCCTTCAACCTACTCTGAGCTGCCCTCAACCTATCCTAAATCACCTTGACTCTATCTAATGACTCCTGAGTAAGTCAGTACCACATGGCCTATTCTCAAAAGTTACAAACCACCCAATCAGAGAATGACATCGCCTTTCATATAAAGCCTTAAAATATGCCATCTCAATACTTGAACAATAGTTATTATTATAAGTGAACTCTTCCAATGCCAAGTGTTGATCCCATGACCTCCAAAATCCATAACACAGGCTCAGAGCATATCCTTAAAAACCTAAATTGTCCACTCTGACTTCCCATTAGAATGAGGATGGAAGGTTGTACTAATATTCACCTGAGTGGACAACTCCTCCTGAAAAGCACTCCAAAAGCTAGAAATACACTAAACCTCGGTCTGAAATGAGGGATATAGGCATGCCATGCGAACAAACAATCTCACTAACATATATACGGGCTAACCTCTTGGCAGTAAAAGACATTTGAATAGGAATGGAGTGTGTTGACTTGGTCAACCAAACCGCAATAGCCCAAAACCATTAGAACCATGGGAAGTATGTGGAAACCCACTAACAAAGTCTATGGTAGTCCGCTCCCATTTTCACTCGAGAATGGGCGACCTCTGAATCAAACCACTAGGTCTCTAATGCTCAGCCTTCACCTGCTGACAACATAGGCAACGAGCTACAAAATCTTCCACATATCTCTTCATAACCTCCACTAATAATATTATCTCGAATCTTTATACATCATTGTTGTACCTGGGTGAATAAAATATCTGGAGCTATAAGCCTCATGAAAATAAACCGAATTAAGTCATCAACCCACGAAACACAAATAAAGCAATCAAATCTCCAAACACCCTCAAAATCTATGGTAGCCCTCTTGGACTCACTACTCAACACCTGATCACGAATGATGCAAAGCCTCTTATCCTCAAATTAATAACCCCAAATCTCCTCAAATAGCATACACCTAGCCTCAACACTAGTAAGAATCCTCCTAGGTTCTGAAATATTAAGTTTCACGATTAATTTGGATAAGGACTGGATGTTCCATGCCAACAACCTCTAAGAAACTGAAATAGAAGCCAAGTTACTCATGTTCATTGCTTTCTAGCTCAAGGCATCCACTACCATATTTTCCTTGACCTAATGATACAAGATTGGGATGTTAAAATCCTTAAGAAACTTCATCCATCTATGCTTCCTAGAATTTAGCTCTCTCTGGGTCATAAAATGCTGAAGACTATGATGATCTATGAAAATCTCACAATGCATACCATAAATAATGCCTCCAAATCTTAAACGCATGAATTAGTACTACCAAATCCATATCATAAGTGGATAATTGTACTCATGCACCTTCAGTTATATCAATGCATAAGAAAAAACATGACCCTTCTGCATCAATACACAAACCAAACCAACACTAGAAGCATCATAATACATGGTGAATCCTCCACCCTCTATAGCTAGAGCAAAAATAGAAGATGAAGTGAGAAATCCCTTGAGCTTTTGGAAGCTCAACTCACACTCTTCAGGCCATCAAAAAGGAACCCCCCTTCGAGTCAATTTGGACATCGTCACTGTAATGGTAGCACAACTCTCAATAAACCACCTATAGTAATTAGCCAAACTAATGCATCTACAAATGTCTGAAGGAGATATAAGACTGGTCTAATGACGAATAGCCTCAATCTTTATTAGGTCTACCATAATCCCATCCTTAGATACCATATGCCTAAGGAAAGTCACCGACTCAAGCCAAAACTCACACTTAGATAATTCAGCAAAAAGCATATGATCTCTCAAAGTCTAGAGCATAATCCTCAAATGCAACATATATTTCTCTCTACTCCTTGAATACAGAAGGATGTAGTCAATGAAAAAAAATCTCAAAGGAACATAATAATACCTGAACACATGGTTCAGCAAATCCATAAATGTGATTAGGGTGTTAGTCAACCCAAAAGACATCACTAGAAACTTATAATGACCATAACAAATCTTGAAGGCTATATTTGGGATATCCCCAGCTTGAATCCACAACTGATGGTAATCGAACTTCAAATCAATCTTAGAGAACACTATTTCTCCCTGAAGATGATCAAACAAATCATCAATATAAGGCATAGGATATCGATTCTTCTTCGTTACCTTATTAAGCTGCCTTTAATAAATACATATATGCATGGAACTATCTTTCTTCTTTACAAACACATAGGTGCTCCCTAAGGGTGCATACTAAGTCTAATGAATCGTACACTAAGAAGATCCTACAGTAGAGAATCTAGCTCTTTAAACTTAGCAAGAGCCATACGGTAAGGTGCCATAGAAATAGGTTGGGTTCCCGACTCAAGACCAATAACAAACTCAATATCACGCCCAAGATAAAGTCTCAGTAGATCAATAGGAAAAAGATCAGGAAACTCACAAACTACAGGGATAGTCAAGAGACAGACTCTCCACACTATAATCACGAATATAAGCGAGATAAGACTCGCAACCTCTATAAATATCCTCATAGAATGAGTATAAGATATTATCTCTATTGTCTCATAGCTAATCTCTCTATGCCATATGATTGGGATACGCTGGGCATAGTAAAAGTTACAATCTTAGCAAAGTAATCCAGGACTGTATGATATAGAATAGCCATTCCATGCCGAAAATTACATAACAATCCACTATGTCTAATATAATAAGATTAGAATGAGTATCAAGTTCTCAAACAGTCACAACATGTGATCAAAAAACCCAATCCACTACCAAGGAATCACCCATGAGAGTAGATACACATAATGGTTGTAATGAACCTTCAATAATTTTCCATATTTCCACTTATTTTCACTATAATATCTTTTAATATAGCTTACCAAAGTCATTTATTACTTTCTAGGATTGACAGTTCAGTTATCGGGCAGTTTATTTGGTTTTTAGAGCAATTTCCCTATTTTAAAGTCTTTGCTGGTTTCAAATGGCCACCGGGCAAACACTTCTATAAAATAATTTTGTATGCAAATTTTGACTGAACCAACATCCCCAGAATTTTGATTTTAGTCTAGGTATACCTTTGGTTTAAGTCTCAAGAAATCTGAGCTCATTTTGACCTATTAGTCATAAAGTTAAGAAAATAAAATATAAGTATGGGACTCATATTTGGTCGAAATAGCCTTGGATAGAAAATCCAAGTGCTCCAACATGTCCATAATATCAAATTTAGTTTGGTTGCATAGTTTATTTGAATATATGGGATTTCAGATGAATCTCGAGGGCTTGACAGAAACTTGAAAGAATTTCCAAGTTTCAGCTGTCAACTGATGCAGTCACAATCACAAGCCAAGGGCTACGATTGGGGAACCCTTGGTAGCAAAGATATAGTATGATCTAACTAGGAAAGTGTTTTAATTGCAACACCTGCTTCTAATGTCAGAAGTTGCAATCACAGGTACTAGGTCATGGTAGCAAAACTTGAGTACCTGGTATGGGTATAAATAGATACCAAAGTCCCAATTTTGGACCTTTTTCAATCATTTTTTAGAGCTAAAAACCCTACAATAGTGTGCTAGCTTAAAATTAAAGCTTTTAGGAGCTTCTAAAGCTAGATTAAGATTTATTTTCGCAATTATCCTCCGATTTAAGGTAAGAATTCACCCTTGTCTTAGTGAAATTTTTTAATTATTTGCTCAAAACCCCAAAACCTTTAGGGCTTGATTTTATCCCCAATTTAGGTATATTTTCACCCATTTTTGAAGGTAATTATTACTTGAGCTTTACATTATGTTGGGTTGGTTTTGAAAATGTGGTTTTCATTTGTAGGAAGCACATAGGGGTTTTGGTGTGATTTTTTATGGACCCAAAGAATAATTGTGCAATGTGGGTATTATTATTCATGTATATATGAGTATAATGTGTTTTTTAATATCTTGGCATTTTGAGGAGGCTTCACAGAAGAGTAAAGTAGTGGTTTAGCGGTTCGTTGAGCTTTCTTCGACGTTGAGGTAGGTCAAATTTATTTCTTGTTAGATTGAGCTATCCCATAGTATTTTTATGATATTGTGTTAGATTTAGGATGGGTTTTAGGTTTTGTATTGATGAAATGCAAGCTTGGACTACCTGTACAGTTTAAGCTCATTTGAAATCATAGAGCTGAAACAGTTAGCTTGTTTTCCTTATGCCTTAGGTTAATTGGACTTTATTACTTATGTTTAGCATGAGAGTGCCTTATATTGCTTAATATTAAGTAAAATTCTCTATACGCACATTCTTATGGTAAGATTGGCCTTATTTCCTTCATTAAGAAAAGTTGCCTTAGTTACTATATTGGCTTAATTGTCATGTTTCAAAAGAACTTTTACCCTAGGACTAATGGTGGCTTGCTATACATCTAAGAGTAAATTTAGATACCATAGCCTAGTATAGGATAGTATTTAACTTAGAATGTATTTTAGGTGATCTAGAAGGGGGCTCTTTGACCCAACTTAAGCCAAGATTGATGATTAGTTCTCTTGAAATCCTTATACACTTAGTAATACCCATAGAATACCATTTTGAGGCAATATTAAGAAAGCTAGGTACTTGTTGGTTATGATGAATGGCATTGGAAGTAATGCCTAAAAGACTATACCATATGTATGATTTATATGTTAAGATTATGGAGAGCTAGTGATTATGTTATTGTTTTGGTTATTGATTGGGCTACCAAATATATCGCTGAATGAGCTTATGAGTATGATATTGTCTAAGCCATAAATTATGTTATTGACTATGTTATGAATAAGCTATAGATTATACAATGGATTAGCTATTTATCAAGGTATTAATAAGCTATATTTTTGCTAATGATAAGCCATTAAATATACTACTGATAAGTCACTGCCCATGATATTGCTTATGATTATGATCATGCTAAATAATTATGCTAGTAATTATGTTAGAAAACTTCCTTATTAATGATGTTGGCAATTGTGTTATTATTTGTCATAGAAAATATGATTATTGATTATATGGGAAATTATGCTAGAAATCTTGATGCTTGACTACATTGGCACTTATGGCATTGACTATATACCCAGTTAATTTATAAAAGATGATGATATAGGGATACTTCGCAAGGCTTGTGATGATATGTTGATACCCGACAAGGCCGGAGGATGATTATAATGATATATTAATACCTGATAGGCCGGAGAATGACTATGATGATGCATTGATACTCAACAAGGCTAGAGGATACTATGATGATATTAATATTCGGCATGATTATCATTGTATTGGTACCCGATAAAGTTGGGGGATGATTATACTGATGTACCTATGTTTACATCTACCGGTTTGAGTCCGGCTATGCCCTATGTATGACAATTATAAACACACACACATACACATACACATACACATATATATATATGTATATATATTTCTATGTAGTTTGGGTATGATATTGATATTAGGGATGTCAATTATAGCCTGAAAGTGGTAATGATTAGTGATGATTGATGATTAGTGATATTTAATGATTAGTGCTAATTTATGATTAGTTATAATTGATTATTAGTGAAAATTGATGATTAGAGGTGAATGTTATTAGATGTGAAATAATTATTACCTAATGAATAGTGATTAGCAGATATATGATGAATTATTACTAAATAATGACTAGAAGTTATATGATGAGTAGTTATTAAATGGATAATTTAATAAGAGATGGTTATCTAATAAATGGTTACTTTCGAGTATCGATGATAAGGTTGTTACATGATGGTAGTATTATGGAATGTTAGTAACTTATGATATTGTTGGTAAATGGCATATTGATGATAATTATGGAATATAGTTAAATGACGGTAAAGGTTAGTTGTAATGTTGGTTGATTGCCTTATTCTTCTCTTAAGTGTACTCTTCTATCATATGGGAGGCTATGATGAGTTCTTTACTTTTCTGCACCAATTGGCGTATGGGAGCCAATTTGGTAGCTTATGATTGCTTGTTTGATGCCTCATGATACATTATAATTCTAACTTGTTTACTTATATTGCTATGATGATTATGGCATGTGTTGATGCCTTATGTTACATTGCTATTCTGGTTAAATTACTTATTTTGTGCAGCAATATCAAATATGACTCAGGTTCATTTCTATACCTTGACTTAGTTATGTTATCTTGTATTTTATCATACTAATATCATGATTTAGCTAAGTCAGACGATAATGCCTACTGAGTACCCATTGTTTTGGTACTCATACTACTCTTTTATTTCTGTTTGGTGCATATTTGAGTACTATTAGTCGTTGTTGATCAACATTCATATAGTAATTGATTTACAAGGACAGGATAAGCTCTTGGAGTTTGAGTTTCCCATTTACCTCTATCTTTATATTTAGTCTTTTTGTTCGAGTTTTTGACTATTCTAAGCATTTAAAGTTATATTATTTTTATTATATGCTCTTGTACTGGCTCTACCAGGTCATCGGATGGTATCTTTTATTGACTATTTTGTTTATCCAGAACCCTTTGACTATTTATGAATTGTGTTCTTGAATTTTATCTAACTCCTTGACTGATTTCATTACAACTAGTTTGTCCTTTTAGCCTTATTTTTATCCTCCTTTGTTATCTATCTTTTTTTCTTTCCATCATTTTTCTCCTATTTGTGTAGTAGCTAGAATTGACAATGGTAGACTAAGGTCATGTCATAGGTCGGGATCGAGTTAGGAGGTGGGGGATAAGTTTGGGGTTAGGGGCAAGGGGTAGTAAGGTTATGTGGATCTTGGAACATAGGACCTTTGCAGGGTAAGTCTATAGAGCTAGTGAAGATTCCTTGAAAAAGGAGGGTTAGTACAGTGTATGTCCAGGAAACTAAATGGGTAGGAACTAAAGCGAAGATGTGGATGGTTATAATTTGTGGTACTCAGGTGGCGTGAGACATAGAAATGGGGTAGGTATCTTAGTAGATGAAGAACTTAGGGAGTATGTGGCTAAGGTAAAGAGAGTTAGTGATAGGTTGATGTCTATTAAGTTGGTCATTGGAGGATCTACGGTGAACGTTATTAGTGCTATGCCCCACAAATAGGTTTGGACAAGAAGGAGAAGAAGGAGTTTTGGGATGTTTTAGATGAGGTGAGGAGCATCCTGAGCACTGAGAAGCTTCTCATGGGAGGGAATTTCAATGGGCATATTGGGTATTTTCTTAGAGGTTTTGAGGATCTGCATGCCGGTTTTGGTTTTAGGGAGCGAAATAGCGGAGGAGCTTCTCTTTTGTATTTTTCTAGGGCTTTTAGGTTGTGGATAGCGAATTCAAGCTTTCCAAAGAAGGAGGAACACCTTATTACATTTCGTAGCTTAGTGGCCAAGACTCAGATAGACTTTTTGCTTCTTAGGAAAGGGGATAGGGAACTTTGTAAACACTGTAGAGTGATACCTAGCAAGAACCTTTTGACTCAGCATAGGTTGTTGGTGATGTATTTGGTTATCAATAAGGGCAAAAAGAAGAGAAGCATGGAGGCTCAGCCCAGGATTAAGTGGGGTAGCTTGACTTTGGCTAGTGCTTTGGAAATAGAGAAGAAGTTAAAGAGTAGGAGGGCTTGGGAGAGTAGAGGAGGTACGGATAGTATGTGGAAGATGATTTCTAATTGTATTAGGGAGACCGCTAGAGAGGTATTGGGTGTCTCGAAAGGTCAATCTGGCAAACATCAGGGAGACTGGTGGTGGTATAAGGAGGTTAAGCGAAAAGTGAAATATAAGAAGGTGGCTTGTGCTAAGTTGGTTGCGATCAAGGACGAGGATAAAAGATAAAATAATAAGGAGGAGTATAAGGTATCTAGGAGAGAGGCTAAGTTAGCAGTTACGATAGCTAAGAATGCAGCTTTTGAGGATGGTACAGTGTTGGTAGAGGATGCTCTCATTAGGAAGATGTGACAATACTACTTCCAAAAACTTAACGATGAAGGGGACAAAGGTTTCGTGTTAGGGGACTTGGAAAATTATGAGGAGTATCAAGATTATGGGTATTATAGGCGTATCAAGGTTGAGGAGGTCAAGGGAGATATTCGCAAAATGAGGCAGGGTAGGGAGATGGGGCCAGACGAGATTCTAGTGGATTTTTCGAAAATCAATAGCGAGGCAGGTTTTGAGTGGTTGACAAGGTTGTTTACCAGTATTTTTAGGACAGCAAAGATGCCTGAAGTATGGAGATGGAGTACGATGATTCCTATGTATAAGAACAAGGGAGACATCCAGAGTTGTAATAACTATAGAGGTATTAAGTTATGGAGTCATACTATGAAGGTTTGGGAAAGGGTAGTAGAGGTAAGGATGTGAACGATCATGATGATTTTTGAGAATCAGTTCGGTTTCATGCCAGGTCGCTCTACCACTAAGGCCATTCACCATGTAAGGAGATTAGTGGAGTAGTTTCATGAGAGGAAGAAGGACTTGCACATGGTGTTTATTGATCTTGAGAAGGCATATGACAGAGTTCCCAAGGAGATTTTGTAGAGGTGTTTGGAGGCTAGAGGGGTACCCGTGGTGTACACTAGGGTGATTCAGGATATGTATGATGGGGCGAAGACTCAGGTGAAGATGGTAGGTGGAGATTCACAACACTTTCTAGTCATGATAGGGTTGCTTCAGGGATCGACTCTAAGCCTATTTTTATTTTCCTTGGTGATGGATATTTTGACGCGACATATTCAAGGGGAGGTGCCTTGGTGTATGTTATTCACAGATGATATGGTTCTGATTGATGAGACTCGGGGTAGATTTAATGATAAGTTAGAAATGTGGAGGCAGACACTTGAGTCTAAGGGATTTCGGTTAAGTAGAACCAGGACGGACTACTTAGAGTGTAATTTTAGTGATATGTCACAGGAGGCTGGAGTGGTTGTAAAGCTGGATTCTCAGGCCATTCAAAAGAGCAAAAGTTTCAAGTATTTGGGGTCTATGATTCATGGCAATGGTGAGATTGACGAGGATGTCACACATCGTATTGAGGCAGGATGGTTGAAATAGAGGCTTGATTCGGGTATTCTATGTGATAAGAAGATGCCTCTAAAGCTTAAAGGTAAGTTCTATAGAGTGGTAGTCCGACCGGCTATAGTGTATGGAGCGGGGTGTTGGCCAGTTAAGAACTCCCATATCAAAAAGTTGAAGGTGGCGGAGATGAGAATGTTTTGATAGATGTGTGGGCATACCAAGAAAGATAGGGTAAGGAATTAGATTATTCAAGAGAAGGTGGGATTTTCCTAGGTGGAGGATAAAATACGAGAAGTAAGTTTACATTGGTTTGGGTACATGATGAGGAGGGGCTTAGATGCTCCTGTGTGGAGGTGTGAGACACTGGCTATGGATGGTTTTAAACAGGGTAGAGATAGACCAAAGAAATATTGGAGGGAGGTGATTAGGCATGATATAGAGTAGTTACAGCTAACGGAGGACATGACACTTGATAGGAAGGTGTGGTGGAAGCGGATTAGGGTAGAGGGTTAGGAGTGGAAGGGTGTTGGTAATAGTAGGGGTGCGCTTCTCGGAGGCTAGAGTTTTTTGTTTGTGGCTAGCGGTGGTAGTTTATTTTGCTTACCATACTAGTTTATTTATGTACTTATCTTTTGCGTTTGGCATTCTGTTAGTTTGTCTTGTGTACCATACTAGTTATATACACTTATATTTGGGTTGGTATATGGGTATCGGTCCTGAGCCGGGGGTCTATCAAAAATAGCCTCTCTACTTCTCCTGAGGTAATGGTATGGTCCGCGTACACTCTACCCTCCCTAGACCCCACTAGGTGGGAATACACTGGGTATGTTATTGTTGTTGTTGTTCTTGAATTTTACCTATGATCGACATTTCCTATCAAATTAACCTATTGTGTTATCTCTAGGTTATGGTTTTTCTTACTTACTGGTGGGATTTAATAAGTTCCATCATGACTCGTAAATTATGTTGACAAATTAGTATCAGATCTTAGGTTTTACTGGTATTGTTGGTACAAGAGCAAGTGTCTAGTAGAGTCCCATAGATCAGAACAATGACATCTATTTCCTATCTTCGGGAGGATATGGGACATTTTTATGAGTCCTTCACTTTTTTCACTCATATCGTGCTAAGTGTCTGAGTTGGTTTGTATAAATATTTACTTGACTTGACTCTTTTGTAGATGGCCAAGATACGTGCTACTGCTACACGATATAAGGATTTTGAGACTGAGCTTAGGGATCTTACTCCTTTACATGGATGACCTAGAGATTGTGGATAATTGTGTGATGTATCTCCAACTAGGGGCTAGGATAGGCTGCCTTCCCTAGGTGTTATTCTTTCTATTGAGCCAGAGGGTCTTTTGACCCAGCCAGTGATGGGCTAGGGATTAGCCCAAGCTCCACCAAGGTTTATTTCCTCTTCAGTGCTCAGATATGCATTGGTTCAACTCTTGGTTTTAGTCAGTGGTGCATCATAATTATGCACATTGTAAAGATTAGAGTGTTATTAAGGCATAGGTGCAGCCTATAGCTCCATCTCACAGAGTTGAGGTTCCTTTTGCACCGGTGGTTTCTCAGCTAATAGTTGCTCAGCCACTAGTTGCCAAGCCTGCTATGTCTTTTGAGGAGCAAAGTATGTTGGGTAGATTCTTGAGAGTAGCTCTGCTTAGGTTTTTTGGTTCTTCGGGAGAGGATGCATATGAGTTTCTAATTGCTTGTGAGTATATGATCCATAATTTAGGCCTTATTGATACTCATGGTATGGATAACACCATATTATAGTTAGACTTGGTTGCTCGACATTGGTGGAGAGGTTTTATTGTACTTTCACCTTGAGTTCTGTTTTCCTGAATTTTTCCTAAAAGTCAAACAAATCGTAATCCTTCTTCCCTTTTGATTGGGTTTGAGGAAAAACCCCTCTCCAACGAGTCAAGTGGCATAAGGTCCACCTCTCCGCCCGACTTTAAAAGAACGAGCTTAAGTAAACTTGATTTCCTGAGGTAAATAAAAAGGAAGCGACATGTATTTCCACGATGCTCATCTTTCTAATTATGAAGCGTGGCTAAGTGATCCAACTCACATAGGGCCTAGTTCCCAGGTGGTTTGGCCAATAGCGGGCCAAAAAATATTAAATAGTGACATAGGCGGCATCTAGAGATATTTTGCCCTGAGTTAGGATACGAAGGATTTATGTTTCATCTTTCGTTTTCTTTTCTTTTGTTTTGAGAAATCTATCAGCTTCCAGGAGGAATTCTATCATCCATGGTGAAGATATCGTGCGAAGGAAGAAAGAAAGTGTAGCTTTGAAAGATGCAAGGATGCATTAGGGGAAACCTATATTCAAGGTCGGAAGAATTGGAAACAGACTCGGGACAGTTATTCAGTGCACTAAAATATAGTGGATGGGGTTCCCTCATAGAAGGAGTGACTTTCAGCCGTAAGAAGTGAAATTGAATAAAAGAAGGGCTTCGATCGATTGAACTTTAGCAAATAGTCCATAGCAGATAGATTGAGTTTTAGGCCTGCCTCTGGCCTTGTTTTGGCTTAAAGCAGAGCAACGGACAAGGGAGAAAGAGAAAGGAGTACATCAAGTGTGTATATACTTATTATTTCCCTATAGAACATCATCAGTGTATATACTTATTATTTCCCTATAGCATGGGGATACATTTATACAAAACTTCTACCCCGAGCACACCCAATGGAACCGTAGACAGTCAAGTGTAATCTAATCCACAAAACAATTTAATCTATGGATAGCGTCATTATGGTAAAGGTCGTAATAATTCTAGACTTGCTAGATTTTTTTCCGTGACACTACTATAAATTGGGTCTATGGCAACGAATGTTTTAGCGACGGTTCAAAAACCGTTTCTATAGACAATCTATAGCAATGGTTACAACCATTACCAAAAAGTTTGATTCTAATGCCACAATATAGTAATACAACCATTGTCACTCATTTATAACCGTTGTAATAGGCATCCATATAACAACAACTTAATAATCCTTGTCATAAAATATCTATGGAAACACCTATTTATTCAATACAATAGTTATTAAATCCCTCCAATTTATTAAATCCCTCTAATTTTTTCCGCCTCTTTTTTTCATAAACCCGCAAAAACCAAAAGGTTCAAACTTTTTCCACCTCTTTTTTTCATACACCCGCGAAAACCAAAAGATGAGGACCTTCAGTACTATACCCCTAATTTTCTCTCACTAACTAAGAAATTACAACCTGTGAATACGTATTTTGTGAATTGTTGTTCTGAAATTACAAAGAAATTACACCTCAAATTACTGATCAAGATGAAATTGCACACCGTCATTCTCCTGTCTGCTATGATGCACCATTGCTGAAGTGTGTATGTTGTCATTTGGTACCTTAATAAGCTTAAATAAAGGCCTAAATTGTTGATATTTTTTAGAAAATACTGTGGGTTTGAGAAAATCTGAGAAAAATTAAATTTTAGGAGTTTCTTTGAATCCGTGAAATTTGAAAAATTCTAGAGTTTATGTTCAATTGGTGATATTTTAAGTGAAGAAATAACTTTGAAGGTTAGTATATTTGGTTTTTCTTAACATTGATATTGAACTCCTGTTGCATAAGTTGTTAAGTTGAATTTGCTTCATTTTGGTAATGTGCGATTAATTTTTTTTTGGGTGTTTGATTTTTATTAATTTTGCTTGACAATGATGTTTGATTTTCTATTGCATGAGTGTTAAATTTCTTGATTTTTCTACGAATGTCCATGTTTTTTGTTCGGTATAATGTGACTTAAACCTTGTTTTTATTTAGTTTATTTTTTTCTTTCTTTCACTAAAATTCAAGAGATATGTTTGCAGAAATTGATGTTTTTTGTTGGGTATAACTTGTGTGGAAAAATCACACAAATATTATGAACCAGAGAATCTTTGATAATTTTTTTGAGCATTACATAACATTGTAAGTGCGAATATCTTGGTCGCCATAATAACAAGTGATGTCATATAACCTTGACATGGACTAGTGTGGTTGATTAAAACCATGTGATGACCTATTTAAAGTCAATGAACAAAGGTTTTAGGGTATATCGACAATTGCTAATTTTATGCCTTCTTTAGGTCTCATGGATAACAAAGAGTTGTTGATGAACATAATGGCCTTGGGAATTTTCGTCATCATGGCCGTTGTGAACATTGACATACAATTAGTTATTAGTGTTTTGTATGTTTTCTGGAAAGAGCATATAGCCCTCATATTTCTTATGATTATTTTTCTTCTGCTACTTATCTCCTCAGCCTTAATAATACCAGCTACAAAATGCTATTTGGACCTAAAATATAACAAAAAGTAAAAGTTATTAACAAAGAATGTGGCACCAGTTGTACAGGCAATACTGAGAAACTAAAGCACAAGCTGATAAGGTTATGGACCATGGCCTATACCTTTAGCCCCTACTTCAAGGCAGGGCGCTTAGCAATATGCACTGCATCTGGAGGTTTCTGCCTTCTAAGCTTAGTAATTTATGTTGAAGCCATGTTGAGGTCTTACTTTCTCCATTCAAGCTTCAGCTTCTGTAGTGGAGACTTTGAATACAAGTGGTCCACAACTTTGATTCTTGTAACTCACACAGTGGCAATAGGAGTAGGAACTATTGCACCAGTTTTTGTATGTAGTTTAGATCTTACTTTCTCCATTCGAGCTTCAGCTTCTATAGTGGAGACTCTTAATACAAGTGGTCCACAACTTTGATTCTTATAACACACACAGTGGCAATAGGAGTAGGATCTATTGCACCATTTAAAATGAAAGGAAGACTTTTGAAACTTGTGGCATGAAATAAGGTATAGAAATTTGTGTGACTATAATCATCTTATTCAGGTAAAATAGGAAGTTTAAAGTCAATTAGTAACTAAATATAGCTAAAAAGGAATAAACATCAAATAAATTAGGACGAGGGTGTATAACTTTCCTATTTTTATAAGCAAAATAGATAACGATGGGAGGTTGGATTGATAATAAACACCTTATGACGCTTATTATTCTCACCTCTTCCTATAGTCTCTAAATCCTTATATTTTTATTTATTTGTAATCATTTTTGGTTCTTCCTAAAACCAGTAATCTGCTTAGTTTCTGTTCTCAAGTATTCAATTTCTCACTGTGATAATTAACCTCTTTTTAGTCTATTAGAGGTTTAATTTTACGTTATGTGTTTTGTTGTTATTTTAAACTTTATTTTTTTGGCCTTATGTATTTTATTTTTCCTAATAAATGTCAATATTTTCTGTTATACGTTCTATTTAAATCCTTACTTTGAAGGGTGTTAGTTTATTACAACTTCATTTATTTTTTCCAAGCCAACCAAATTGTTGCATAGTTATATCAATAACAATTGATTATAAATGGTATTAGATATGCATAATTTAATGTCCTAGCTTTTGGATGTCCTGACTCTCAATTTTGTGTATTTTCCTAGGTATTAGCTATTAATATATATGTTTAATTTGACTTGACTGATTTCTGTTGCATGATACCTTAATAAGAAGCATAGTTTTCTTTATGGTCTTATGATCATTTACCCCATTGTTGGTAGGCATTGTGAGTTTATCCAGTTTCTACCTAAGGAAGAAATCGAAGTGGAGGAAATCCATAGATGGATATTTTTATGGTATGGTCTATTTTTTTATTCAAATTTCTCTTAATAAAAGGTTACCTTGAACTTTTCTCCGATTCTTATGCATTTGCTCATCCTTTATATGAAAATTATGTATCTTAAATAAGTTGCATATGTTGCACCTATTTGCAGATTCTAGCAACATGACTTTAAACTACTTTGTACTTACCTAAATCACTCTATGCTCTATACGTTCTTTGATTTTGGCATGAAATTTAGGAGTGTAGTGTAGTAGAGTAGTATATTTCTATAGAATATCTTGTTGCTAAAGAAATGTAAATTTTGACTTCACTGAATATGTTTGAATCTTTTTTTAATTTTTGGTTACATATTGCTAAAGGGATATAAATAATGGCTTCAAATTTTAGCTTTTCATCTACGTGAACATTAATATTTGTGCTTTTATGTTAATAGGATTTTAATGGATAATGATGATAGAAGTTGGATGTACTATCATAGATGGTCAGATGAGTATGAATGTGGAGTTAAATATTTTCTTAATAAGGCCTTTGAACTATCTTCTAAAGGAAATGAGATATTATGCCCTTGCGCAAAGTGAATGAATCGCTATTGGCATTATTGAAATATGGTGGAAAATCACATATTTGATGAAGGGTTTGTTGATGATTACACCAAATGGATTTTTCATGGAGAAGGAATTTCCTCAAGAAATATACCTCAATCAATCAACAATGATAAATCTTGTAATTTGCATGATGATATTGATGGACTACTTCATGATACATTTAGAAATGTTGATGCTAAGTTAGGGTATGAAGATAGAGTGGGAGAGGCACTACCCGAAGATGCAAAGAATTTTTTAAACTATTGGACGAAGGAAATCAACAATTATATCTGGGGTGTGAAAATTTCTCTAAACTAAGTTTCACCATTCGATTGTACTTATTTTTAGCTATTTCTGACTTACTAGATTTGATGAAAGAAGCATTTCCCTTCGCTCAGCTATCAGAGTCTTTCAATAAAGCTAGAAAGGTAATAAGAGATTTGGGTCATCATTATAAAAAAAAATACAGAATTGCCCTAATGATTGCTTGTTGTTTTTGAAGGAAAATAAGAACGTAGATAACTGCTCTATTTGTGGGTCTTCTAGATGGAAAGTGTAGGTCATTCCTCAACAAATGCAAGTTCAAAAATTCCTGGAAATGTTTTAAGGTACTTCCCCTTAAAGTCTAGGCTTCAAAGGATATTCATGTCTCCTAAAATAGTTAATGCAATAAGACGACATGTTAATGAACGACCTAAAATTGGGAATATAAGGCATCCTGCTGATGGAGAAGTATGGAAGAATTTTGATAGTTTGTAACATTACTTCTCAAAAGATCCTCATAATACTAGGCTTGGTCTCGAAAGTGATGGCTTCAACCCATTTTGAATCATGAGTATTTCTCATAGAACATGGCCGGTTATGTTGATGAACTATAATTTATCTCTATGGATTTGCATGAAGTCAGAGTATCTTATCTTGTCAATGATCATTCCAGGTCCAACCTCTCCTGAAAATGATATAGATTTGTACCTTCAACCATTAATTAAAGAATTGAATGAACTGTGGGAACATGGAATGGAAATATGTGATGCTGAAACTAACCAAACATTCCAAATGTGTGCATCCTTATTATGGATAGTTAGTGATTTTCCAGCATTACAAATGCTTTCTGGATGAAGCATCAAGGGAAAATTGGCATGCCCCACTTGTAATTATGAGATATGTTCTCAGTATCTCAATCATAGTCGTAAGATGTGTTACTTGGGTCATCGTAGATTTTTACCTTCTGATGATCGTTTTCGAAAAGACAAGAAGTCATTTGATGGTAAGGAAGAGCATAGATATGCCCTACACCTTTGTCAGGTATACAAGTACTTAAAGAGTTGCATAATTTCAATCACACTTTTGGAAAGGGAAAAAAGAAAAGGTCTTGAGATAATCAGGGCCCGTGAAAGAAAAGATCCATTTTTTTGAATTGTCATACTGGCCACATAACAAATTAAGGCACAATCTTGATCCTGTGCACATAGAAAATAATATATGTGATAGTTTGCTTGGAACATTATTGGAGATAGATGGAAAGTCAAAGGATTATGTTAATTCTCGCTATGACTTGCAAGAAATAGGGATACAAAAGGAGCTACAACCAAAAAAATATAATGATAGAAGTGTAAGTGTAGCTGAATCTAGTTTCTTTATGAAGCCAGAACAAAAAAAATTGTTTTGCAGCGTCATAAAAAAGGCCAAATTACCAAAAGGGTGTGCTTCAAATATATCGGATCGTGTGCATTGAATGAGATGAAAATATCTGGGTACAAGAGTTATGATGCTCATATTATATTGCATTATCTGCTCTACGTTGCTGTTAGAAAAGTGCTGCCCAAGAATGTTTCATTGTCCTTGATTAGACTGGGTAATTTCTTTTAAGCAATCTGTAGTAAGGTTATAAGGAGGGGAGATCTTTAAAAATTTGAGTCTAAAATTGTTGAAATAAATTGTGAACTTGATAAAAAATTTCATCCAACATATTCTGATATAATGACTCATTTTCCTATTTATATAATGAATTAAATTAATCTTGGGGGTCCCACTCATTTTCATTCGATGTATCCCATTGAGATAAAATCATGTAAGTTGAAGGCATTTGTTCGTAATAGATCTTGTACAAGTTTTTGGTAGAAGAATGTTTGACTTTTTATTCAAGATACCTACATGATAGTGTGAAAATAAGATTCAGTAGGTATGCATCTGAGGATCAAGCTGAGGATGATGAAGGCGTTCAGAATATGTCACCTTTATTCCCTAAGATAGGTCATACGATTGGACGTGAGAAGAAAAAAATTCTACTTTTTTGATAGATTTACAGCTACATTATGAAGCACATCGGTATGTCATATTCAACAACGGAGATGATCAAGTGGAAAAGTTTATTGAGTAAGATAAATTATTGAATGATTATTTATATTTTAAACATTATTTAATTTTTTATGATAAATAGCATATGTTTAGCTTCATATATAATGATGTTATTATTAACTTCAAAATATCATGATTATAGGGAACATAAGAATTTAATGAGTAATGATACTAGATCGAGTGCTTGGTCAAGAGTAAGGAATCATAGTCAGAAATTCAACAATTGGTTTGAAGACAAAGTTAAAAATATTGAAATTCTCAATTATTTACTTAGGCTGGCTAAAAGGCCTAATTGGGTGGCGAAGAGATATACGGCATATTGGGTTAATGGATATCGATTTCATACTAAAGCTCAGGATGTCCTATGCAATACTCAAAATAGTAGAGTGAGTTTATCAATAACAACTGATAGTTTTGCTAGTGCTAGGGACCAAAATCCAATTGATGAAGAAGTTATCTATTTTGGAGTTATTCATGATATCATTGAGATTGATTATTATGGTTGTTTTAGTGTTGTTTTATTTAGATGTTATTGGTTTCACAATGAAGTAGATGAATATGGGTTAACTCGTGTATACTTTAACAGATTATGTAGTATAGATGATCTTTTTGTGTTGGCATCACATGTTCACCAAGTTTTCTATGTGAAGGATCTAGTTGAAAATGGGGTTTAATATTCAAGGAATAAAGTTCCTATTGATTTTTATGATTTAGTGGAAGAGAATTCTCCAAATATTGGAGAAACATTTTGGAGGGAGCCTAATGATGAAATTGGTCAACAGAAGATGCACCCATTAATATTATTGATATTCCTTCTAATGGAAAAGATTTAGAAGATACAACTATAGAAATATTGCATGCATAGGATGAGACTGATGATACTGATTGGGATTAGATGGAGGTAGATGATTAAAGGAGAAATTTTAAATTTTCTTACTATTGTAAATTTTTTTATAGTGAGTGATAAATATCCTTTTAAAAGCATTTTATAATTATTCTTGTTTATTTCTAGTTAATTATTTTTCACTTTTACCTAGAATCTTATTTTAAGCTGCTTCAAATTTATAGGTTTTTAATATTCTGATTTGAACAAAGCTAGTGGGAAAAAGAGTAGTAACTTCACTATCGATAGATTTGCGGCGCACACAAGGTATGTATTGCATGATTATAGGTGAATGTGTATAACTTAACGATATTATTTGTATTCTTGAGAAACTGATAGAACCTAGTGTGCATTCGTTAAAAGGTTTTGTCAGTGACATTATTTGTATCTTATCCTAGTGTGAAATATTGGTGTGCTTATCAATGATTTTCTTTCTCTCTATCAACTCCGGCAGGGAATTTACAATATATTTTGATAGGTACAATAGCAAGAGTAGCCAATATTAAGTAAAAATTGTATTAAGTGAAGTAGGATCTGTGCACCCCTTTATTCAGTGGGATACAATATTATCTTTTTTCTGAAAATGGATTGAAGTAGTACATTTTTTTAATAACTTAGAGTCCTCCCTTTCCAGTCTATTTTTTATCTGAAAGTTAATAGTGATATTTAATAACTTAACTAATAATGTTATATGAGGATTTTACAAGTTATTGTGCCAACATTTCTCTGCAAAAGATTATTAAAGAATGCTTGTAGGTGTGTTTTTGCTTTAACTATAGCTATATGTTTCCACCTTATCTGATTGCTTCCCACAATTCCTCTAATTATTTTGGTCTTTTGTTTTGCTAAAAAAGAGGTAAGATACCAGCTCGTGGGATTACACTTGATATGTTGTTGTCGTTGTGTCGCTAAGAAGTAGTGACAAAGTACACTAATTATGTATTTTAAAGTTACTTATGGAAAGAGTATACAATAAGCAGTACGTAAATGTCCTCCATTATTAAGAAGTACTAGATATACCTTACTCATGTTTCAAGAACCTGACTCCGCCATCACAACCCATCTTTGGCAACTATTTAGATAGTTACTTGGATAAGTTAGCAATGTTGTGTTGTCAACGACACAACCATCCCTATAGTGTCTTAGGACTGCTATTTGCCATCTACTCAAGGCAACTTATAACAGTTTTAACAGTTTTTTTCCCACCATATTAATGCTAAGTTTAATGGCAGAATCTTTTTGTTTAACATTTATTTCGGTATACTATGTGTGTGTTGATATTTCATATGAAAAAACTTTGAAAGACACGTTAAATATGGTCTGGAACTTTACAGAGTATACTAATCTGCTTCATTCTAGTAAGCCTATGACATCAGATTTTGGAGATTTACATTCTACTGAAGTAACTTTATTTCAAGCTTGTCACATCTTGAACAAACTATCTTGTACTCAGGCAATATTCCAAACTTGTCTCTTACTGATAATAGCCCCTGGACTTGAGATATGCTATTACGAAGAACCACTAGCCCAGGTTCTACCCTGTAACTTAATGCTCTTTGCTGCTATAGTGTATCATAACAAAAGTTGAAGTAACAATGGTTTGGTATTACTATTCTACATTGTGTTATTATAGGTACTTAATTTGATTGATTAGACGGAGAGATAGACTTAAAAAGTTGACTAACATCTCACAAGAAATTGCTTGGTATTGTTGTTGTACATTATATTATTATGGGTACTTAATTTGATTCATTGGAATGAGCGGTAAACTTAAATATTTGACTAACATCTCCAAACAAATGGTTTGGTATTACTGTTGTACATTTTGTTTGGACTAACATCTATTTTGTTGAAGTTGGCAGGGTTTTGAATACTCATGAATTAAGAAAGACGTCCAACAAAAAGCAAAAAGCTTACAAGCTCAAGATACGTTTCTACTGGATCACTTAGAGCATTAAAGAATTCACTGCAAGGAACCAAAAACCTATTCAGACAAAATGTTCAAAATATGGAAAGCAATAATGTCCATCAGATGGTTCTCAAGTGCGAGAACAAGTGCAAAAAGTGTCATTGTATTCTACCCCTCATGTTGTACAAGAACTACTAGAATAGGTGAAGCAAGTGCCATTGAATTCTTCCTCTCCTATGTCTCAAGAAGTACAAAAATAGGTGCAACAATTGCTTCTTGGTTCTACCTCTACTATAGCACAAGAAGTACAAAAACAAGTGCTGAAAATACCACTGTGTTCTTGCTCTTCTACAACACAAGCAAATCCATAAAATAGGCAACAAAAGTTGTTACATTCTGCCTATTTTGCAAAAGAAACAACTCTAAAAAATGGTCATAAACTATTACCGAACTCTATCTCTTCAGCAACAAAAGCGATTCCAGAAAAAGGCAATAAAAGATATTGTCTTCTACCTCTTCTGCAGCACAAGCAGTACCCAAAAATGGGCAGGAAGTGTTACTGGATGTTACCACTCATGACACAAATGAAAAGTCCATAGAACAAGGCATAATATATACATTTCATTAAGTTAGCAAACTAATATTGATGAATTGTTAATTGTCTTAATTTTATAACAATTGTAGGTTCTTCCATTGAAAAGAAAAAGAGAGGCAGAACACAGATGCAAAGTGTACAAGGGAGGACTGAACGTAAATTGATTGTGTTAAATGATCACAACCAACCAATTGGTCCTACTAGGAGTTGTACAAGATTTGAGTAGCTTTCTTGGCATATTGGCAAGGAATTCAACTTTTTACCCTCTCACTATTAAGACTTGGAAGAAAGTGAACACAAAAAAGGACACGTGGAAATACATCAAGGTTTGAAGTTCTAATTTTTTAATTCTAGTTGCAGATAATTTATATTTTTTATACTAACCCTATTGAACCAAATTTTTGGAGAAATATGACATCCTAATGTCGGACCAAAATGGACCATAAAAATAATTCAAGATACTTAGAGAACATATAAGTTTTGGTTTAAGAGTAAGCATTAGTTCCGCTATCCCAATGACGAAGTTTGAATGCAAAAAACGCCAAAAGATGTTTCAAAAGTTGAATTTAAAGTTCTCCTTGATTATTGAAACTCCGATAAAGCTCAAGTAAGATATAAATGTCACTATGTTTCATTGTTTTTCAAAAAAACTATATTTTTTGCCATATTTAGAAAGCCATTGTCGCAGGTCATTCTTGCTGGATAGTATCTTAATATTGTGATATACTGGTGATATTTATATAAATAATGATGACATAATTTTGCATAAAACATCTTGTACTAACAAGGAGAATAAAAAAAAGCTGAGATATCTGCATACCGTTGGCAAGAGAAGTTTTACGTTAATATGCGAGGTTTGATGTTTTCTCTAATTATTAATTAAATATGAAATCATTTTCTTAATTGGAAAGATTATTAAGTCAAGTTTCATATAATCAGGAAAAGAAAAAAGAAGTTAATGGCGTTGTGTCAAGAAAGGACATCTTTGTGGCAACACAATCAAGGAAATCGAATCAAATCTACAAGGAATCTTATGGCAAACTAATTTGTAAAATTGTATAACATTTTCTAATTTAATGTTTGTTGAGATAATTTATTTGATTTTATTTATTGACTTAGTTATATTTAATTAAATCCTTTCTCATGGATTTTATTTATAGGCTAAAATGGAGAAAATACAAACTCAAGAAAGACAAGACGGTACTGAGCCATTTGATGTCTCTACATCATTCATGGGACCTCAGAATCTAGGTTTTGTAAGATTATGTAGGCGTGGAGTTACCAAGACATCATTGAAAGAAAATATGGGAAATCCTGCATCCTCTACGGATGAGCTGCTACAACAAAAATGGAGGAAATATAAGAAGGGATGAAATAAAGAATGCTAGAATAATTTGAGGAACAAAAGGATACAATACAACAAAAAATTTCAATTAACATCATAGAAAGACTTCAACTCCTTAACCCTGATCTACAACTTGACCCTGACCCACTAGCGTTTTGTGCTCGTTCTTGTTCATCAGAACAAACTGAAGGTTAGTACTTATTTTACTTTTTGCCCTCATCTTCTTCTTCTTTGACTTTTTTTTGCTTGTGAAATTCTTTGTTATTTGAGTAATTTTTAATACTTTGTTCTACTTGTTGAAATTAAGTTCCATTAATAGATAGTACCTTCCCCCCATTCTTTATTGTACAATCAGCAATTTCCTCTCTATTGGACTCTTTACTACTCCTAAGAGCTGAAGTTTATGGGATGTTGTTATTCTATTTGGAGTAAATCACTCGTGTGGTTGTTAATAAACCTTTTCACCTTATCTGCAATAAAGTTTTAGCTCAAGTTGAAAGTTAGTTTGGGGATTATCACCACTGATCTCCTTCTGTTTTCCATGTTGATGATGGTAAAGTACCTTGCAAACTTATTGAAAATTTTAGAGAAAAATGTTTTAGAGAAACTGTCCAGAACATTGTCTTCTTGGTAAATTAAGTTCTTATGATGATATGATTTCTACTTCTTTCAGTCTATTTTTTGTACCACTCCCTACTGCTCATGAAAGTCTTGACAAGAGAAAGAGGGAACTAGTGATCAAAAGGACCATAGGTGGGGTTTTGTGTTGAAGTCTAATTTCCACCTTATTATCTACATGTTCAGTGTAGTTATTTGACTTCTATGAAGCTGGATATATAGTTATATTCTACAGTTTCTTGCTTATGCCGCTTTGTTTAGGGAAGTTTTTTGCTTATTAAATATTGTTATGTGTTATATGCGAGAGTTCCTATAAAATGTATGTTCTGGAATATCTTCCTTCTGCTACTGCTCGTTCATGCTTTGGTGCCACAACCTCAAGGTATAAAGGTTGTTTAGGATATACCTGCAATTCAAGAAAAATAGTCATTATATTGGAGCAAGAAAAAATAGGTAGTAACAAAACAATAGGCAGTAACGGAATTAAGACAGAATGCACACTCATCTATAAAGAGAAAAAATGCAAAGTAATCCACTAGGATCTATAGCTATATTCTGTAATTTCTTACTTATACAACCTTGTTTAGGGAAAGTTTTTGTTAGATAGTTTGGTGGATGCTTTAGTCTAAGTAATATACTTATCAATTAATAAACGGACTTAAGGTGGGACCGATAACTAGTAAAGCATATGTTGAAATTATAAATCATATAGGAGTACTACTATATAGATAATAATAGTATCAATGTACTACATATGGCTAGAAAGCTACCTAATGCTAGCATGCCAAAAGAGAGGGTACACTCATCTTTTGAAAATGCAGAAGGAACATCAATATTGGTTTAAGATGATCATGTCTCTATCTTAATCTAAAATCTGAGATCTGTTCTCCTTAAGCTTAATTGTTCAGTTTTGATTGCCTCGACTCAGTGGTGAGATAAACTCCATATACTTGGAATCTAGATAGAGTCTAGCTCATATAAAAAAATGTACGTGCTCTATCACATGAGTATTTGATACACATTTTGAAGTTGTATTTTGTTCAACTCAAAACCATAAATCATGAGTTTATGGTTTGATTTTTAGAATAGCTTACATTCTATACATGGACAGTGTAAATATATATATATATATATATATATGTACACATAAAAGGTCATTTAAAAGATAGTTAGCAGTGGACAGTAACATTGTAACAAGCTCTATTAACGACAGCAATAGATAGTGTATCTTCGTTTCGAATTCTCAAGGTTAGTCCTGGAAATTTCCCATTCACTGTGATTATATGCTTGGTTCTGCAAATCCTTGTTACACTTTTTTCTTGAACCTATTTTTAAAAGTATATATTCCATGATAATTTTGGAAAATTTTTCTAAATTATAAGATAAAAATGTGAACGGATACTTACAATAAATTCATAATTGTGAAATTCTACATTAGCAGAAGTAGACAGTACTGGTAGTATAACCACAAAGAGACAACTTAGACAAGTTTCCATTTCACTTCTTTTTTATATTTGCTTTAGTAAAATCTTGAAAGTTGTAATGATCTGTTAGAGGTGTCAATGAAGTTGTGTATTTATGATGTTACAAGGAGGGAATCATAAAATTTGTTTATTCTATTATTTTTTTTAAAATATAAGGGAAATGCATAGATTTTTAGGTAGATAAGTTTAAAGTCAAACATGTATTTAGGAAAGTTTTAGGCAACTTAGTCCAACTATATGGTGGATTTGGTGTAACTACTTGCAATTTTATTTTGATAAAGTTTTGTGAAGTGGCTTTATTGCTTATGGTTTGTCTTGTTGAGGAAGTTGCATTTGGAAAAGGTTATGTTCATTGCAACAAAAATGTGAAACAATTTTTCATTAAGGAGAACACTGACAAAGATTAATGACATGATTTTTTTTGTAGGTGGAGAAAATGAACAAGCGAATGAGGAGAGCATTGAAGAACATTAAGAATATTTTAGATGATTTTTGTAACTTGTTCTAGGACATTTTTGAAATTGACAACACAATGAAACTTATGTCGTAATTTACTATTTTCTAGTTTTATGGACATTAATTGCTATGGCTAGCTTATATTTTGGATATACAATTTTAATGATGAACATTGATAACTATTTTGTGATTCTTATTATAGTTTTTATCATGTACTTGAGTGTACTAGTATTTATTAGCTTGTCATTGCAGGGCTACATATTTTTGTAGCAAATTAAACTGTTGCAATAGCAACTTAGAACCGTTACTATAGAAAATTCAATTAAACTAGTAAGGCTATAGCAACAACTTGTAAATGTTGTGTTAGCTTATTTAAAATGCCATTATAGAGTTTGCATATGTTGGAAAATATTGTAGCATTAATCATAAAAATGTTGCAATAATATAATTAACTACTGATATAGATAAAAACAACTGTTGTATAAGACCCTATGGCAACAGCTTGTAAACCATCGCTATAGAGTTTATATGTTACAAAAAAAACCATAACATTAACGACAACACTATTTCAATAGTATAAAGTGAGTTGTGTAACACATTTATTTAACTGTTGCAATAGATATAAAAACCATTGCATAAAATTCTCTGACAACAGTTTATTTTGTTGCAATTGATGTCAAATAAGTATTGCAGTAGTAATCGTAAATACCGTTGCTATAGCCATATATAGCAACGGTTTATGAAACCGTTACAAAATTTATTATAGTAGAGCTATCGCCATACAACCTAATGAAATAATTTGCTAACCATCATAATACCTCTATAGCAACGGTTTATTGATCTACTATAACAGTTTTGCCTGTGTCTCCATAAACCTAATTTTCAGTAGTGTGACATGGTCTCAATTCTCTGAGATATTCTTGGAGAATTACATGCCTCATAGACTTAGGGATCATCTGAAGGATCGGTTTTCTATATTGGAGTAGGGCTCCATGATGTTACAGAGTATAAGGCTCATTTTAATATATTGGCTAAGTATGCGACTTCTATTCTATATATTGAGTATGAAAGAGTTTGCTCTTTGTTAGAGGGTTTAGACTTCCTATTTGTATTGATACTAAGAGTTTAGTTATTACGGGTAGGTCTATTGCTCAGGTGCCAAATCATGCTCGGGTAATAGAGGAGATGCACCATGAGGGTCGTAAGGGCTATGATAAGAGGCATAGGTTTTAGTGAGATTCAATAAATGCCATCATAGTTCTCGATCCTGAGATAGTATTTCTCAAAGTAGGTATCTTCCGCATCCATCTAATCAGTCTCAGAGTCAACCTAGTTGACCTATTCAGGTAGCACTTTAGATTACTAATAGAGGTCAGTCTAATGTCTAAGAACGTCGTAAGGGTGGTGGTAGGTCTTTGAGAGGTTCATTTTTTAGTTATTCTAGTTATGGTGGTTACCTTGGATCAGCGTCTATCTCATGTTATACTTATGGACATCCTAGTCACTATTCATGAGATTGTCTTAGTCATGGGGTGATTATTCCTTTAGGTAAGATTGCTCTCCTTTTAAAGCAGTTTATCCCTCAAATAGAGATGGTTATCATAGTTGTAGGGATAGTTTCTAGGTTACTCGAGGAGATTCTTAGAAAGGTAGGATAGGAGGTCAGTCACGTTCCCATCCAGGTGGTAGGCAAGGTCAGTTGTATTCAGTACATGCTTGAATCGAGGTTGAGACTTTAGATGATGTAATTACAGGTATGATTTTGATGTGCTACTAGTCGTCCCTTACTTTTTTTGATCTAGGATCCACTTATTCTTATATATCTACTTATTATGAACTGTGGTTGGTTGTCTTGTCATTTATTATCTATTTTATTATGTGTATCTACTCTCGTGGGTGATTCTTTAGTAATGGATCAAGTTTTCAGGTCATTTGTTATGACTTTTAGCGATGTTGATACTTATGTTGATCTTATTATTTTGGATATGGTAGATTTTGAAATAATTATAAGGACGACCTGGTTATGCCATTATCATATGGTCATGAATTATTTAGCCAAGACCATTACCTTAGTTATTCCTAGTATACCCCAGTCGTGTGGCAGAGAGATTTTAGCCACGAGCCCACGGGGATCATTTCTTATAAGTGTGCTAGTAGACTTATTTTGAGGGGTTATGAGTCCTATCTCACTTATATTTTTGATACTAGTTTGGAGAGTCTATTGCTTGACTTTATTTCTATAGTTTGTGAGTTTTCTAATGTGTTCCCTTCGGACCAACCTCGTATTCCCCCTACTCATAAGATTGAGTTTGCTATTGATATCAAGCCTGGAACCAACGTATTTCTTTGGCACCTTATCATATGGCTCCTATCGAGCTTAAGGAGTTGAATTCTCAATATTAAGATCTTCTTAGTAAGGGTTTTATTAGATTAAGTGTGTATTCTTGGGGAGATCCTATATTGTTCTTTAAGAAAAAAGATGGCTCTATGCATATGTGTATTGACTATAGGCAGCTTGATAAGGTGATAGTGAAGAACTATTATCCTATACCTCGCATTGATGAATTTTTTGACCAACATTAAGAAGGGACTATGTTTTCTAATATTGATTTGGGATCTGGTTACCATCTGTTGAGGATTCGGGCTGAGGATATCCCGAAGATAACTTTTAGGACCCATTATGGTCATTATGAATTCCTTGTGATGTTATTTGTCTTGACTAATGCCCAAGACGCATTCTTATATTTGATAAACTGAGTATTCAGACCTTATCCTAATTCTTATTATGTTATGGACGATATCTTTTTTTATTCGAGGAGTAGAGAGAAGCATGTACAGCATTTGAGGATTATGCTCCAAACTTTGAGTGATCATGTTCTTTTTTCCAAGTTCTATAAATATGAGTTTAGGTTGAGTTGGTGACATTTCTCAAACATATTATATCTAAAGATGATATTATAGTAGACCCAGCTAAGATTGAGTCTATTTGTGATTAGTCTAGACCTACATCTTCGACTAAGGTTCATAGCTTCATTGGGCTGGCCAGTTATTACATATGCTTCATCGAAGGTTTTGCTATTATTTCTGCCCTTGTGACCAGATTGACTCAAACAGAGGTTCCTTTTTTATGGTTCGGGGAGTATGAGTTGAGCTTTTACTACTATTTCAATCCTTATGACCAGATTGACTTAGAAGGAGGTTCGTTTATAATGGTCTGAGAAGTGTGAATCGAGATTTGGTAAGCACAAGGATTTTCTTACTTCAACTATTATTTTAGCTCTTCTTATTAAGGATGTGTGCAAAATTTCTTGTGTTTAAGACTTCTGTTGATCATACAACTCACCATATTAGTCGTATAGTGTGGATACAATTCTAGGGACCCTAGTCGTAAGTTGGTAAGTATGTTGTTGGCCATGTTCTGACCTAGATATGGGAAAACTCCATACAAGTCATATGTTCAAGTAATGAGAGGTAGAGGTCTAAATCATATGTTATCAACGTTTAGCCTATAATGTTCTGCCTAGAGTACGACTAGAATAGAACTAGTTATATCGTAATGATATGAGTTGGGCAAGGGAGTCATATGTTGGACAAATATGGTATCAATCTTCTTTAACAAGTGAAGTTTTAATGGTACCACTCGTACGATGCAAATACGAGTTAAGGGATCTAATTCTACCCACTAGTTAATGATTAAGGAGGTGGATATCCCTAAGATAGCGTTTCATACACAGTATGGGCATTTTGAGTTCTTGGTAATATCTTTTGGGTTGAACAATGCCCCGATGGCATTCATGGATTTGATGTAGGGTCTTTCAATCAGTTTTTTGATTTGTTCATGATTATCTTTATTGATGATATTTTGGTGTACTCCAAGAGTGAGAAGGATCATGCCAATCACCTCTGCTTAGTGTTGTAGACCTTGAAAGATGAACAGTTATATGTTAATCTCTCTAAATATGAATTCTGGTTAAATACCTTAACTTATCTGGGTCATATTATGTTTGGTAAGGGGAATATGGTGGATCCTCAGAAAGTTGTTGTGGTTAAAAGGTGGCCTAGACCCACAGATCTAACCGATATTCGGAGCTTGTTTAGTTTAGCTGGTTATTATAGGAGGTTTGTGGAGATTTTTTCTTATATTGCTACTCTATTGACCAAATTGATTCAGAAGAATGTGAAGTTTTTGTGGTGGATGCTTGCAAGGGTAGCTTTGAGAAGCTAAAAGATAAGTTGACTTCATCTCCGATCTTGACTCTACCTAAGGATACCGAGGGTTTTGTTGTCTATTTTAATGTGTCTCAGATTGATTTGGATTGTGTATTGATGTAGCATGGTAAGGTGGTTGCTTATGCCTCTAGACAGTTAAAGTTTTATAAGAAGAACTACCCGACTTATGACTTAGAATTGTTAGTTGTGGTATTCACATTGAAAATTTAGTGTGACTATCTATATGGGGTCCATGTTGATATCTTTTATGTTCATAAGAGCCTTCAGTATTGTTCAATTAGAAAGATCTTAATTTCAGGCAACGGAGGTGGCTTGAGATGTTAAAGGACTATGATATAAGTCTTCACTACCACCCAGGTAAAGCTAATATAGTTGTTGATGCTCTTAGTAGGTTATCCATGGGTAGCTTGTTGCATATTTATAAGAATAAATGGGATTAGTGAAAGATATTAACTATTTGGCTAACCTTTGAGTTCATCTCTTAGACTCTAAGGATGGTGGTATGTTTGTGCAACAGGTAGTGCAATCATCTCTTGGTTCAAAAATAAAGGAGAAATAAGTATTAGATCCTCTCTTGGGGAAGATCAAGGATGATGTGGGTAAGAAGAAGGTGATGGTCGTTGAGATCGGTGGTGACGGTATCTTTCGGTACCAAGAAAGGTTGTGTATTCATGACGTGGATGAATTGTGAGGTAGGATTTTGGCCAAGGCCCATGAATCAAGGTATATGATTCATCGCGATTTGACAAAGATGTATTAAGACCTTAAGGAGATGTATTGGTGGAATAACATAAAATGGGATGTAGCAAACTTTATGGCTAAGTGTATGGTGTGTCATCAAGTAAAGGTGGAGCACTTGAGGCCCGGTGGGCTTCCCCAAGAGATTGAACTATCGGTATGGAAATGGGAGGTAATTAATATGCACTTCATTACAATCCTTCCGTAGTCGCAAAATTAGTGTAACTCCATTTAGGTCATCGTGGATAGGATGACTAATTCCACTTACTTATTGCCAGTGAGGACTACTTATTCTGCCAAGGATTATACAAAGTTTCTCTTTCAGGAAGTCGTAAAGTTGCATGGTGCGCCTATCTCAATTATTTTAGATCATGGTACTCAGTTCTCATTGTATTTTTGGTGCTCTTTTTAGAGTGGTTTGAGGACTAAATTGAATCTTAGCATGACTTTTCACCCACAGTTGGAAGGACAAGTCAAGAGAACTATTTAGACTTTGGAATATATGCTGCGAGTCTGTGCGATTGATTATGGTGGTAGTTGGTTTGACCATTTTTCTCTGATTGAATTTTCTTATAATAATAGTTATCATTCTAGCATTGGTATGGCTCTGTTTGATTCATTGTATGATAGGAGGTGTAGATCTCCTATTGAGTGGTTCGAGGTTGGTAAAGAAAAAATATTTGGCTTGTATTTAGTTCACCTAGCTATGGAGAAGGTAAAGGTAATTAGGGATAGGCTTAAGACTGCCCAAAGTAGTCAAAAGTCCTATGGGAGGTAAGGCAAAGGGACTTGGAGTTTGAGTTTGGAGATTGGGTGTTCTTAAAGGTATCTCCGATGAAGGGAGTAATGTAGTTTGTGAAGAAGGGGAAGCTCAGTCCCCGGTATGTTAACACATACATAGTTTTCAGAATGTTTGGTAGCATTGCGTATGATTTGGAATTTCCCTCTAGCATCTGTTCCATTCATTCGGTATTCTATATGTCCATGTTACAAAAGTGTGTGGGTGATCCTTCATTGGATGTTCCCTTGGAATATTGATATTTTGGATTCCTTGTCCTTTTAGGAGGTCTCAATGAGGATCATAGATCGGCAAGTTCATCAGTTACGAATGAAATATATGGCTTCAGTTAAGGTTCTATGGTTGAACCAAAAGATCGAGGAAGCTACTTGAAAAATAGAAGAGGACATAAAGGCCAAGTATCCGCACTTGTTCCCAATTTTGGATATTCGTTCTTAAGGTATGTGTTATTCATAACGTCTTTTGTTTTCTAACTTAGTTAAAAAAAAAAGATTGATTTCCTTGTATCTTTATTTTCTAACATAGTTAAAGGTTATAGTAGGGCATGTTGGGTCTAATCGTGCTTGTATCGCCTTGTCCCATCATTCGGGGATGAATGATCCCAATGGGGGGAGACTAAAATGCCCCAGGCTTTGGCCGTTGGAAGGTTTCATGAGTTTGAGTCTTTTGTTGATCATACGACTTACCATACTAGTTGTATGATATTGGTACGGGTCTAGTAACCTTAGTCGTAAGTTGGTTAGTGTGTCGTTTACCAAGTTTTAACCTAGATATAAGAAGACTCCATACGAGTTATCTGTTCAAGGGATGAGAGATAGTGTCCAAATTGTATATTATCCAGTTTCTAGCATTTGATGTTCTACCTAGGGTATGACTGGAATGATATTAGTCATCTAGTGATGATACGAGTTGGGTAAAAGAGTCGTATGTAGGATAGAATGTGGTGTCCAACTTTCTGATCAAGTGACGATTTGAGGGTACCACTCTATGATGTGGATATAAGTTGAGGGGTCTAATCGTACCCACCTGCGTTCTTTTTACAGCTATTAAGCTGAGGGTATTTTAGACATTTCCCACCCTAAAACCTTAATACCCCACATCTTATAACTCTTATTGGGCACTTATTCAACACTTAGAAGATTAAAAATACTCTACAAAAACTTTTCAAGAAGATTGGGCTAGGGTTTCTTCAATGTGGTCATCTAGAGGCCTGAGGCTTGAAATCTCTCCGTGAATCTTCATAAATCAGGTATGTGACTCTTCCCTCATTATTAGTTTACAAAAATTATGTGTTTATAACCTTTTTCATCAATCATTAATGGTGGTTTGGAAAACCATGGTTGAGGGTTTGAATGTATAATATTGAGTACTATGTTCTCAAGTTTTAAATTATGATTGTACATGTTTTGAGAATGGTTTTGCACATGTTGGTGAGTGGGAATTGTGGTTTAATGAATACATCATAGCTATCCCTAACTTGATGGTTTTTGGCATGAATAATGGTTTGATAAATAGTTTGTCTTCAGCCTATTTGTGAAAATATCAATGAGAAGAATCTTGTCACATATGAATTGTGTTTTTAACTAAGGCATTGGGCTATGAATGTTGATAATTGGTAAATGGCTTGTGAAGGTCTTGTTGGCCATAAATTGATTTGAATTAGAACCTTGGTGGTTTGAATTTCTAAATGGGTTCAAGTCCCTAAATTGATGTCTTTGTTTAGTCAATGGGTTCAAGTCCCAAAGATGATTAAAATGGTAATGGCATGTTGTACACTTGCAAGTGGAGTTGGTATGATGATACTAATGGGATGCCTTTTGTAAGTAATTAGATTAATGGTTGTGTACATGTGTAATGAATGTTTTAAATTGGACTTTTAGGTAGGATGTGTAGTTGGGCCTTGAAAGTGGAATCCAAAGGACTAACACTAAAAATTACGCTAGTCGGTGTGGGTGTCTATATAATCAGAAGGTTTGATTCCCCCAAATTTATATATGAATGGGAAGTTCGACTCCCCCATATTTTATTTATTGGTGCTTAAGTTACCTTGATTATGAAAGTAGGTTTGAGTCCCACATAAAGGCACATATAGATATGTATATTCTCTGGTTCGTGCGGCTACACGTACTGGGGCCCTTCTAGATAGGGGAGAGCTGGACCCATATAGCTTATGGGTGCCTTGTTACATGACAGTTATCCTACATAGCGCAGGTTATGGTTTTTAAAATTCATGCTAAGCCTTGTTTCCTAGCCCGGCACAATACATGTATACCTATATACATGTGATTGCATATGGTTATTTGATTGGTTTTGAATTATGGCAATATTTTATTCCTCTATCCCTAAGTTACATGCTAGTGCTCCAGCCACTAACTGTCTCCGTATATTGTATCCCCACGTGATGCAGGAGTCGGAACGTCTTCTTCTTTTCCTACACAGTAATCAGGTGTTCATGTTGGTTCATGAGTTGATCTTAAAGTGATGATCTTCCATACTTTAAAGGGTTCAGGGTTCAGGGTTTAAGGTTCAAGTATTCATTTTATGGTCTTTATTACTAGTGTCTTAGACCTTGTTCAGACATTGTTTTTGGCTATTGTTGGGGCTATGTCCTGACATTTTATTGACTTCAAATTTATAGAGGCTTTGTTGGATTACTGTGGACTTGGGTGTGTTGCTTTGGTGGATTGGTTTAGACAATACATGAAGTAATATTAGTCTTATCTTGTTATATGTTTGAAATTCATCTGACACTTGGGATTGTTGTACTATTTAGGTTGGGTGCAGGGGGTGATCTCCGGTCCTTGTGGGACTTGGGATACCCATCATGGCCAGGCCCTGGTTCAAGTCATGACAAAGTTAGTATCAGAGCCTAGGTTCATGGTCAATTGGGTGTCCCCAAAGCCGTGTCAAGTAGAGTCTCTTTTATTAGTGTGTAGGTCACCACACTTACAAGAGAAAAGCGATGAGATATTTAGGAATGTTTTCCTTTCTTGTTGTCTTAATTTCAAGATATAGAGTATAAGGTCTTGGATTCTTTTGATTTTCCATTTTCTCGTCTTTCAGATCATGCCTCAAAAAGATCTAATGTCTGTGTGAACTCTTGTGTCCCGTCTAAGGATAATGTGGATGGATCTTGTCAAACTTCTGGGGTCTAAACCCGATCAAGGTTCGCTGCATCTAACTATCTTTGTGGGGTTCCACCGGTCCCCATTGATCCTACTTCTTAGGGTGACACTCATACTCAGTCGCCTTAAGGGAAGATTAGTAATGCTGATTTTCGTCGCTCCATTAACCTATTGGCTCAGTTGGTGATGTCTCAGTCACAACATTCGAGTTTTCTAGTGTTGCTATGGGTTCGTCTAAGGCCACTAGAGTCGGACAATTTATGAGGTATCATCCTTTGATTTTTACTGGTAAAAAGATTGAGGAGGATCCTCAAAGTTTCATTGATGAGATAGAGAAGATCTTCTGGGTTATGTATATTTCAAAGGTTGAAGGTATAGAGTTTTCTACCAATAAAATGAAAGGTGTGGCGTACCTTTGGTACGAAGAGTGGGATTAGTCGATAGGTGATGATACTAGCTCTGCCTTATGGGAGGATTTCTCTAATTCATTTCTGGACCACTTCTTTCCTCAGGAGTTAAGAGAGGCAAAAATGAAAGAGTTTGTGAATCTAAGGCAAGGTAGGATGTCTGCCAAGGAGTATGCCTTGTGATAACGCTCAAACTACATATCTCTAATGAATATATGAGTGATCGTTGTCAATATATAACCCAACTAGGTTGGGGTGGAATCCCACAGGGAATATGGTGTGAACTTAAGTCGTTTGCGAGTTAATCAACTGATAGTTGGATGTTTCCTGAAATGGGGGGTTTTGAGTTTAATAAATAATTGTTGGTCACTTTAACTTCAGTCTTTGTAATCAAGAGTCTATGGAAAAACAGAATGCTGTTCACTATGGGTTTTGGTACTTGACAAATGCTAATAGTGATTCAAGATTCTCACAGTAAATAGGACAATAGATTATCCTTATCGAAGTTATGCCTAAATGTATCTCGACCTACGTAAGCATTTAATTACCTAATCCTCTCGGACGTAGGGAATTTCTAGTCACTGACCAGACTTAACCTCAAGTTAATCAACCTTGTTACAGCGTCAATTATTAAATGGAAGTTTTTAGTGCTTCCAAGTCCCTGTCAATAATTCACTTCCTACTGTATTTGATTTTGTATCTCAAACAAATCAAAGAAGGTGCTATCTATTGTTTGCAACTAATAGATAATGATTAAAATCTTGGAATTATCAAGGAGTCCTATTACCTTTTGAATCTTAAATACTTAGCATCTTACCAAAACTTAACCCATAGATCCCATAATTCGGGTTAGAGGGGTTTAGCCACTCATGATGTAATGATTGGAACAACTAGATGAATTCATAATTTGAAAGATAAACTTACTACAAGATGAAAAATAACTAGTGATTGTCATATTAGATCACAATAGGAATCCCCAAAGTATTGATGAAAATCTCTTCAAAGTTAATTGTTTTTCAAGCCAAGAAACAAGAGAGAAAAGTAAAAAAATATGTGTCTCCCGAAAGATGTTCGGAACTCCTTTAAAAACCCTAAACAATGCTTTAAATAGTTCACCCAAATTATGGAAACAAAATCATAGAGTGCAGTAATTTCTCGGACAGGTGACGCCATTCGTGACTCCTTATCAGGAGGCTGACGACTTAGCACAAATGTCGCAAGCTCCTCTTTGATTTTGACATTCGCTGCCTTAGGCTGACGATGAACTGATATGGCCTATCAGATCTTTGATGACTTATCATAAATATCATCACTTATCTACCTCAGCTCTTATGTTCTACCTTAGACTGACGATAATTTTGACGACCTTTCAACTCCTTGATGTCTTATCACGAAATATCGTCACAACTTTTAAATAAGGTCCATTCTCTGTCTAAGGCTGACGATGAAGCTAATAACTTATCACAGGGCTGACAACTTATCAAGAATGTCGTTAGTCACACTTCTCTTTTTTTGCTTCAGATTTCAACTCTTTTGCTTCCATCCTTGTTGGTTCTATAGCATCTTAGCTTCTACTGTAAAAACAAAGACAAAACACTCAAAAACGACAAGAGTTGCTTAACACTTTGCAATTATTCTCAGTTAAAAGCCTCAAATGTGTTAGCATCATCTCACACATCAACACCCTCAACTTAAAACAATTGTTTGTCCTCAAGCAACTCAAATACAATTAAGAGAATACAAAGTACATTTGGCAGTCGATCATCTATACTATCTCAAACATTTTCACCATCTCCATGGTCAGTCAATTTAAGAACAATTGTGTATATTATTGAAGAACACCAATGCAACACATAGGAATCAAGATATGGCACCAACTTAGAAACACAACCATGCATGCTTTAAGTTTACACTATCCAAATAAGTTAGTAACTAGCGATGTAACCAGTGTGCCCTCACTACAAAGAAATCCCCCATTTCTTATATCAGACATCACATATATAACCATGGGGACAATTATAAGACACTCACTCTCAAAATGAAGTTCCAATAAATGTACGTCAAATACCATAGGCTTGCCCTTATTTTCATTACCCAGATCGTCAGACAGGTCAGCTAGGATCACTATAGGTCTTCTCTTTGGCTTGTAATGTAGGCTAGGGGCTAGTATGATACTTGATGATATTTAAAGTGAATAAGCCTCATTGACACTACACTAGCTTTTTGGGGTTTCACTCATTAGCCTATTTCTATTCATCTCTCTTCTTGATCACACTTATTTAAGATGGGTGCGGTCTTTTCTACGACCAGTTTTTCTTTTTACAACTTTTCTTTTTCTTGCTCTTTTCTACTGCACCCAAATTTTTATTCTTTTCTTTTACTCTAACTTTCTTCCTACTCATTTTACATTATGCACCCCTATGATAGCCACCCTCAACTTAGGTTATTTGCCTAAGTAAAGGTGCAAAGTGTCCAAGAAGGACAAGGGCCAAAATAGGTTCATTATGATATAAACTGGAAGGTGATAGGTGTCATAAAAAAATAGGCTAATCAAGCTCAAAGTAGGGATCAAGGGATATTTTATATACAGGGAAGGTCATTTAGGCTAATAATGGGCTAATATCAAAATGGCCTATAATCCTTTCCTACCCCCTATCCTTCAACCTAGGGAAGACTAACCGAATAAGTTCTGGATTCAACACACAATGGGAACTGAGTAAGATCTCACACACACATGGCACACAAGTAAATCACAAGCTACTACTTGTTTAGTTCATGCAGCTGTTTAGCACTGATTATTTCATCACTAGAACTAATGCCATACAAAGATGCACAGTGGACACACTTAGATACAATTCACATAATTAACTACACAATCTATTAGAGAGGTGCTCAAAAATTACAAAAACAAGTGAACTTCCTCAAGTACTAGTATTTTTCCTAGTTGACTACAAAATTTTACAACAATAATTTACCCTACACCCACAACTTAAAATCAAAGAAAATCTGAACTAAGGGTTAGGGTATACCTGGGGTAGATCAAGCTCGGGGGTCATGGGTTCCTAACCCTGCTACCGCATCCTTAGCTGCCCTATCTCCATCAGGAGCCGCTCTATTCTGGTGCAGCTGGCCTGGCAGTTTTTGAAGGCCTACTAGTAGAGGAACCTGCGGCTCTCGCACGGATGGCTACCTCTCATCTCTTATTATCAACTATAGACTCGATCTTCGCCTTCTTCATTTCCTCCTTTTCAGTTTTCTTTCTTGCCATCTTCTCTATTTTTCTTTCTTTATAACTATCAGGCTTCTCTCTCTTACCCGTTCCTTTCTTCTTACCTTTCTTCTTCTTTTTCTTCACTGGTTCCTCTATGAGATCAAGCAATGGGATTTCTCCCTCAGATTCCTCAATAACCAGATCTGTAGACACCATAAATTGGTGTTATTGTAGCTTTCCAACCTCCAATTTCACTTTGTCTAGGTCTAATCTAAATAGTGTAATCTCTAGCACTGATATCTCTTTCGACCACGAATTGAAGCGGTTCTCCAATTCATCAATCCTACCCAGCAGAGCCTTGTAAGGATCAAGTGCAGCCTTAACCCTCTTGTCTATCGCAGCTGCAAATTGCCTGGCAAAAAGTTGTAGCTGCGCTTCACACCACTTGGATTGCTTTGCCACTCTCATAAAATTCATAGTGTTGAAGGAAAATTCTATTGTAGGCATTGCAGCTAGAGGATTTGTCTCAGTTCTGGGCATTGATGATTTTTCCATTGTTGTGGATGTTGGAGGTACAGCTTCAGAATCCAACAACTCTACATTAGGTGTTTAGCTGGTACCTATAACCAGTGGATCTATTAGAATCTCTGTGCCTCTATCAAGCATCAGCCTCGGCTGATTTTCATTATTTCAGATCGTATTATGGGTCCTCTTGGAAAGAAGTTCTTCTTCTAACCCTACAACATTAGGCACGTTGGCTGCCCTACACAACCTCATAATTAAACAAGGGAAGGGATATGTTGTATTGGACCTTAAGACCCAAATTTTTATCTCTTTGGTGATAATCTCTCCAAAGTTCAATTTAAAGTTAGCCACAAAACTTGCGACTAGTATTGCTCTATCATCCCCAAGGATATTATCTCTATCTGTGGGCACCAACCAGGTACGTACAATACCCCACCAAAATATTGCCTCTGAATTCAAGGAGGCCTTAAAGATCCTTTTACTCGAGTTGGTCAACCATTCTGGTTCTCCATCAGCTATGAGTATGGCTAACCAAGACTATTGATTTTCTCGATGCTTTAATCGGGCATAAAAAGTAGGTGAAGTAGCCTGAGAAGTAAAGTTTGGGCCATGAAGGAACCTGTTGATTGTTGCTTCAAAAATATCAGACATTACACCCTGTACTGGAACTTTATCCAGCAAAGATTGGTCTGCTACTTTCTCTCCTTCTTTACACATGTTTTCCAAGAGAGCTTGGTAGTTCGCATAGAACTCCTAAACTAGTGTAGGGCAAAAATGAATTTCCTCCTCTTGTAGTCCATCCCAAGTCGTAGTCACGAAATTTCCGCTCAACTTTCGGATATCTGCTCAACCCTTCTAAAATAATCCTCTTTTTCTCAAAGATTGGCCTTTTGACAGCTCTTCTATTAGTTCTACGAAGCCCATCAAAGAAGATTTTCTGATCTTTGGGAATCTGCCACCTAGTGCCATCTCAGACTTCAGGATTCTTGCATTTAACCATCGTTCCCCAAATCGGAGATTCTTCATCATCTTGTGGATCAGCAGAAGGGGACTCAGTGTCTCTCGAATTCAGGTTGCCTAGACTTATGTTCTTTGAAATCAGGATGATCTGAATCATTCTCTTCAAACTTTGTATGTTCAGACCCTTGTTTCTCAGAGGTCGTCAACTCAAAATTTGTATATTCAGACATTATTGGCTCGATATCGCTTTCTTCACTCTTCTCCACCTCAACTGGTGGGGGTAGTGGAGGCTTTTTTGGGCTTATCTTCTTTCTTTGCTTTTTGAGCAGTGGCTTTTCTTCCTCATAATCGTATTCTTTATTGAAGAGTTTCAAGGGTGCACTCCTATTTTTCCCTTTCTTTGTAGGTTTGGGGTTTTTTTCTTGTGGAGCCATTACAAAACCTGATAGGTGACCTCACTTGATTACATGAGCAAGAGAAGTAGAGAAAAGAAGATTCTTGATTTTGATTTCAAACCCACACATACAAGGAAGTTTCTTTTGTTTTACTTGGAAACACTTTAGGAAGTAAAGAAAATAAACTAAAGATGGAAAGAAAATAAAACTTAAAGTAAATAGAGAAAACACGGGGGAAGGTGGAAAGACAGCGTTGTGGGCTGGGTCGGATCTTTTCACCTGGGCCCAGGCTTTTCTGATAGCTAATTTTGGGATGTTTCTGACGATATTTTCTGATAGCTTATCACAAGTGTGATAGCCTGTCATAAATGTCGTCGGCCTTAACAGAACCTACCTTAGAGCTGATGTCTCTGATGACAAATCTGAAGGCTTATCACAATTGTGAAAGCCCGTCAAATGTCTCATCAGGAATACTTGGCTGGATACATCGATTCCACCTTTTTTTACCTAACTACAAAAATAAATAATTTGCTGGAACATAAAAATTTTGGATTGCCTCCCAATAGCACCTAATTTAAAGTCGTGGCACGACTTAGTTATCTTGACAACTTAGACTTTCCCAAGACAACCTGTTGATACCTCTTTACCATCTTCATAGAATACATCCATGATTGAGAGAACACTCATCTCCTTTTTTTGTGTCATGGATGAGTGTATTTTGAATCTTGTTTCTTTGTCGTTGAGTCTGAACTTCAGCTCATTCAGCTTCATGTCTACCCAAGATGATGGGCACTTTAAAGTCCACCTCATAGTCTAGGACTACAAAATTAGCAGGCAATATAAAGTCATCCACCTTTACCAATACATCATGTAATATGTCCACTGGCCACTTCACAGACCTATCTTCTATCAGTAATCGCATGTTCGTCAGGGTAGGATCCCCAAAACCCAATTTCTTGTACACAGAGAGTGGTATTAGGTTTATACTAGCTCCCAAATCGCATAGTGATTTTGTAAAGTTCAGGGACCCAATAGTGCACGAGATGGTAAATGCTCTCGGATCTGCCTTTTTTTGTACTAAAGACCTCATGCAGATAGCACCACAATGATGGAGATTGTCCTCCGGCTCATGGATAACCTTTCATTTCTTCGTGATAAGGTATTTCATAAAATTTGTGTATCCTCACATTTGCTCAAGTGCCTCAACCAATGGGATATTTACCGTCAATTGTTTGAGCATTGCCATGAACTTGCTGAATTTTGCATCATCAATTTTTTTCTTCAATCATTGAGGAAAGGAAGGTGGTGGTTTTGGGAGAGTTTTCAACACTACCTCTTTCTTCTTCTCTTTCTCTTTTTCTAGAGGACCATTAGAACCATCCATCTTCTTAGAATCCACTGGTAATTCTTCTTTGGGTTCATCCTCTGTCTCAGTCACATCTTTAACCAAACTTTTTCCCACAGAAGGTCCAAGTAACATCTTACCACTCCTAGTGGTAATCGCCATACTTGAGCTATCATTTTGTGGATTCTGGACCATATCGCTTGGTAACGTTCCACTCTTCCTCTAGTTAAATATTGTGGAGAGTTGGCTCATCTGCTGATCTAACTATTTGATTTTGGTAGAGTGTAAGTTTACCAACTGACTAATAGATGATAGATCGATCTTTATGGTAGTCACCCCAGAGTTGGTAGCCTCTACTCCCTTCAGAAACTTAGCCATCATGTCCTCTATGGACATATTTTCAGAACTTATTGTAACAGCCTCACGATTTCCAGGAGGGACATAGAGCCCACTCCTATCATTATTGTTCCTCTAATTTCCCTGCTCCCTATCTTTATAACCAGGCTTAACATAATAATTCTGACCTTGATTCCCTTGGCCATTGCCTCGGAAACCCCCTGATTATTAACATAGTTCTCCTCTTTTTCTGTATCTGCATCAACTCTATCTAGCTGTTGTGCTTAAGAGGTGGCCTAGACCCACAACTTTAACTGATATTTAGAGCTTCTTGGGTTTATCCAGTTATTAAAGGAGGTTTATGTAGATTATTTGTTCTGTTTATACTCCATTGACTAAATTGACTTAGAAGAAAATGAAGATTTTATGGTCGGATGCTTACGAGGGTAGCTTTGAGAAACTAAAAGATAAGTTGAATTCAGCTTTAGTCTTGACTCTACCTGAGGGTACTAAGGGTTTTGTTGACTAATATGATACATCTCAGGTTGGTTTGGGATGTGTATTGATGTTGCATGGTAAGGTGGTTGCTTATGCCTCTAGACAGTTAAAGGTTCATAAAAAGAACTGCCTGACTCATGACTTGGAATTGTTAGTTGTTGTATTCACATTGAAAATTTGGCTTCACTATCTTTATGGAGTTTATGTTGATATCTTTTCTGATCTTAAGAGCCTTCAGTATGTGTTCACTCAAAAATAGAATAATCTTAGGCAAAGAAAGTAGCTTGAGATGTTAAAGGACTATGATATGAGTATTCACTACCACCCAAGTAAAGCTAATGTGGTTGTTGATGCTCTTAGAAGATTTTCCATGGGTATCTTGTCGAATGTGGATAAGGATAAGAGGGAACTGGAGAAAGATATTCACTTTTTGGGTAACCTTAGAGTTCATCTCTTGAACTTTAAGGATGGTGGAGTGTTTGTGCAATAGGTGGTACAATTATCTCTTGGTTCAGAAATAAAGAAGAAGTAGGTATTAAAACCTCTCTTGAGAAAGATCAATGATGGTGAGGGTAAGCAGGTGATGGCCTTTGAGATCAGCGATGATGTTATCTTGAGGTACCAAAGAAGGTTGTGTATTCTCGACGTAGACAGATTGCGAGGTAGGATGTTGGCTGAGGCCCATGAAACGTAGTGTATGGTTCATCCCGATTTGACAAAGTTTTATTGTGACCTTAAGGATATGTATTTGTGGAATAACATAAAATAGAATATAGCCAACTTTGTGGCTAAGTGTATGGTGTGTTAGTAAGTAAAGGTGAAGCACTTGAGGCTCGGTGGGCTCCTCTAAGAGATTGAACTACCGATGTGGAAATGGAAGGTAAGTAATATGGATTTTGTTATCAGCCTTTCGTGGTCGCAGAATCAGTGTGATTCTATTTGGGTCATTATGGATAGGATGACTAAGTCTACTCATTTCATGCAAGTGAGGATTACTTATTCTTTTGAGGATTATGCAAAGTTATTCCTTCAGGAAGTCGTAAAGTTTCATGGTGTGCCTATCTCGATCATTTCAAATTCTGGTACTCAGATCTCATAATATTTTTATGCTCTTTTCAGCATTGTTTGAGGACTAAAGTGAGTCTAAGCATGGCTTTTCACCGACAGTCAGATGGACAAGTTAAGAGGACTATAAAGACTTTCGAAGATATGCTGTGAGCCTGTGTGATTGATTATAGTGGTAGTTGGTTCGACCATTTGCCTCTAATTGAATTTTCCTATAATAATTGTTATCATTCCAACATTGGTATAGATCCGTTTAAGTCATTGTATGGTAGGAGGTGTAGATCTCCTATTGGGTGGTCCGAGGTTGGTGAAGCAGAAATATTTGGCCCAAATTTGGTTCACCAAGCTATAGAAAAGGTGAAGGTAATTTAGGATAGGCTTAAGCCCACCCAAATTAGCCAAAAGTTATATGCAGACGTAAGGTAAAGGGAATTGGAGCTTGAGTTTAGAGATTGGGTATTCTTGAAGATGTCTCCCATGAAGGGAGTTAGGTGGTTTGGGAAAAAAGGGAAGCTCAGTCCCCGGTATATTGGCCCATACTTTATTTTGAGAAGGGTTAGTAGCATTGCGTATGAGTTATAGTTTCCCTCTAGCATGAGTTCGATTTATTTGGTATTCTATGTGTCCATATTATGGAAGTGAGTAGGAAATCCTTAGTTGGTTGTTCTCTTAGAGAGCATTGATATTTCAGATTCCTTTTCCTTTGAGGAGGTCTCGGTAAGGATCTTGGATTGGCAAGTTCGTCGGTTATGAACGAAAGTCATGGCTTCGGTAAAGGTTCTATGGCAGAATCAAAAGATCGAGGAAGCTACTTGGGAAGTGGAAGAGGACATAACGTCTAAGTATCTACACATGTTCCCAATTCTAGAAATTCGTACTTGAGGTATGTGTTGTTCATAATATCTTTTGTTTTCTAACTTATTTAAAGAAAATATTGATTTCCTTGCATCTTTGTTTTCAAACTTAGTTAAAGGTTAGAGTAGAGACGTGTGGAGTCTAATCGTGCTTGTATCGCCTTGTTCCGTCATTCGGGGATAATGATCCTAAAAGGGGGAGACTGAATTTCCTTAGGCTTTGACCCTAGCAAAATTTTTTGAGTTTGAGTCTTTTATTGATCATATGACTCAACATACTAGTCGTATAGTATAGGTACAGGTCTAGCGACCCTAGTCATAAGTTGGTTAGTGTTGTTGGACAAGTTCTGACCTAGATACTAGAAGACTCCATACGAGTCATGTGTTCAAGTGATGAAAGGTAGGGTCCAAAACATTTGTTATCCAGTGTCTAACCTTTGATGTTCTGCCTAGGTTACGACTGGTATGGTACTAGTCATATGGTGATGATACGAGTTGGGAAAAAGAGTCGTATGTTGGACAGAATATGGTGTCCAATTTTCTGATCATGTGACAATTTAAGGGTACCACTCGTATGATGTAAATATGAGTTGAGGGGTGCAATCGTATGCACCTACATTCATTTTATAGCTTTTAAGCTAAGGGTTTATTTGATTTCCCACCTTAAACCCTTAAAACCTCATGTATGTAACACTTACTGGGTACTCATTCTACACTTAGAAGATTTAAAATACTCTATAAAAATCTCTTAAGAAGATTGGGCTAGGGTTTCTTCAAGCTGATCATCTAGAGGCTTAAGGATCAAAATCTCTCCATGAATCTTTGTAACTCATGCATATGACTCTTTCCTCATTGTTAGTTCTCAAAAATCATGTGTTTTAAACCTTGTTCATGAATCATTAATGGTGGTTTTGAAAACCATGGTTGAGGGTTTGAATGCATAATATTGAGTATTGGTTTCTCATGTTTTTAATTATGATTGTACATGTTTTGAGAATGGTTTTGCACATGTGGCTGCATAGGAATTATGGTTTAATGAATGGGTTATGGCTAGCCCTAACTTGATGGTTTTTGGCTTGAATAATGGTTTGATAAATAGTATGCCTTCAACCCTTTTTTGAAAATATCAATGAGAAGAATCTTGTCACATATTAATTGTATTTTGAACTAAGGCATTGGCCTATGAAAGTTGCTAATTGGTAATGGCTTATGAAGGTCTTGTTGGCCATAAATTAATTTAAATTCAAACCTTGGTCGTTTGAACTGCCCAATGGGTTCGAGTCCCTAAATGTTAAATTGAATTGGTCATTGTTTTGACAATGGGTTTAAGTCCCAAAGATGATAAATAATGGTTATGACTTGTTGTTTTGGTATGAGGATCATAGCTCTAGATATTTCATTCATCCCGATACAGCCAAGATGTATAGAGATTTGAGACACCATTATTAGTGGAGTTGTATAAAGAGTTATATGGCAAACTTTGTAGCTTGAGGCCTATGTTATTAGTAGGTAAAGGCTGATCATCAGCGACCGAGTAGATTGACTCAGGGTTGCCCATTCCCGAGTTGAAATGGGAATGAATTACTATGGATATTGTTAGTGGGTTACCTCACACTTCCCATGGTTCCATTGGAATTTGGGTCATCGTATATCATTTGACCAAGTCAGCACATTTCAGTCCTATACATATATCCTTCAGGGCTGAGAGATTAACCTATATCTATGTTCGGGAGACAGTTATTTTGCACGGTGTGCCTATTTTCATTATTTTAGACCCTTGGTTTTATGTTCACTTTGAAATTTTAGAGAGCTTTTCAGGAGGAGTTGGGTACTTAGTGGAACTTAGTACAGCCTTTGATCCGCAAACAAATAGTCAGTCGGAGCGAACCATTCAGGTTCTTGAGGATATACTTAGAGCATATGTTATGGATTTTGGAGACCAGTGGGGGGAAGCACTTAGCAGAGTTTGCATATAATAACTGCTATTATTCGAGTTTTGAGATAGTGCTTTTTGAGTCTTTTTATGGTAGGATATGTCCTTCTCTCGTTTGATAGTTTGAGACTTTTGAGATTAGGCCCTGTGATACTAATTTACTTCAGGAGTTGTTGGAAAGAGTTAGGGTGATTTAGGATAGGTTGAGAGAGACTCCGAGTGGGCAGAAGGCTTATGTAGATCCTAGGCTTCGTGCCTTGAGATTTAGAGTTGGTGATCATGTGTGTGTATCCCCCATTAAGGGTGTGATGAGGTTCGGGGGGAAGGGCAAGCTCTGTCCTAGATATATTGGACCTTTTGATATTCTTTGCATCATTAGAGAGGTATCTTATGAGTTAGCTCTACCTCCAAATTTTGTCATTGTTTATCCAGTTTTCCATGTTTCTTTATTTCCATGATACATTCCTAATCCGTCTCATGTGCTTATATAGGACTCATTCCAGTTAGATCAGCATTTGATCTTTGTAGAGGAGCCTATGCTCATTTTGGCTAGCGATGTCAGGTGGTTGAGCACTAAAGAGATTCATATAGTTAAGGTTCAGTGGAGGCACCGCCCAGAGGTGGAGGCCAATTGGGAGATTGAGAGCGATATGCGGACTCAGACATATCCTAGTCCTTAACTTTCACTAAATAAAAATTTTAGGCTAGTTAGTCCTTTGGTTCAAGTCCCGGGGAAACCGAGCTTATTTCGACCTATTGATCAGAAAGTTGAGAAAATAAAATATGGGTGTGGGACCCATAGTTGGTCCAAACAACCTCGGATGGAAAACTCAAGTGTGCCATCATGTTCGAAACATCGAATTTGGTGTGGTTACATATTTCATTTGCATGTACAGGATTTCAAAAGAATCTCGAGGGCTTGACAGAAATTTAAAAGAATTCAAGTTTTAGTTCTCAACTAATGCAGCCACAATCGCAAGCCAAGAGTCGTGATTGTGGTACCCGTGGCAGAAGAGGAGATAGTGTGATCTCACTATGGAAGTGATACAATTACAACACCTGCTTCTAATGCCAGAAGCTGTGATTGCATGTACTGGGTCGTGATAGCGGGATCCTAGTACCTGGTATGCATATAAATAGATCCCAAAGTCATGATTTCATGCAAAAATCCGTAAAAAGTGGGCTAGCTTAAAGTTGAAGCTTGAAGGAGCTTGGAAAGATAGATTAACATTTATTTTCACGATTGTCCTCTGATTTGAGGTAAGAATTCACCCTTTTCTTTGAGAAATTTCTTGATTATTTTCTCTAAACCCCAAAAACTTTAAGGTTTGATTTCAACCCCAATTTAGCTTGGTTTTTAACCATTTTTAGGGTAATAATTCCTTTATCTTGATAGAATCTTGAGTTTGTTATGGAAATGCAGTGTTTATAAGTGGGACCCACATGACAGTTTTGGTGTGATTTCTTGATCTGAAGCACAATAGTGTAATATGGGTATTATTATTCTCGTATTGATGAGTAGAATGTTTTTTTGATATCTTGGCATCTTAAGGAGGCTTCACAGAAGGGAAAAGCAGTGGATTAGCGATTTGTTTAGCTTTCTTTGGCGTCTCCCTATTAGATTGAGCTACCTCATAGTATTCTTATGATATTGTGTTAGATTTATGATTGTTTTTAGGTGTTGAGTTTATGAAATGCAATACTTTGGTTAGTTGGACCATTTAAGCTTATTTGAAATCGTAGAATTGAAACACTTAGCTAGTTTTCCTTATGCCTTAGGTGAGTTGGACTTCATTACTTATGTTTAGCATGAGAATTCCTTAGATTACTCAAGATTATGTAATATTCTTTAAACACCAATGCTTAGGGTGAGATTGGCCTTAGTTCCTTCATTAAGAAAAGTTGACTTAGTTACTATATTGGCTTAGTTGTCATGTTTAAGAATAACTTTTACCTTAGGACTAATGGTCACTTTCTATACATCTAAGAGTAGATTTAGATACCTTAGCCTAGTCTGGGCATTATTTGACTTAGAATGTATTTTTGGAGATCTAGAAGTAGTATCTTTGACCCGCCTTAAGTCAAGATCGATGATTAGTTCTGTTGAAACCCTTATACGCTTAGTAAATGCCTAGAGAGTGCCCTTTTGAGGCAATAATGAGAAACCTTATACATGTTGGTTATGATGAATGGTGTTGTAATCAATGCCTAAACGATTATGCCATACGTATGATTTATTTGTTAATCTTATGACAAGGTAGTGATTATGTTATTGTTTTGTCTATTGATTAGGCTATCAAATATACCGTTGAATGAGCCCTTTAATATGATATTCTCTAAGCCATAAATTATGTTATTGACTATGCCATGAATAAACAATATATTATTCCATGGATTATCTATTGCTCTAGATATTGAATGCTATGAATAAACTATAGATTATTCCATGGATTAGCTATTGCTTAAGATATTTATATGCTACATTTTTGCTAATAATAAGCCATTGAATATACTATTGATATGTTATTTCTCATGCTATTGCTTATGATTATAATCATGCTAAAAAATTATGCTAGTAATCATGGTAGAAAACATCCTTATTGATGAAGTTAACAATTGTTTTATTATTTATGCTAGAAGATATGATTATTAATTATATGGGAAATTACGCTATTAATTATGCTAGAAATCTTGGTGCTTGACTATATTGGCACTTATGGTATTGATTATACACTTTGTTAAATTTCAAAAGATGATGATATGTTGATACCCAACAAGGCCAGAGGATATTATGATGATATATTGATACTCGATAAGTCCAAAGAATGATTATTATGATATATTGATACTTGGAAAGTCCGGAGGATGACTATGATATACATTGATACCCAACAAGGCTTGAGGATATTATGATGATATTGATGCCCGTCAAGGCTGGAGGATGATTGTGATGATGCATTGATACTTAGAAAGGACAGAGGATTAGTATATTGATGTGCCTATATGTACATCTACTGGTTCGAGTCTGTTATGCCCTATGTATGGCAATTATACACACACGCACACACACATATATATATAGTTTGGATATGATATTGATATTCGGGATGTCGATTATAGCCTACAAGTGGTAAATGGTTAGTGATGATTAATGATAATTGATGATTAGTGATAATTAATGATTAATGATAATTGATGATTAGTGGTAATTGATGATTAGCAGTGAATGTTGTTAGATGACAAATGATAATTACCTAATGAACAGTGATTAGCAGATATGTAGTGAATAGTTTCTAAATGATGACTAGTTGTTATAGGATGTAATACCCTAGGTTTTTTTACTCTGAAATTTTTGAAGTTTTAACAACACTACCATGACTACGACTAAGGTGGCAAGTTATTATCACTGGTCACGAGTCCTAATGTTAGACTCATTATCTTAACTATGAGTTGTGCAGGTTCTGGTCCTATGATAATGAGTCCAAGGTATGACCCATTACATAATGTAATCATGAGCAGGAACTTGTTGTCTAAATAGTATGATCGCCCAAATGTTCTACTTTGATCACAAGTCGACATCATGAGTCGACGTCACGAGTCGTGATGTCACACAATGAGTGGCGATGAGTGACTCATTTTCATAACGTTGGAGGGCAAGGATTTTGATATCTAGGTCACGAGTCTAGGCAACGACTCATGGTCAGTCATCACGAGTCGTTACCTGAGTTATGATGACTGGGCCCAGAATTTCCTGCATATTTTTATTAAGGTTATTTTTGTTTTTCCTCCCTTGACACTTTACCCACGACTTTAGAACATACTAAGGACCCCTTTTTCTATCAGTTATAAAATCAAAAACATACTCTCTCTCCTCTCTAAATTCTAATTCAAGAGAAAACTAGGGTTCACAATGAATTCAACCTCTAAGATTCAAACTTTGGATTTTTTCTAATTCTTTGATATTTCAGACATGTCTCTCTTCCCTAAACTTGTATTTTTCATTATGGCTTAAATTCATCCAAATATCATGTGATTTAATTGTTAGGTTTAAACTTGGGTTTAGGACTTTTAATTGATTGTTACTTGAATGGTATTCCCCATGCTTTAAATATGTTATTCATGCTTGACTTAATGGTTTTAGGGCTAAATTCAGGAAATATGGTATGGTTTAGAATGGGGGGCATGGGTTTCTCCAAATTAATGAATTGTTAGCTTAAAATTTACATTAACCTCAACCCACTTTGTGAATTGGTTTTAAATATGGATTTATTGTATCATTTTACTTGTCCTTTTCAACTATTGCATCCCACTTAAGGCAAAACACATAAAATGATTTTGAAAGGCTTTGTTGGCCATGGTTATGGATTAAAATGGAACTTGAGAGTCTAATGGTTAACGAATTAGTTATGGTATAGTGGAAATTAGCTTGCAAGCATAATTGGTATAATGATAACAAGTGGTAAATGCCTTAATATAAGACTCCTTGGTTTATAGTTGGGATTATGTGCAAACTGATTTTAATTTGGGATCAAAGAGGGTCATGTATCCACCATAAAGGTAGAGCTCCCGGGTGTACCAGTATTAGAAACTATGTTTTTCGGAGTGGGGGTCAATATGATCGTCTACTTGGTATACATATTTTATTTTTGGGATGGCTAGAGCCTTGGTTTCTTTAACCCTCCTTCAGAATTCCTTAGTTTGTGCGGCTAACACATGTTGGGGCCCTTTCAATAGGGAAAGCTGAAGCCATATAGCCCATGGGTGCCCTTAAGAAGGATGGAGCTACACTTTCTAGGTTAATGGCTTTAAAATATCATATTTATGAACCTTTACCCTATCCTGTCATCTTATATATGTATATATGAATGTGTGCATGTGGTTTTGGCTGATTTTGGACATGGCATCACTTTATCACTTTCCCTGAGTTACATATTAGTTCTTATCCCACTGACCATTCCTGGATGCTACTTCATTTCATAATGTAGGGTCTAAAGGTTTTTCTATTACTATTGTGTAGTGTTAAGTGGTATGGTACGTCGGTTGATTTGTTGTGAAGTAGTGATCCTCTATCTTTCGAAAAGCCCTGCCATTTCCTTAGGGTTTTTTCTGATCTTGAGATTATGACTTTTCTTTTTCATGCTTGGGGGCATGTCCCGACCTAGTTTGGTATTTTGGTTTTAGAGGCTTTCGTGTACATGTATGGGTTAGATTGTTGGTTTTGGACTCTTAGAACTTTTATTGGATATAATAATTTTTTATTGCTATCTTTATTGGCTTTCACTATTTTATTATCATTGTGCTCTTGAGTTTAGGTTAAGGGAGTAGTTTTCGATCCATTGTGATCTTAAGATACTCATCACGACCATGCTCTAGTTTTAGTAATGACAAGCTTGGTATCAAAGCACAGTTCAGGGTCATTGGGTGTCCACAAAGCCGTGTTTAGTAGAGTCCATTTTAAGAGTGTGTAGCATGCCACACTTATAAAGGGAAGGATACGAGGCATTTAGGAATATTTTTCTTTCTTGTGCTCTAATTTGGGCTATAGATCTAGTTGTCATGAAACTTCTCTAACTCCTGAATTATTCATATTTTAGATTATGCCTCCTCAAAGTCTGATAGTCGTAGAAACTCTATTAGACCCTCTATCCTACCTGGGGAAAATTTGGATGGAACTCACCCTGTTTAGGGATTGCAGACCCATTCCAGGGTCCTTACTCTTGATTTTACTGCACCATGTGGGGTTCCATCGGTCCCTACTAGTCTTCCTCGAGCTACCCAGGATGGTGATACTCATGCTCAGTCATCTCAGGAAGATATCTCTAATGCAGAGTTCCAACATTCTATCCATATGCTTACTTAATTAAGGCATCACAGTCTCATCAGTTTGATTGTGTTGGTTCTATTGCTCATTCATCTAAGGTCACTCGGGTTGGGCAATTTATGAGATTGAATCCCCCAGCCATTACAGTCTCAAAGGTTGAGGAGGTTCCTCAGGGGTTCATTAATAAGATGGAAAAAATCTTTAGGGTGATACATGCTATGAATTCTTAAGGTGTAGAGTTTGTTGCATATCAGTTGAAAGATGTGGATTATCAGTAGTATGAGGAATGGGAATTGATAAGGGGTGATGATGCTAAGAGAGTGGTATGGGATGAGTTTCTAGGTATTTTTCTTGATCATTTCTTTCCTTAAAAGTTAAAGAAAGCTAAGGCTAAAGATTTTGTGAACTTGGAACTGGGTAAGATAAGTGTCAAGGAGTAGAGTTTGAAATTCCATTAGTTGTCTCACTATACTCCTGAACTGGTATCGAGTATGAGGTCCTAAATGAGGAAGTTTACTTATGGGTTATACTGTGACTCGGTATTAGTATGCAAGGCTGCGATATTGAATAATGATATGGATATCTCCAGGCTAGTGGTTTATATACTGCAGATGGAGGATAAAAAAAAGAAGCAAGTAGAGATGGGAGAAAGGTAGAATAAGAAGTCTTGGTATTCAGAGTAGAGTGTAGGTCATCATAATAATAGGAGCGATAGAAGGTTGTGGAGTAAGAAGAAGAATTAGGGAAATTTGTATTTGTCTGCCATTGTGCTCCTTATCCTAAGCCTTTGAATGATCGTTGTTTTCAAACTAGCAGTGGTCCAAGGAATAGGGTGCCTAGTCTTAGGCTAGTAGAGCTCAATCAGCCCAACCTTATCCTCCTTGTCATTTTTGTAGGCAGCTTCACCGTGGTTATTGATATGAGGAAAGGAACTTTTGTCTCAAGTATGGCTAGCCTAGACATATGAGAGAAATTACCCTATGTCCAAGGTGGCCACTAGAGCTAACAAGGTTTCGGTCGCTACTTCTTCAGCTCCAGTACCTAGAGGTGCCACTTTGGGTACCGATAATTATTGGAATCATTTCTATGCACTTGCTACCCATCTGGAATCTGAGTCATCACCTAATGTGGTCATTGGTATGTTATAGCTCTTCTTTCATGATGTTTACTATTTGCTTGATCTGGGTTCTACCCTTTCTTATGTGACCCTTTATGTGGCTGTGCACTTCAGTTTTGGTCCTAAAAGTATTTTTGAACCCTTTTCTATTCAATTCTAGTGAGTGATTCTGTTATTACTAGAAAAATTGATAGGGGTTGTTTGTGTCTATCTTTCATAGAGAGACATTAGTGGATTTGATAGAGCTAGATATGGTAAATTTTGATATGATTTTGGGGATGGATTGGATCCATCTATGCTATGATTCTCTGGATTGTAGGACCCAAAAGGTCAGTTTTCAATTCCCTAATGAACTAGTGATCGAATGTGCTGGGAGTTCCTTAATACCCAAAGGGAGGTTTTTTTCCTATTTAGAGCTCAGAAAATGATTTCAAAAGGGTGTTTGAATTATCTAGTTTGGTTTAAGGATTCTGACTCTGAGAGTCCCTCTTTGTAATCAGTCCCTATGGTTATTGAATTTCCTGAAGTATTTCCCGATGATCTTTCTGGAATTCCTCCCTATAGAGAAATAGATTTTGGGATTGATCTTCTGCCACATACCTATCCCATTTTCATTCCTCCTTATAGGACGGCTCCGGCTGAATTAAAGGAACTTAAGAAGCATTTTTATAAGGGTTTCATTCATCTTAGTATTTTTTCATGGGGTACTACCATGCTTTTCATGCAAAACAAAGATGGGCCTCTTCAGAAGTGTATAGATTATCGTCCATTGAATAAGGTGACAATGAAGAATAAGTACCATACTCCTAGGATTGATAATCTTTTTGATCAACATCAGGGTGCTAGATGTTTCTCTAAGATTTATCTCTGTTTGGGCTATTATCAACTTAAAATTAGGGATGTTGATATTCCCAAGAATGCTTTTCAAACTCGGTATAGCCACTATGAGCTTCTAGTTATGTCATTTGGGTTGAATAATGCTCTAACTGCTTCCATGGATCTTATAAATTAGGTTTTTAGACAGTTTCTAGATTTAATTGTTATTATCTTAAATAAGGATATCTTAGTATACTCGAAGAGTGAGGAGGATCATGTCAATCATCTCTGAATTGTGTTGTAGACTCTTAAGGATCAGAAGATGTATGCTAAATTTTCTAAAAGTGAGTTTTGGTTGAATACGGTTACTTTTCTTGGGTATTTTGATTCTAGTGAGGGGATCAAGGTGGATCCACAGAAAGTTAAGGCAATTAAGAAATGGCCTAGAACCATGACTCCAATCGATATTAGGAGCTTTTTACACTTGGTTGGGTATTATAGGAGGTTTGTGGAGAGTTTCTCTTCTATTGAATCACTTTTGACAAAGTTGACTCAAAAAAAGGTTAAGTTTGTGTGGTCCGATTCCTGTGAGGATGGTTTTGAAAAGTTGAAGTCTAAGTTGACTTATGCGCCAGTTTTAATCCTACCCAAGGGTACCAATGGATTTGTTGTCTATTGAGATATATCCCATGTATAATTGGGTTGTTTTTTTATGAAGCATGGTAAGGTAGTATCCTATGCTTCCACGCAGCTTAAGGTTCATAAGAGGAATTACTCGACTCACGATCTAGAGTTGGCAACTATGGTTTTTTCTTAAAAGATCTGGCATCATTATCTATTTGGGGTGCATGTGGATATTTATTCAAATCATAAGAGCTTGCAGTATGTGTTTACGTATAAGGAATTAAATCTCATTTAGAGGCGGTGGCCAGAATTGATTAAGGATTTGACATAAATCTTTACTACCACCCAGGTAAAGCTAATATTCTTGTTGATGCTCCTAGCAGATTGTCTATAGGGATCTTATCTTATATGGATAAGGATAAAAAAGAGCTGGTGAAGGACATTCACAGGTTGGCTAACTTGGGAGTCCATCTCTTGGACTTCGGGGATAGGGGAGTGATTGTTTTAGAAGTGGTTAAATCATCTCATAGTGTTGACGTAAAGAAAAAGAAGGATTTGGATCCTATACTTATGAGATTAAGGATTTGGGTCAGCAAAGGTTATGTCTTTTGAGATTAGAAGAGATAGCATCTTGAGGTATCACAAAAGGTTATGTGTTCCTGGTGTTTATGGGCTGAGGGAAAGGATTTTGACTAAGGCTCATAAGTCTAGATATAGAGTTCATCTGGGTTCAACTAAGATGAACGATGACTTAAAGAAAATCTACTGGTGGAGCAATATGAAGAGAGATGTAGCGAATTTTATGTCAAATGTGTGGTTTACCAGCAAATCAAGGTTGAACACTTGAGGCCTGGTGGTATGTCTCAAGAAATAGATTTGACCATATGAAAGTGGGAGATGATTAATATGGATTTCCTCATGGGTCTTCCGCGGTCTCGCAATCAATATGATTCTATTTGGGTGATTGTGGATAGAATCATTAAGTCTGCTCACTTCTTGCCTGTGAGCACTAACTACTCGGGAGAGGATTATGCCAAGTTGTTCTTTCAGGAGATTGTGAAGTTTCATGGGGCTCTAGTGTCCATCATTTTAGACTGAAATATGCAGTTCACTTCTTACTTCTAGCATTTTCTTTAGAAAGGTTTGGATACTCAGGTGAACCTTAGCACCACTTTCCACCCTCAAACGGATAGACAAGCAAAACGAACTGGTTAGACCTCGGAGGATACTCTAACGGCATATGTAATTGACTCTAAAGGTAGTTGGGTTAATTATTTTCCTCTTATTAGGTTTGCGCATAACAATAGTTACCATTCTAGCTTCTAGATGGCCTCTTTTGAGGCTATTTATAGTAGGATTGTAGGTCTCATATTGGGCGGTCTGAGGTTGGTAAGACTAGGTTATTTGGTACTAACTTGGTTCACCAAGCCATGGAAAAGGCGAAAGTGATTAGGGAAAGACTTAAGACTTCACATAGTTGCCAAAAGTCTTATGTGGATGTGAGGTAGAGGGAGTTGGAATTTGAGGTTAATGATTGGGTATTCTTGAAGGTGTCTCCTATGAAAGAAGTTATAAGATTTGGAAAGAAGGGGAAGCTCAGTCCTCGTTATGTTGGTCTGTATCAAATTTTAAAGAGAATTAGGAATATTGTTTATAAGTTGGATTTTCCTACGAGTTTTTGTTCATCCAGTTTTCCATGTGTCTATACTGAAAAAGTGTATGGGTGATCCTTTTTTGATAGTGCCTATTGAGGAGGTTGGTGTGATGGATTCCTTCTCTTATGAGAAAGTTCAGGTTGAGATATTGGATAGGCAAGTTCGTAGATTGAGGTCTAAGGATATACCTTTGGTAAAGGTTCTTTGGAGGAATCAAAATATGGAAGAAGCTACATAAGAAGCTGAAGAAGATATGAGGCAAAGTATCCATTCTTGTTCCCAACTTTGAATGCAAATATTTGAGGTATGAGTTTCTTTTCCCTCTAGATTCAGTTTGAATTATTTTGGGTTTTGGTTGCATTCTTTCCATTATCGTTCCAAGGGTGCCCTAACTTCTCATTCAGGGACGAATGATCCTAAGGGGGGATAAAGTTATACCCCAGGTTTTTGGACTCTAAAATATCTGAAGTGATGACAATACTACCATGACTACGACTCAAGTGACGAGTCGTATCACTCATTAGGAGTTGTAGGGTGGGACTAATTGGCTTAACAGTGAGTTTTCCAGGTTTTGGTCTTGTGAAAACGAGTACAGGGTACGACCCATTACGTGACATAATGAGTCTTTAGCAGGTACTCATTGTCCAAATAGTAAGGTCACCCAGATATTCTACTTTGATCACGAGTTATGACATAAGATGATTCATGATGAGTGACTCATTATCAAAACAGTGAAGGGCAAGGATTTTGATCTCCAGGTCATGAGTCCAGGCAACGACTCATGGTCAGTAGTCATGAGTTGTTACCTGAGTCAGGACAGCTAGGCCCAGAATTTCCTGTATATTATAATTAAGGTTATTTTTGTGTTTTCCTCCCTTGATACATTACCCACTAGTTAAAAACATACTAAGGACCCCTTTGTCCATTAATTATCAACTCAAAAACATACTCTCTCCTTTCTAAATCTCAAGTCAAGAGAAAACTAGTGTTTACAAGAAATTTAACCTCCAAGCTTCAAACTTTTGATTTTGTTCCAATTCTTTGGTATTTCAGGCATGTCTCTCTTCCCTAACTTATATTTTTTATTATGGCATAAATTGATCCAAATATCATGTGATTTAATAGTTGGGTTTGAACTTGGGTTGAGGACTTTTGATTGATTATTATTTGAATAGTTCTCCACATGCTTTAAACATGTTATTAATGCTTGACTTAATGATTTTGAGGTTGAATTGGTGAAATATGGTATGGTTTGGAATGGGGGACATCATTTTCCAGAAATTGATGAATTGTTGGCTTAAAATCAACATTAACCTCAACCCACTTTGTGAATTGGTTTTGACTATGGATTTATTGCATAATTTTATACTCTCCTAACCAACCTTTTTTAAAATACTACAAAAATCCCTTTTTTGTAAATTCTTTTGAATCTTACCTTTTTTTATTATTCACCTAATTCTTGTCCAAACCTTCCATCCATTATCTAATCAATTGAAAAGACAAGTCAGCCATTATTCGACTATTAACAATTAATAGGTCTAATGATCCTTCTTATCTGGTAAACAAAAGCAAGCAAGGGAGCCTTTAGCTTCATCCCTTCGTCTCGCCATAACACAAGTTATGGTATAATCTGTCTATACCTCACTTGGTTCAGTAAGATAAATATATGCTTTGATGTATGAGTGTTTGAAGTAGATAAACAATCAACATACGTAATCGAGTTTCATGCCATCATGTTTTTCTTCCCAGCAGCACTGGAAATCGCTTTCATGCGTCTTGGTTGTTGGTGGAGAAGAAAATCCGCCTGAAAACATAGATACAATTTTCAATACTTTTAAAGGCTTGAAGAAGCATATAGGTGGCCAACCTCCTAGAGAGCGATGTGCATAGACCAGGTGAGTAGGGATGCAGCTCTGTGGACCGCTTGTCATTCCTGATAGGTGGTGGTATCACACTCTTCTCACAGGAATCATATGTGGCACTCTCGCATCATACGGCTCCATCCCAAAAGCAGGACGTTCCATTTCCTTGTCCTTTTCAACTATTACATCGTACTTAAGGCTAAATGTATAAAATGGTTTTGAAAGGCTTTCGTGTCCATGGTTTTGGATTAATATAAATTAGCTTGCAAGCATAATTGGTATGACGATACCAAGTAAAAATGCCTTAATATGAGACTCTTTGGTTTATGGTTGGGATTATGTTCAAAGTGATTTTAATTTGGGCTTAAAGAAGATTGTGTAGCTTACCATGAAGGTGGAGGTCCCAGGGGGACCAATACTGGAAACCAAATTTATCGGTGTAGGGGTCCATATGATCGTGTTCTTGGTTTACACATGTTATTTTTGGGATAGCTAGAGCCTTGGTGTCTTTATCCCTCTTTTGTATTTCCTTGATTTGTGTAGCTAACATGTGTTGGGGCCCAATTAGTAGGGAAAGTTGAACCCATATAGCCCATGGGTGCCCTTAGGATGGATGGAGCTACACATTCCAGGTTAATGGTTTTAAATTTTCATGTTCATGACCCTTTACACTATCCCAATATCTTATATGTTTATATATTAATGTGTGCATATGGTTTTGGCTGCTTTTGGATATGCCATTATCTTATCGTTTTCCCTGAGTTACATGTCTATGCTTGTCCCACTAATCATCTGTTGATGCTACATCGTTTCATGATGTAGGGTCCAAAGGGTTTTCTATTACTCCTATGTAATGATAGGTGGTGTGGTGTGTCTGATAATTTGTTGAGACGTTGTAGCCTCCATCTTGGGAAAGCCCTACCATTTCCTTAGGTTTCTCTTTAGATTTTAGGAATTATGACTTTTCTTTGTCATGGTCGGGGCATGTCCTGGCCTAATTTGTTATTCTGGTTTTAGAGGTTTTTATGGACAAGTGTGGCTTAGATTGTTTGTTTTGGACTCTTAGAACTTTAATTTGATATATTTATATTTTATTACTATCTTCACTGAATTCCACTTTATTATTATCACTGTGCTCTTAAGGTTAGGTTAATGAGATGGTTTGGGCATGTGATGAGGAGGGGAACAGATGCCTCGATTCATAGATGTGAAAAGCTTGCATTGGATGGTTTCAATTGGGGTTGGGGTAGGCCAAAGAAATACTGGAGAGAGGTAATTAGGCGGAATATAGAGCAATTACAGCTCACTGAAGACATGACCCTAGATAGGAAGATCTGGAGAATGCGGATTAGGATAGAAGGCTAGTGCCAGTTTGAATCGTGGGGTAGGACATTACTTGGTAGATGTATTATTCTTTATAGGACACTTTGTTGCATGCCTTATTACGAATATGGTAACTATTCTTTATTTATGATTCCTTCTGGGTGGCGTATTTATGTCTTGACATCTTGTTCCATACTTTATTAAGCATTTATTTATTACTCCTTGTCTTGAGCTGGGGGTCTATCAGAAATAGCCTTTCTACTTTTTCTGAAGTAGTGGTATGAAATGCGTACATCTTACCCCCCCAGACCCCACTAGGTGGGAATACACTGGGTTTGTTGTTGTTGTCGTTGTTATTCACTAGATTCCACTTTATTATTATCATTGTGCTCTTGAGGTTAGGTTAATGAGGTATTCTCCGATTCTTGGGGGGCTTGAGATACCCTTCAAGAACAAGCCCTAATTTGGTTCGTAACATATGAAGACTAGTTATAAAATGGATTAGTTAATAAGAGACGGTTAGCTAATAAATGGTGACTTTTGACTATCGATGGTAAGGTTGTTACATGATGGTAGTACTATTGCATATTGGTAAATTGTGATAATGTTGGTATATGGCATATTGATGATAATTGTGGAATGATGGTTAAATGATTATGAAAGTTAGTTGGGTTGATTGCCTTATTCCTCTCTTGAGTGCACTCTCCAGTCGTATGGGAGGCTGTGACAAGTTCATTACTTTCCTGCACAAATTAGCATATGGGAGCCAATTTTGTAGCTTGTGATGTCTCTTAATGCGTTATAATTTTGATTTCTTTGCATACATTTCTATAAAGATGTTGGCATATGTTGATGCCTTACGTTATATTTCTATTTCGGTTAAACATATTTTGTACAGTAGTATTGGAGATGACTCAAGTGTGTTTTGCACCTCGACTTATTATGTTATCTTGCATCGTATCATACTTATATCATGATTTAGCTCAGTCGGCCGATGGTGCCTACTGAGTACCCATTGTTTTGGTACCCATACTACTTTTCTGTACTTTTTTGGTGCAGATTCGAGTACTAGTTACCACCGTTGATCGATGTTCGTGCAATTATGATTTTCAAAATAGGATGAGCTCTTAAAGTTTGACCCCATACTACACTTCTGCACCTTTTTGGTATTTATCTGAGTACTTTTTGCCGCCGTTGATCGATGTTTGAGCAGTTATAGATTTTCAGAAATAGAGTAAGCTCTTGGAGTTTGAGTCTCCCATTTCCCTATATCTTTATATTCAGTTTTTTGTTTCAAGACATATGTTGTTGACTATTCTAAACATTTGATGTTGTATTATTTTCTTTAGATGCTCTTGTACTGGCTCTACTAAGTCGTGGGATTGTATCTTGTATTGATTGTTTTATTTATCTTGAACCCTTTGCTTATTTATGAATTGTGTTGTTGAGTTTCGCCTATGATGGGGATTTTCTACCGAATAAACCCATTACATTAGCTCCAGATTATGGTTTTGCTTACCTACTAGCGAAATTTAGTAGGTGTCATCATGATTCATAAATTGGGTCTGACAATAGCATAGATAATGAATCCCAAGATAACTCTAATTGTGGGGCATAATAAGAAAACACAGATGAATAAGTGGATCCCAGATCAAATAAAGCAAAATCCTTCTAATGACACACCAAGGTCGTACCTACGATAATAACATCTGAAGACTCAACCTCAGGTCTAGCAGGTATTGTATATAACTGACCATGCCCACCACCTGGCTGGGCTTCTGACCAATATCCTATCCTACCTTCATGAGAAACTCCACGACCACCCTAGGAACAATACCTATGACCATGCATACCACCTCTTTCTGGGGGAGAAATTACCTGAACTAGTGGAACACTCTAAACTAAAAGAACCTTCACTCCATGGTTGGAGTACTCTCTCGAGAAATGACTAAAAGCTCAACAACAATAACATGCCTTAGGAGCTATACAAAACCCAAAGATCCGGCTGACTTGAATTAACCACCATGACCAGAAAAGCCAAAAAATGAACCCCTCAAAAACTGATCACTACCCTGGCTAGGATGATCACCCAAACTAGATTGGCCTCCATCGATAATCTAAATAGTGGCCTGAAAAGGCCTACTAGACTGACCTTGATGCTGGTACGGCTAATGTAGAGGGTACCTACCCTGAGAACCATTGACTCTGAACTGTGAGTAACTAAAGCTCCTTCTAAAACTACCCTGACACCGAGACCTCTTATAGTTTCCCCTTTGGGCCTCATGATACATCTCTTCCATAACCTAAGCATGATCAAAAACCTTAGAAAAAGACCTACCCATAATAACTAAACTTTGTGTAAACATACAAACAGAAAGTCTCAATCCTCGAATATAGCAACAAACTCGCTCATACTCAGTAGTCAGAATAGAAGAAGAATGCCTAGACAACTCATGAAATCCATTCTCATACTCCATAATATTCATAGAGCCCTGATCCATCCTTGAGGGCTGATCTCTCAAATCATCCCAAATACTGTAAGGCATATACTTCTCTAAGAAGATCTCGGAGAACCGAGTCCATGTCAATGAGGGAGATCCAGCTGGCCTGGTGATGTGCTATGATTTCATAGCAATTTCGATTCTTAAAACTTGAGAATATGCATATACTTTAGGCTATTTTGTTAGGTTTGATATGTTTTTGAAGTGATTTTGCAGGGAAATAGGTTTTGAGAGCTAATCGAAAGAAAATGAAGTCAAAAGTTGAAAAATGACTACCTACTTATGGTACCTACCCCTCATAAGTTCCACCTAAGGGGCATAGGTGATAGAAAGTTGAATTCCAGAGAGTTTGATGCCCTAGAAGTGGTCTACTACCTACATGGGGCTACTAACGTCCCGTAAATGGCTCCATAAGTGGCCATCGACTCAAGTTTTCATCTTTTGTTTAGGATTTGATTTCTAGGGTTTCCATGTATTCTATAAATACACTTTTGACATTTTTTTAGTTAATATGTTCTAGAGAGGCTAGGGAATGCCTTCTAGGGCTTAGTTTACACTTACAAACATCTTTTAATTCCAATATTGATCTTCGATCTTGGGATACTTGTGTTCTTGGTTTTTAGTTGAATAATTGATTTGAGACTTTGGATTTTCATATTTCATTATTGTGAGATTAATTCTATGCTTTTGTGTATGAATTCCATTAATTGTCTCGCAACTATGAGCAGCTAAGTCCGGCAGCTAGGGTCGTGGAAACCTGGCAGATTGACAAAGTAGAGGAAGTGCCAAATCAATCTAGATAAAGATTCTTGCATGTATTATGGTTTTCTCAATTTAATTGATTTCTTAGCGGTGGCCAACGTTAAGAACCTGTCTGTATTCACTACATACTTCAAAAGAGAGGTAGAGATTAGGAAAAAGAGATTGCAATAGTGATTCGAAGTTAACTATTGATCTGAGATAATCATTTTATATACTTAAGAGAATTATATTTCATCTAATAACTTGAGACTCACAAGGTAATGGTGTATCTGGAATCCAAGGCAAGGGTTAGTAACGCAACACTCTAAGACTAACAAGGTAAAGAGTGAGATTTTCCAATAAGTCCACCAGGTAGTTGGTAATACAAAACTTGTTAAATTTTGCATTTAGGGTATTGGAACAGTTCGTTGGTGCATGATAAATCTAAGGAGTTAGAAGCCAGGGGGAACGCAAGCTTAGTATTTGTCTTAGATTGTTTACAACCAAAAGCATCCAATTCTGGTTACTTTTCACTACTCCAACAAATCCCCCCATTTACTTTTTACACAGCGTAGTGATTTTAGTAAGTTTGAGAAATATATCTCGCCTATTCCCTGTGGGATCAACCCCAACCTAGTTGGGTTACTATATTTTGACATCGACTATTTTATCCTTCTAAGGAGGTGTACTATTAGGCAATATCAAAATTCTGATACCATTGCTGAGGAATACAGTTACAGATTGATCGATTGAAGTTGTTGAAGTTTTCAGGCTTTATTTATATATATATAGCCTCTCTTCTGGTATGACATATTTATAAGAGGAGGTGTGGAGTGATGATGACTCCTTATTTATTGATCCTTATCCTTTTGATATAGTACATTATTGTAGGAGCGTCATAGATATATTGTTGGGTCATAATGAGAGCATGCTAGAAACATTGAAACTCCTTGCAAAAGAAAGACATAAGTTCATTCAAAAGGCTGATAGGTTTGGCTTGGATATTCAAAACTTACAAGTAGACTTGAATGCAAAGGTTGATCTGTGTAATGTCCAATAGTTTAGTTATAAGTTGTGTGAGGCGAAGAAAATTCTTATAAGCCAAATTGATGAGATAAAGTTGGAGGAATCAACACTTAATCATACTTTTGTAGATGTTATCACTATTGAGCATAGCACACTTGAGTTATGTAAGGATGAAAAGAATAATGCAGTTCGTGAGTTAAGATGTATTAGACCTCATTTGAGTCACTTTTCCATATTATGTTTGGATAGTATGATATTAATCAATCGATCTAAGCCTATTGAAGAGTGCAAGAAGGAGGAAAAAGAATATGTCCTATCTTTTTGAATTTGTTGAGCCAAAATCAAAGAATTACATTCCTCACTTAACAACCAAGAGTTTCAAAATGCCACAACTATTGCTTGGTTCCTTTATTTTTATACCACCACCTCTTGATCATAGTAGGAAATTAGAAAAATAATTATGATGAAATTCATAAGTTAAAGTGGAAAAAACTAGAGGCCAAGTCTTGTGCTACATTAATGAAGTCTGAATAATCAAGGTACCTATGGGCGTGTTGGTGAAGTCGGAGTAACCAACATAGCCACGTCATACCATGATGTAAAATCAAGTGCTACTTGGGAGGCAACCCAAGTTATTTTGTTATTTGTACATTCATTTATGAGTATTATGATTGACGTCAGATCTGTGCACCTATGGTGCCACAGGTATGTTCTAACTCTCTTGCTTTGTAGCGGCCCAGTGCATTGGGGACAATGCATGTCTTTTTTATGAGTGTAGGGCTGCTTATGGGTCTTGATGTACTCTTAGGGTTTTTGTTGTTCTGCCTCTTTTTCTCGAAGTCTTGTTTGTAGTAGATCTGACATGCTTAGGTCGTATTTTGTTTCATTTCATATTGTGTTGTTTATGTTTAACTAGAAGCAAAATGAGTACTTAAGGCAGCTGATGTACTTTGTTTTGATTTTTGAGAAAAATAATACTCCTCCAAAAAAATTGTTATTGAACTATATGATGTGTATATATGTGTGACTATTGTGAATCTCATTATGGCATTAGGATTAGAGACATAATAATCATACCTAATAAGTACATGAACCGGATAGGTAGTAGTTTTTTATGTAACCCGATGCCATGTATGTGTGAGATCCTTCTTTATTCCCCTTGTTGTTGAATCCAGAACTTGCCTGATTAGTCTTACCTAGGTTGTAGGATGATCGGTCAGGAAAGGACCATAGGTCGTTCTTAAAATAATTCCACTGTTAGCCTAAATGACCCTCCTAAAGTGAATAAGTATCCCTTGATCCCTATTTTGAGCCTTTATAGACTATTTTTGTTATTTCACCTTTCACCTTCCCATTTTTTGTTACAATAAACCTGTTTTGGCTCTAGTTCTCCTTGGACATGGTGCACCTCAACTCAGATATCGCCTAAGATGAGGGTAGCTATCATAGGGGTGTGTAATATGAAGTGGGTATGAAGAAGGGTATATAAGAGTAAAGAAAGTAGGGCTAGGTGTGGTAAAAAAAGAAAAAAAGAAAAAGAAAATAGAAAAAAAAAAGAAAAATAAAGAATAAAATAAACCACACCCAACCTGAATGTGAAATAAAAGAATAAAAATGAAAAAATAAAGGCAGAATAAAAGAATATTGGTTGATAAGTGGATCCCATAAGTATGTGTAGTGCCAAGGAGGCTTAGGCTGCATTTGTTTTTTATTAAAATTCAGATGTCTAAATCTGAATGCATATCTGAATGATTAAAATGTTGTTTTCGGATCTGAAATCTGAATTGTTAAGACTATTTATTTTTTAATATCTAAATATGCAAAATTTATTTATTTGCATGTATTGTAAAAAAATATATTTCAAATAAAAAATAATTATATGTTAGAAAAATATTTGATTTAATATAATAAAATTATTATTTGTTTGAAAACAATATTTATATTTTTTAGTGATAACGAAGATGGTTTGTAATGGTGGTGGTGGTGGTAATGATTCATGTTAGTGATTAGTGATGTTGGTGGTTATAGTTGTAATGATAGAGATGTTTAGTATTGTCGTAACTATTATAATGGTAGTGAATGGTAGTGGTGGTGGTAGTGATGTGAAGTTGGTTGATGTTAGTAGTTCGAGGTGTTGATTATGATAGTTTAAAAATGAATGCATGATGGTTGACGATGTGTTAGTGGTAGTTGGAAATGCTGTTAGTTGTAATGGTAGAGATGATTATTAGTAGAGATATACTATAGCAATGATGGTGGTTGAAGCGGTGGTGGAGATAGCGACACCAGTGACAATGTTAGTGGTGCCTGAAGAGTGTGAGGATTGTAATAATCTATTAATGGTAGTTAGCGGTGGCGCTAGTTGTGATAGATGAGTTGGTTAGTAGTTGGGACTGACCGATAGTGGTTGATAATGGTGATGTTAGCATTAGCATTTGAATTGACGGTGGTGATAGAGGCAGATATAATTAAAATTATGGAGGTGGTAGATATGGTAGCGACTGAAAATAGTGGTTAGTAGCATTTATGATTATAAATAGTGGTTGCGATGGTGGAGGAAGTTGGTGATGGTGTTGGTGGTTGGTGGCAAGGTGGTGGTTGACAATGGTGGCAGTGGCAGAGGTAGTTAGTGATGGTTACTAATGATTATGGATAGATTTATGGTAAATATTATCCAACATAAGAATACATCTCAATGATTAAAACTTAGTTTCAGATCTGAATGATTAAGACCTATTCAGACCTATTAAGAGCCAAAATCTTAATGAAACACAAATGCAATTAATGGTCTGAAGTCTTAATCATTCAGATTCATACCTCCATTAAGTGCAATCAAATGAGGCCTTAGTCACTGAAATATCCATATATACCATACTAGACCTCAAGCCTACATTATAAGCTAAGTAAAGTCTAAAAGTGATCCTAACCCAACTGTCTGAAAACTAAGGTAGAGAAAATAAGGGCAAGCCTATGGTATTTGATGCATATTATTGGAAATTCACTGTGAGTGTGAGTGTCTCTTGATAAGTCCCCTGCATTGGTATCCATGATTTTATATGAGTGATTGGGACTTCTTTGATGTGAGGGTGTATAGGTTGTATTGCTAGCTGCTTACTTGTTTGGGTAGTGTAACTTGTACATATGCATGGTTGTTTGTTGCTAATGTAATGTCATATATTGATTTCCTTGTGTCACATAGTTTTGCTTCATAGATATATGCAGTTGGTTTTGAAGTGTTAAAATTAGAGATGGGTAATGTTTTTGAGCTTAAATTTTATGATTGACTGCCATAGATGTCTTAGAGTTCTCCTGGTTACGCATCTTGGTGTTATTTTGTTATCTTGTTGCTTGAGGACATACAGACATTTTAAGTTGAGGGTGTTGATGTGCTATGATTTCATAGCACTTTCAACACTTAAAACTAGAGAATATGCATAAACTAAAGGCTAATTTGTTAGGTTTGATGTGTTTTTGAAGTAATTTTATAGGGAAATAACTTTTGGGAGATAATCGGAAGAAAAAAAAGTCGAAATCTGAAAAGTGACTACCTACTTAGGGTACCTATGCCCCGTAGGTTTCCTAAGAGGCGTAGTTAGGGGCGTAAGTGACAGAAAGTTGAGTTCTAGAGAGTTTGAAACCCCAGAAGTAGTTTACTACCTGCGTAGGTCCACTTACGGGCCTGGAAGTGGCTTCGAGGTAGCCACCGACTCAAGTTTTTCTCTTTTGTTTAGGATTTGATTTCTAAGTCTTACATATAATCTATAAATACCCTTTTGATGTTTTTTTAGCTAATATGTGCTAGAGATACTAGAAAATGGCCTCTGCGGCTTTGTTTTTACTTACAAACACCTTTTGATTCCATGATTGATCTTTGATCTTAGGATTCTTATGTTCTTGAATTTTGGTTGAATAATTGATTTTAGACTTTAGGTTTTCTTATTTCATTATCGCGAGATTAATTCTATATTTTTGTCTATGAATTCGAGGAATTGTTTTGCAACTATGCGCAGCTAATTCCCTTAGCTAGGTTGGTTGGATCCCTGGTAGTTTAACGAAGTAGAGGAATTGCCAAATAGTTCTAGATAAAGATTTTTTATTGTATTGTGGTTTTATTTAATTTAATTGATTTCTTAGAGGAGGGCAACGTTAAAAACCTGTCTGTATTCACTACTTACTTCAAAAGAAAGGAAGAGATTGGGAAAAAATGATCGCAACAATCATTTAAAGTTAATTGTCGATCTAAGCTAATCTTCTTCATCTACTTAAGATAATTATCTTTCATATAATAACTTGAAACTCTCAAGGTAATATTTAATCTCAGATCTAGGGCAAGGGTTAGTAACGCGACACTCTAAGACTCGCAAAGTAAAGAGTAAGATTTGTCAATAAGTCCACAAGACAGTTGGTGATAAATAACTTGTCAGATTCTACATGTACAATATTGGAATAGTTCGATAGTGCATGATAAATCTACAGAGTTAGAAGCCAGGGGGAACGCAATCTTAGTGTTCGTCTTAGATTGTTTACAACCAAAGGCATCTAATTCTTGTTACTTTTTACTTTTCCAACAAATCTACCCACTTACTTTCTACATAGCCCGAAGGATTGCATATGCATGCTAAGATTCATAACAATCCGATGGATAGCCCGATGGATTGCATAGCAAAAGTTAAAAAAAAAAGATGGATTGCATATACATCCTAAGATTCATCCGGAATCTAGCATGAGCTCAATATATATTTTTTTGTCTTAATTTTCGTGACACAAATTGAATTTAGATAATCAATCATACCTTTAATATGTTTTTAGATATTTTAAGTTGTTAATATTGTAATCTATAATATTTTTTGTGTAATTTTTAAATAATATATGTTACTCTCTCTATCCAAACTTTTGTGTCATTAATAGTCAATTATATTTTTAAAATAATTTAAATTATTAATTATTGTGATTTATAATATTTTTCTTCTATTTCAATTTAAATGATACTTATACAATTTCGAGAGTCAATCAAATATTTATATCATTTAAATTTTTTAAGTTGTTAATTATTGTGATTTATAGTATTTTTTAAGTATTTTATAAAAATATATAATAGATTAAATTATTTTTAGATATTTCAAGTTTTTAGTTATTGGGTATGTTGTTGTTGTATAATATTTTTATGTAATTTTTAAAAAACATATGTTACACTCCTTGTCCAGAGTTTTGTGTCCCTAATAGTCAATTACAGTTTTTAAATAATTTAAATTTTTAATTATTGTGTAAAACTTTTTCTACTATAATTTAAGTGACATGATGCATAGATGACCATAATAATTAATTAGAGGTGATATAGTAATCACGATTGAAACAACAAAATAGACATGTTTTAAATAACTCACAACAACTAATTAGAAGTGACATAATAAAATTACTATAAAAGATACTTGTGAAAAAAATAAGTGAAATCTCATGTAAGACATCAAGTTATTCAAAACATCAAGAGTTAACTTATCATTTTATATCTATTTTATCTTTTTAATTAAATATTATTTATTTATTTAATACTTAGATGACTTATAATAATTAATTAGAGGTGATATTTAGTAAATTATGATTAAAGCAGCTGAAAAAAACATGTCATAAATGTCTATTCTATTGTTTTATTAGATATTATTAATTTTTTGATATATAAATAATTTATAATAATTACTTAGGAATGATATAGTAAAATCACGGAGCAAACAGCTGAAGTTGACAGGTCGACGGAGAGCTACTTTAAATACTTAGATACTTATAATAATTAATTAGGGAAGATATTTAGTAAAATTACAGTTAAAGCAGTTGAACCAGACATGTCATAAATGTCTATTTTACCTTTTTATTAAATATTATTAATTTTTTAATATATAAATTATTTATAATAATTAATAAAAAATGATATAATAGAAAGTAAAATTACGATTGAAGCAACTGAAATAGACATGTCATAAATGTCTATTTTTTTAAAATTATATATTATTATTTTTAATATATAAATGACTTATATAATTAATTAGGGGCAATATAATAAAATTACGATTGAAGAAATTGAAGCAGACAACATAAGCAGGCATATCAAAATTTTCTCTTCTATATATTAGGGGAAAAAATTAAATTAGGTGAAATTGTAGTAACAAATAAGAAAGAAAGTAAATTATATGTTTGATATGAAATTAAATAAAGAATAAAATTTATTTAATTCTATCAATAATTATTTTTTATAATAAATTATCATCTTACTAATCAATTTACTTAAATATAATATATTTTAAACAATTTTATACAATAAAAAGATAAATAAAAATAAAAAATAAATGAAAAATGGAGGGCCCACATGTGTGTAAATATATGCAAGGCCACTTATGATGGTATTATTGTAAATTCTTTACTTAGCATTGTTGGTAATTAAAGAGAAAAAAATAGGCTTTTATTAAAACTTTTGATGAGGTTTCAAAAAATAAAGAACAAAAAATTATCAATTTGAGCTTAGAACTTATTTTAAACACCTTAATACGCTTACTATTGAATTTAAAGACAAAAAGGTGACATGTTGAAACCTTCACTTCTAAATTTTTTTTATTAGATATTATTAATTTTTTTAATATATAAATAATTTATAATAATTACTTAGAAATGATATAATAAAATTACGAAGCAAACAGCTAAAACTGACAGGTCGACGAAGAGCTACTTTAAATACTTAGATGACTTATAATAATTAATTAGGGAAGATATTTAGTAAAATTATGATTAAAGCAGCTGAAGCAGACATGTCATAAATGTCTATTTTATTTTTTATTAAATATTGTTAATTTTTAATATATAAATAATTTATAATAATTAATAAAAATGATATAGAAAGTAAAATTATGATTGAAGCAACTGAAATAGACATGTCATAAATGTCTATTTTTTTAAAAATTAAATATTGTTATTTTTAATATATAAATGACTTATAATAATTAATTTGGGGCAATATAATAAAATCACGATTGAAGAAATTGAAGCAGACAACATAAGCAGGCATATTGAAAAAAATTAAATTAGGTGAAATTATAGTAACAAATAAGAACGAAAGTAAATTATATGTTTGATATGAAATTAAATAAAGAATAAAATTTATTTAATTGTATCAATAATTAATTTTTACAATAAATTATCATCTTACTAATCAATTTACTTAAATATAATATATTTGAAATAATTTTATACAATAAAAAGATAAATAAAAATAAAAAATAAATGGAAGATGGAGGGCCACGTGTGTGGAAATATGTGCAAGGCCATATATGATGGCATTACTGTAAATTCATTACTTGACATTGTTGGTAATTAAAGAAAAAAATGAGTTTTTATTAAAACTTTTGATTAGGTTAAAAAAAATAAAGAACAAAAAATTATCAATTTGAGCTTAGAACTTATTTTAAAAACCTTTATGATAAATTATCATCTTACTAATCAATTTACTTAAATATAATATATTTAAAACAATTTTATACAATAAGAAGATAAATAAAAATAAAAAATAAATGGAAGATAGAGGTCCCATGTGTGTGGAAATATATGCAAGACAACATATGATGGCATTATTATAAATTCTTTCCTACACATTATTGGTAATTAAAGAGAAAAGAATGGACTTTTATTAAAAAAATTTATGAGGTTCAAAAAATAAAGAACAAAAAATTATTAATTTATGCTTTAAACCTTCATACATTGAAGCAAAAAATCTCTTGTCCCTCTTATAAATACTTACATGTCAAATCCATACATTAACTATGATAAATTATATATATTTAGACCTTAATATCCTCAATATTAAATTTAAAGACAAAAAGGTGACATATTGAAACCTTCACTTCTAATATACAGAAAAACAAAGTAAAACGTATAATTCAGCTAACGAGGGAAACAAAAGAAAGAAAAAGGTGAAGGTATAATTTTGAAAATTATTTGGCAGGTCCTTATAGTTTCATAAGCTAAATTGGAATATAATTTTATTGTTTTGGTAGGGCAATATGTTCATTTCATAACTTTGACGTCATATATTTGGGGGAAGAGAAAGCCAGATTTAATAAGTTATCCCCTCAGAGACCCCCGCATGTATCTTTTTCCGGTCCTCGATGACAAGTTAACAGAATTAGCTGGCCAATAATTCAAGAACCCCTTCAAATTCAATCTCAGGTTTTACCTTAATTCAAAACACAACTATTATTACATTTTTATCATCTGGGGATCATTAAATCAACTAAATTCTAATTGGATCTTGTCCAAAAAGTTCAATTTTTATGTGTATATAGGCCATATATATGGTGTAGAAGTTAAAGTGTGTGTGTCTTTGTTTTGTTTTGTTAATTGGAAAATTCTTGAATTAGGGAGTCTGGGTTTTGCAAACACTGTATCCCCTATGTGGTTGAATCAACATGATTTTGAGAATATTTTTCTATTGATTTTGATGGTTACAAGTTCTATTTATTTCTTGGAAACCCAATTAAATTTTTTATTTTATTGAGGACAGAGATGAAATGGGTAGAGTTGCTTTATTGATTACCTATAGGTAATTGGTTTGAGGCGTGGTAACAGTCTCTTTGCTTAAATCCATGTTCCCTCCCAGTGGCGGATTTAATATTTTCACTAAGGAGGTTCTGAAAAAAATGTAGTGCTTGCGGTTTGAACTTGGAAGTTCAAGGTGATTTTTGAACCCCCTAAATTACTGAGATAATCTCTAGTTTTGAGTTTAGGGGGTTCGAGGTCTATGTATGTACACCAAAAAGAAAAAAAATACGATACATATACCCTATAATTTTTTGGCTAGCGAGGGAGTTCGGGTGAACACCCTTGCCCCCTCCTAGATCCGCGCCTGTTTCCACCCCTCTCCTCACCCTGCTCTGGTCAGATTAGCACTTGGTGCATGGGAAAGCTCTTTTGATGTGGGAGAGGTTGTGGAAATATTAGGAGTATTTATGCATTAAAAGGAAGATTATTTGTGTATCTTCCTATTTTTTTTCTTTTCTGTTAGTAGCTGACATAGCTCATGTGGGCGATACGTATCTCCTCTCCTTGTAACAGAATTAGTTTATTTGTTTCATATTTATGGAGCAATCATTTATTCCTTCTTCTCTCTATTGGCTTCTCTCTAACCAGCTTCATCACTTTGAATGTCTGAGGATTTGAATGCGTTCTGGTCATTTAGATTGAAAGTCATTATGGTTTCAGAGTAATGGTAATGGGAGTAAGCTCAACTTTTAGATCTGAGAAGTTGTAATTGATGCTCGAAGCTCATCCAACTATGGGCGATGCTGCAACCGTTGTAGTTGATCACAATCATCTGATGTGTCTACAACCTTTAGACACCCCTGGAGTCGTGCTGATATCGATAAAGCTAACAGCTAACTGGGCTAGAAAAAATATGTGCTATGGAGCAGATCGATGCAAATAACTCTTTTGGTGAATAACAAGTTAGGTTTCATGGATGGATCCTGCCTTGGAAGTTCATATAAGGGAGATTTGGCATGCAGTGAAGGCAATGCTATGCTGTAGTGTTATTGTGGATCAACAGTACAGTCTATCCAGTGTTTGTGTCAAGCATAGTTTATTCTTCAAATGTGAAGAAGGTTTGGGATGAATTCAAAGAGAGGTTCGACATATCAATTCTAACTAGGATTTATCATTTGTGGACTGAAATTGGATTTCTGATACAGGGTACAAGTTCTATAGCTACTTATTATGCAAAGATGAAAGATCCTTGGGATGAACTAGATATATAGTCATTTAGATTTAATTTAACTATGATATAAGTCACATATAAGGTCTTAAGATCAAATAATGAGGAGTTTTTCAACTTAAAATGTTCTGAATCATTGATGTCATGTGGAATTATACATCAAAGTAGTTGACCTTATACCCCTCAACTAAAAGGAGCAGTTGAGAGGAGACAAATATACGTGAAGTAGCTAGAGAATTTAATTTCTAGGTTTTGTGAAATAGATTTCAGGGAGACTCTGTTTCTGATAAATAGGTCGGTAACAATAGTCCTATAGGGTAGACCGTATAAATTAATGTTTTGGAAGATACCACAATTGAGACATTTAAGGGTGTTTGGATGCTTGTGCTTTGCCAACAACTTTTCTGAAGGAGATAAGTTCACTAAGGGAAAAGAAAACTATCTCTATTGGATATTCTAAAACTCAAAAGGGATACAAGTTATATGATTTGGTGACAAGGGAGTTCCTGATGAGTAAAGATGTTCATCTCTGGGAAGCATATATTTCTTTTTCAAGGTGTAATTAAAAGATTGGATGCTATAAGAAGGACTTTATGTGGAAAGGCAGTGAAGATACCTTGCAAATGGGCGGAATTGACAGTGTGCAAGAAGGAAGGAGGTTTGGGCATTAGAAATCTGAAGCAGCAGAATCAGAGCTTGATGATGAAGTGGCTTTTAAAATTTGCAAATGAGCACAACCTAATATGGAAGGATGTTGTCATGGTGAAGTATGGTATGGAAGATAATTGGATGACAAAAATGGTAACAATGCCCTATAGTTGTACAGTTTGGAGAGCCATCAGAAACCTATGGCCATTAATGCATTCCAATATCAACATCAAGGTGGGTAATGACCTGAAACATGACAAATGGACTGGGAACAGGCCACTGAAGCAAGATTATCCTGTGCTATACACTTTGTGCCAGCAATAACAAGCAACTGTAGCAGATATGTGGACTGCACAAGCTTGGAACTTGCACCTAAGAAGAAATTTGAATGATTGGGAATTGGGAAATATAGCTTCATTCCATAACACAATGAATGAGTTCAACAACTTGAACATGTAGGGGGACAAATTGAAATGTCATATGGACAAAACTGGCATGTTTTCAGTCAGTTCAGCATATAAGGAATTAAATGTATCTATTGCCAAAGAAAAGGATTGGCCTGGAAGATGATCTGGCAGACAAAGATTCCTTATAAAGTGAACTGTCTCAAATGGTTCTTAGCTAAAGAATCAGTGTTGACCCATGAGAATTTGAACAAAAGAGGCTTTCATTTATGTTCTAGCCTCTAGGTGCTTCTTGTGTTCATCTCATTTTGCACTGCACATGGACTGGCCAGTTATGGAGGATGTTCATATGTTTGAGAAGGGTGGAATGGGTAAAACCAAGAAACATTACAAGTCTCCTCAATAGTTGGAACATGGTGGGCAATGCAACAAAAAAGGAGAGCAGATGGAAGATTGTTCCTGTGTGCATTTGGTGGACAATGTGGAAGGAAAGGAACACAAGATGTTTTGAGGACAATGTAGCAATTTGCAGGAATTAAAGATGAACTGTTTAGCTTTAGGTGTAAACAGAAAAATTAGCTCAAACAGATGAAATTTTAAATGTTCTAGATTATCTAGAGGTGTTTACAAGTTTCAGTTTCTGTGTAAGTTGTAACACCTTTTGAGGGAACTACATATTTTTATGTAGTATACCTGTGGATATATAGATTAATTTAGCATTCTCAAACAAAAGGTTGAAATTTTACTCTGGCCAATGCACTAGATTCGATCTTGGAGAGTCCCGACACAATCTTGAGTCAAACTTTGCAGCCAAATGCAGATACAAGTTCATAATAGATATGCCTTCATAAGATATCAGTGCTAAAATTGACATTGGAATGCCCGTTGTATAGGCTCCAAAAGAAGTGCAAATGGGGCCAGATGTTGCACAAACCGGTGAAGTTGTTGCAGAGCTCAGAGAATCGTCTAGGTGATTTAGGCCATCTGTATGGCTGTAGGATTATGTCACCACCATCAAGCATAGCAAAAGTTGTCCATATCCAATGTCCAATTATGTCTTCTATTAAAGGTTATTTACTGGTTTCTGGGCTTGTGTAGGGGCCTTCCCTGCACATATTGAGCCCAAAACATTTCAAGAAGCTGCTCAAGACGGTACGTAGATAGATGATTCAAAGCAAGAAATCGATGCACTTGAGAATAACAAGACCTGGGAAATGGGAAATAGTAACTCTGCCAGTAGGAATGTTGCAGATAGGAGCTAAATGGGTTTACGAAATCAAATATAAGACCAATGGTGATGTGGACAGAAGCAAGGCAAGGTTATCAATAAGAACAATTGGACTATGATGGGACATTTTCTCAGGTGTCCAAGATGGCCACTAGCAGGATTGCTATCAGTTTAGCAGCCTCAAGAAATTGACCTTTGTTTCATATGGATGTGAATAATGCTTTTCATGAGAGAGATATTTATAAATTAGGTCTATATGGATTTGCCTCAAGGTTTCTGTAGTCTATGGAATAGAAGTGTGTTGTTTAAATCTCTTTATGGATTAAAGCAAGCATCTAGACAATGGTACATCAAGCTTACAAGTGCATTACTGAATGATACTCATAAAGTGCTCATGATCATTCATTGTTCTTGAGGAGAAGGGAGCGAACATAATCATAATCCTAGTCTTTGTGGATAATTTACTTATCAGTAGAATCACATGGAACTAATGGAAGAGCAGAACACACCTTTCATAGTTGGTTTGAGGTCAAGGACCTGGGAGAATTGTTTGAGATCAATATAGGGAGTCCCACTTAATTGAAGGAAGTATGCTTTAGAATTCATTCGGACACAGGGCTGAGTGGTGCTTAGCATGCTATTACACCTTTGGGGCTAATTATAATCTTACTACTTGGATTATGACAAGTATACCGGAAAAAATGAAGACACAGGACTAAAAGAAAATATTTCACCGTTTATCAAAAGATGATGTGAAAGCTGTTGTCTTTGACAATTACCAGGCCTGACATAAGCTTTGCAGTGCAAGTGTCCAAGCATCACACTTGGGAGCAGCAATGAGGATAATCAGATATAACAAAAGTTCACCAGGTCAGGGAGTATTCTTCAAGAAAGAAATCACTAATCGGACTGACTGATGTGATTCAAATTGGTCAACTTGCCCCAACACAAGGTCAGTTACAAGCTATGTGATTAAATTGGGACTATCCTAGAAAAAGTCTAAAAACAACAAAGAACAGGAATTTAGCTGAAGCAGATTATAGAGGCATGGTTGTTGTTAATGCTGAGATTTCTTCGTTGGCAGGACTACTACAAGATTTAGATGCGAAATATTGACATCAGTGAAGTTTCACTGTGATAATAAAGCATCCATACGGATGGCATGCAATCCAGTATTCCATGAGAGAACAAAGCATATTGGGACATATTGTCACTTTGTGAGAGAAAAGGTTAATGAGGGTCTGATGGAACCACAACACCTGTCAACAAAGGAGCAGTTGGTAAACTTACTTACAGAAGGGTTAGAGTGGCACAAACATCAAAGTCTATTCACCCAGAGTGGAGCTTTGGATGTTTACCATTCTCCCAGTTTGAGGGGGAAGTGTGTCCCATCTGTTCTAGCCTTGGTGGACAGAGTTACGCGGTACCTGATGCTGGTGGGAGGTGGCAGGTATCCCGTGGAATTAGTCGAGGTGCGCGCAAGCTGACTTGGACACCACAGTTATCAAAAAAAAAAGTTATGCACTAAAAAGGGTAGATAACTATGCAAATTCTTATTGTTTTCTTTTCTGTTAGTAGCTCACGTGGGAGGTAAATATCTCCTCTTCCCTGTAACAGATTTAGTTGGATATTCACAGAGCAATCCACTTCTTCCTTCTCTCTTACCAGCTTCATCACTTTGCATGTCTCTGAATTTTATTGCGATCTAGTCATTTAGACTGAAATCCATAAGGGGTAGGTTAGGAGGTTGTGATGTTGTATTGTGTTCATTCTCTATCCCATTTCTCCTTTTTCTGCATAATGAAGTGGCGCAGACGAAGAGATCTCAATAGTTTTGTCTAATTTGTAGTTCTCTGAGTTTTTCTTTACAAAGAAAAGGTAGTGTAACTTTTTGAAGGTTTTCAGAATTGGATCCGTAACAATGATTTTAGTTTTCTTTCGGAATGTAAGAGGTTGAATTTGATCTTTCTACAGATATTATCCAACTGAAGTTGATGAATGGACACTGATTCAGGTAGAGATTTAATAAGTGATTTGCCTCAAAGTATCATAGAAAGCATCCTCATAAAAGTTCCATTACTCGATGCTGTAAGGACAAGCATATTGTCAAGAAAATGGAGATACAAATGGGCAACCATTACACAACTTGTTTTTAATGACACATGTCTGATTCCTTGCAATGACAAATCAATTGTCAGTTGCAATCTGGTAAATTTCATTACCCGTTGCCTGTTTCTTCATGATGGACCGATTCACAAATTTGAGTTGAATACTTCCTACTCGCCAACTTCTCCTGATTTAGATCAATGGCTACTTTTCCTTTCTCGTAAAGATATCAAAGAGTTGATTATTGATATAGGAGAAGATGACTGGTTTAGAGCACCTTCTTGTGTGTTCTTTTGTCCTAAGTTGACTCATTTGGTGCTTGTTCGATGTGAATTAAACCCACCTCCAAATTTCAAAGGATTCTTGTATTTGAAGCACCTTAGTCTCCAACAAGTTATTATTCCTCCACATGATATTGAAGTTCTGATCTCAAGTTGCCCTCTTCTTGAGAGCTTGACATTGTCATATTTTGACAGTTTGGAGCTTACTATTCGAGCTCCAAATCTCAAATATTTGAATTTGGAAGGTGAATTTAAGGATATACGCCTTGAGAATACTCCATGTCTGGTCGGTATTTCAGTTGCTATGTATATGACTGATGATATAGCTGAGCACTTTGAACAAAGCTCAGGTTGCAATTTTGACAAGTTTCTTGGTGGGGTTCCTTGCCTTGAGAGGCTAATTGGCCATATTTACTTCACTAAGGTAAGGTTTCTTCTTATTTCCAATAGTGGAAGCATAAAATACTTTTCGTGCATCACTTTTCCCGGAAAAGTTTTATCTATAGGTTGAATATGTGATGTCTTACCCTCCTCCTCCTTTCTTTGTTCAGTATTTGAGTATAGGTAATGAACAAGGAAGCTTTCCCGTTATATATCAAAATCTGAAGTTCATTGAACTGTACCAAGTTAGTTTTGAAGACATGAAAGAGTTACTTGTTGTGCTTCGCATGATTGTGAGCTCCCCGAATCTAGAAGAGCTTCAAATATCAGTAAGTATATTAGTCAAAAAGCTTGATTTCTTATTCTAAACAATATGGATTTTCACAAAATGGTCCTGTTTATGCACCTTGTCTTTGTCAGAGTTCCTCAATTACAACCACCGCTGATATTTATGATCTGGATTTTTGGGAGAAAGACTGGCCTGCTGACTGCACATTTAGTAAACTGAAGATTGTGCACATGACTGATTTCTCTGGACTGCCGCATGAAATTGCATTTATCAAATTCTTACTTGGACATTCCCCTGTTCTTGAACAAATGATTGTTGCTCCTACTATATATGTCACGGATAAAGTGGTGAAAATGTTGATCGATTTGTTAACTTTTCGACGTGCTTCTCCTCTAGCTACAGTTAAATTTGTTCAAGAGCCATTGTAGGATGCAGCTCATTCATGTATTAGATTTATGTTGTTTCCTCTTTGTTGCTCTATTCCTTAATTTTGCCAGTATTAAAAAAGAAAATTCATCTGGAATTTCTTTACCAGAAACAGTAACATAACATTTTCAGTTCACAACATTTTACTCTATTGATATCCGATCTTTTGATTTTTTAAAAACTAGTTTAGGTGTACGCGCCTCCCGCGTGTACCTCATTTTATTGAGTTCAAACGTTACACTAAATAGGATATTTGTTTAAATAATAAAGATGAATACAATAATTAAATTCAACATCTTTTGGAGAATTTATTTAATTAAACCTAATCTTTACAAAAAAAAAAAAAAACTCAAAGCCGATCGACATTCATTTACCATCTGTAAATTGTAACAAAACAATACGATGATAGAGATTTCAAAATAATATAATTAAATTTAACCTTTAGAGATATCAAAATAATATAACTAAACTTTATCTTTACATTAAAAAACTTTTCAAAACAGAGATATAAAAATAATACAATTAAACTTAATCTTTATTTAAATTGTTTTTTCAAAGCCGACTGATATTCATCTACCGCCTGTAAATTCATCTACGACCTGTAAACTACAACAAAATAATATAATAGTGATCACAAAACTTTAGTTTTGATGAAAATAATTTTTGTTCGAGCGAAAGTTTTGACACGAAAGAATGACTTGAATGAAAACAAAGAAGATATATATATACACACATGATGAATTCTATTATATTGACAAAAATAGTGAAGAAGTTGAGGGTTAGAAAATTAAGCACCCATCAATCTAGACAGGCAACTGAATCAAGTTAGATGAGCATCAATCATATTTTTTCAATAGGTAAATCAGTTCTTCTCTAGTTTAACGTGCATCTCAATATTTATAGAAGTATTTTCTTAATAGAGTCCTATTTTAGGAGTATTTTTCTAATTAATCAGTACAAAAGAAAATATAAACTATTTCTCCTTTCATATATTTTAGGAGTCTAGTTAATATAATAAAAATAATTAAATAATAAATTGAAGAAAATAGTGAAAAGTTGTTGTCTGGTGACCAGGAGGTCACGGGTTCAAGCTTGGAAACAACCTCCAGCAGAAATGCAAGGTAAGGTTGCATACGATACACCCTTGTGGTAGGACCCTTCCCCGAACATATCGCATAGCGGTAGGTTTAGTGCACCGAGGTGCTCTTTTTTTTTTTTAGTGAAAAGACAGTTTTATCTAGAGGAGAGTCTTTTAATGAAGGACAAAGTTCAAATCACTTTTTTAAGGGCATTTACACTTTTAATATATTATAGATATAAATTATATATGTACATTTAGGGGCGGACCTATGTAGGATTTTGGGGTGTTCCGGTACCCATTAAATTCGATGCGGAATAGGTATAATTATATTGAAAATATAGAAAAATAGGTATAAAATATATAAAAGCACCCATTATAACAAAAAATTGATTGGGTGTATTGACATTTAGGTTAATCTGAAGGTGCTTCATTGGAAGGGGAGGCCATAGGATCGAACCTATTGAGGTGATTTGTGTATTCGATATATAGGAACAAATGAAAGGATGGAAGGGCTGATATTTTAACATGGAACCATTTGGCATTCCTGGTGGTGAAAGAAAATGCTTATATACAACTAGGAATATGGTGATTATATTGCAGTGGATTATAATTTGCTGGATTGCTTTTATTTGTTACTATTAGATATTACTATTAGATATTTAGCTCATCATACCAGAAACTCAATCTAAGAAAGTGCAAAACGTGTGTTTGGTTTTAACTAACTAAAATTTGTTTACAGTCATATCATTGGGGGTCATCAGTTTCATTAATTTAAAATACATCATTTTCACCTCAAACTATACAAGAAAAGTCTAAGACACACCTAAACTATACAAGAAAATGCTTTACACCCTATAAAGCATTATACTACTTGCACGTGGTGTGGTTTATTACACGCGCCTTCCACGTCAGTGCCACGTCAGCTAATGCAGTTATAGACTTACACCTCACTAACCACAACCTCTCCAAATTCTTTGCCTCAGCTACTGCAACAACACCTACATCCTTCAACTCAGTAGCATTTGACAAATCAATCTCAACCAAATTCCCACAATTCATAGCTAAATTAGACAATTCCACATGGGTAAAAAAATTAGACTTTGAAAGATTAATTGATTTCAACATTTCTTTACATAAACTAGCTATAACTGTTAGTGTTCCATCTGTAATTCTTGGACAAAGGGAAAGATCAAGATTGATAATTTGCGGGTATCTGTTAAGAATCTTTGTTAAGTGTTCTAGCCTGAAGGGTTTCAAGGTTTTCCTATGGTGGGATTCAAAAGCTAAAAATGATTAGTGAGAACGACTTTTTGTCAAATGGGTTGTCCCTAAGACAATCAAGAATTGAAAAGACAATTTCTTCAGATAGAAAATCGAATGGGTTGTAATTGGATTGTGAAATTTGCTTTTGCTTCTTCATTGTTTTCCAAGATTGGTCCTTTATGGTTCCTGCAAGCTAAATTGTGAGTTAGATTTGGATAAAAAAAAATTTAGGTGGAAATTTTTAGAGGAAGATTGGGCGGTGGAGATGTAATATTGTAGTGTTCATGTGAATTTGATGATATAAAGAAGTTTAGGGAAATTAAGAAGCAACAGTTTAACAGAAAAATACTGGCCTGGTTGAGAACAAACTGAGTGAGGAAGAAGATGAGAAGAATATTTCAATTACTTTATTGTCCTTGATGGTTTTGAGAGAAACAGTTATTCCATAATCCAATTCGTCGAAGGGAAAATAACAAATTCAATTTGAATTTTGGTGAGTCTGTTTAAGCTTAGTTCGAAATTAATGATTCGAATTTTGTTTCGAGATTTTGAAATCAGTGAAATTGACATCAATTTGGTGGGGTTGGAGTTTGGGGGAGGGGGATGATGAAGAAGATAGTTGGTTGGGGTGAGGTTGGTGTTGGGGGTGGGGGTAATGAAGAAGATGATGGTTTGGGGGTGGGGGTGATGAAGAAAATGATGGTTGGGGGGGGGGGGGGGAGATGGATGCTAGGGGTTGGGTAGAGGAGTATTTTATTTTTTTTTTTTTTATATTAATTTTTAATGTAGATGCATTTTTTTATTTAATTAATTATGTATTTTTCACGTCAGATCTAGGGGGTAAAAAGTATTAATTTTTTATAGTTTAGATGTATAATAGGTCACTTAGATAGTTTAAGTGTGACTTAAACTTTTCTTATATAGTT
>NC_061115.1:58560241-58668410 GCF_002878395.1 Capsicum annuum
CTTAGTTCGAAATTAATGATTCGAATTTTGTTTCGAGATTTTGAAATCAGTGAAATTGACATCAATTTGGTGGGGTTGGAGTTTGGGGGAGGGGGATGATGAAGAAGATAGTTGGTTGGGGTGAGGTTGGTGTTGGGGGTGGGGGTAATGAAGAAGATGATGGTTTGGGGGTGGGGGTGATGAAGAAAATGATGGTTTGGGGGTGGGGGTGGGGAGATGGATGCTAGGGGTTGGGTAGAGGAATATTTTATTTATTTTTATTTTTTTATATTAATTTTTAATGTAGATGCATTTTTTTATTTAATTAATTATGTATTTTTCACGTCAGATCTAGGGGGTAAAAAGTATTAATTTTTTATAGTTTAGATGTATAATAGGTCACTTAGATAGTTTAAGTGTGACTTAAACTTTCCTTATATAGTTTGGGAGGGGGGGGGGGAGGATGCCTTTTCCCAATTAAATTATGCATGAATTATCATACAGATTGTTATAGTAGACCATCGCATACAGGTCCAACATGATAGTGTTCGATCAAACAAAATGAGTCCAAAAAACAACTTTTTTCATCCAAAATTATAAATGAGCACATAAAAATTGAAAATTTTCAAACGGAACAAGGTGGACGAAGGTTAACGACATTAGCTAATGATAAAGAGTTTTTGTGTGTGGGTGGGTGGGTGGGGGGTAGACTGTTTTACCTTACTAGGTAAAAAGAGTCTCTTTACCTTACAAAGTAATTTCCTATTTCGCCTTATTTAATTTTTTCTTTTTAAAAACATCTATTTCATTTCTTTTTGTTCAAATTATTTTGAGTCTTTGTTCCTGATTCTCTATTGAAGGCAAAGTCAGAAGAAACTTAATAGAATTTTAAGTTTATTTCATAAAAAATTTTGCACTTTCAGGTATATTTTTTTGCAAAATGGTTCAATGAACCCTTGTACTATGTTCGTTTTGTAATATGGATACTGCTACTTACATGTTTGTCATCTGGACCCTTGAATCCATTAAAAAGCAACATTTTAAATCCTTTGATCGTAGACCGGACCTATGTGCCATTAAAATGGCTGACTAGGACAAAGTGCGTGCAGGCACGTGCCTAGGGTGCGAGTGGGGGTCAATTTTATATTAAAATAATTAAAAAATAAAAATAATATTAAAATTAAAAATAAAAATAAATAGATCCTTTTTTCCCTCCATCTTTTTTAATTTAAAAATATTTTTAAAATTTTTTAAAAAAAATTTAAAAAGACCCCCTTTCCCCACCCCATAGCCCCCCCCCCCCACCCCCCTCCCCCCCGTCCAACCTCCCCCCCCCAGCCCCCTCCCCCGTCCAGCTACCCACACCCCACCCTTCACCCTCGTCCCCCCGTCCAGTCATGGTTGCCATGGCCATCACCATTAACTCCCCCACCCATATCCCTCAAGAATCTCTCTTCGTCTTCTTTTTTTTCATCATCATATATCCCCGAAGAGGGTCTTTTCTGTGGTTGATATTGTTGTTGTTGTTCATTGTCAAAAAATAATTGTATATATCCTTGAAAAAGGTCTTTGTTGTGGTTGATATTGTTGTTGTTGTTCATTATTAAAAAAAATGTATATATCCCTGAAGAGGGTGTTTGCTGTGGTTGATATTGTTGCTGTTGTTCATTGTCAAAAGAAAAAATTGTATATATCCTTGAAGAGGGTCTTTGCTATGGTTGATATTGTTGTTGTTCATTGTAAACAAAAAAAATTGTATATATCCCTGAAGAGGGTCTTTGTTGTGATTGATATTGTTATTGTTGCTTATTGTCAAAAAATAAATAAATTGTTGTTGTTTTACCTTTTTAATTTTTTTTATTCACTCTCTAAATTTAAATTTTTCATTTTGTTTAGGATTAGTTTGTAACTTTTACAAATTGTTAAAGATATTTAAATGAAAATTAAAAATTCATTATGTCTGTGTATGTGAATTTATAGTTAAAACTTTAAATTAATTGGAGAGAAATTTCAATTATTTGAAATAAATTTGATGTTTAATTAAATTTATTGTGTTTATGTATTAGAATTTATAGTTGAAAATTTAAATTTATAGTTGAAAATTTAAATTAAAAATTTATTATGTTTGTGTATTAGAATTTCTACAATCTATAAAAAGAATTTATTTAATTAAATTTATTTTAATATTTAATTTCTTATGTAGCATTTTAAAAATAACATAAAATCTAATGTAATACTTAAAAATGATGTGGCGGCTGATGTCGCAGCTGAGTGGGCATTAAATTTAATGTAATACTCAAAAGTGACGTGGAAGCTGACGTGACAGCTGACGTGGGATGATTGTATTACACACACCGTCAGAGGGGTTTAAAATATTATTTTTTAATGGGTTCAAGGGTCCAGATGACAAACATGTAAGTATGAGCATCCACATTACAAAACGGACATAGTACAAGGGTCCATCGAACCATTTTTCCTATTTTTTTTTTAAAAAACACCCATTTCATTTCTTCTTGTTCATATTATTTTCAGTCTTTGTTCTTGATTCTCTATTGAAGGCAAAGTCAAAAATAGAAAAGTCTATTATACCAAAAATCTTGCACTATAAGGTATATTTTAATCATGTTATATTAGTTATTCTAATACCTAACAAAAAGTATGTAGTAGTAATATAATTAATCATCTTTTTAGATTACTAATTTACCAAATATTGTTGTCATCGTATCAACTTAGTAAGTCTAAATCTATGTTAAATCATTATTGTCTACCTAATTATTTTTGAATTTGTTGTTTGCACAACAAAGATGTAAAATTTGAGGCCCATGAAACATAAATTACGGATAAATTAATAGTTGATATGTTACTAATATCCTTTTTAATTTCCCCATCTTTAGTTGCATGCATGTGCAAATTGGTAAATTCATCAAATTACTATTTGACATAAATGTTCATGAAACATATATGAAAACTAATTTGAGTTTTCTTTCTATATAGATATGAATAATCAATAGTTTGTCCATCCAGGATCATCACAGTATCACCTAATATTGATTGCATTGGACGTAAAATAATTCGGATAACGATAAAAATAATCACATCGTCTTTTGGATTAGGAATACCTATTTTACTCCTAAACAACCTTTTCAAACAATCATATTTGAGGATAAAGAAAATTGAACCACTATAAGATGCAGACTATATCACATTGAATCGCCATCATACAAAACTTCATCACCCCAATATAAATTTACTCTTACCTTATTATCATCCATCTTAAAGTAAGAAACGAATAAGGTTCAACAAATATTTAATTTATGCACTTAAACTATTTTTTTTAGGATTTCTGCAAATGACAAAAACCTACATTTTTATAGCACCTTGCAAGCACGTAAAAATGAATGAAGTTGTTAGAAGGCGTATATCGAAGTCCACCTTATAAGGCAAGAACCAACATGCTAGTAAGTCTCATCAGTCAGGAAAAAGGAATTTATTCCCTCACTTGTAGACACTCCTTCTCAACTTTGTGTCAATCAAAGGGTAAGGTATGAGACTCTTTTCACCTTGTAAGGTAAAACAGTCTCTCCACCTTACCAGGACAATGAATTAAGAGTGACAAAAAAAATTTAAATTTAGATATAGGTGGCGCAAACATTAATTATTGAGTGTGGGTGATGATTATTAAATGATGGATTAAGAAAGTTTGACCCATGTGTGAAATTGCATTCAAGTTTCTTATTTTACACTTTGACCCAATATAATATCCTAATAACTAAAAGTAAAGGGAAAAAATATGGTTGCTGCTCTTGTTTTCTCTCTCTTCTCTTGGATTGTTGTTGTTCATTGTTGTTGCTGCTTTTCTTATTCTTCATTATCATCTCTTCTTGTTCATCATCATCGTCTTCTTCTTTATTTGTTGTACCATTATTATTGTTGTTGTTGTTGTTGCCGCTATTGAATCAAATTTTTAGGTCAAATTTTATTTGTATATCACTGGCAATTACTTCATAGGTGATTTTGATAAGTAAAATTATGATTTTTACTTTAATTTCTCATCTGGGTATATCTGCTACTCTTGTTTTTCAACAATACTGCTTATTCAACAGTTGTTGTATTAATTTACAACAGTTGTTGGATAATTTCCATTACTGTGTAAGTAGTTCCAACAGGTAAGTCATCCGTTGCAACAAATTACTTACTTGTTGAACTAAGCTATTGGTTATGTAAAATGAATATTCACCAGATGAGTCACCTGTTGCAACAGGTGACTCATCTATTGGATTTAATACTGACTAGAACTTGAAGAATAATTCAACAAATGAGTCATCTGTTGCAACAAATCTATCACCTATTGCAACAGAGACTCAACTTTTGAATTCATATTACAACACTAGGATAGAATCTGAAACTGAATTCCAACAAATCATAGATCTATTGTAATAAATGGTAGATTTGTTGTAATAGATGAAACATCTATTGGATTCATGTTACAATATTAGGACAATTGTTACAACAGATTTGTCATATGTTGGAATTCATATTACAACATTGAAACCAAATCTGAAGCTGAATCCAACAGATGAGACATCTATTGCAACAAATGTCTTATCTGTTGGGACATTGATAATGATAGTGCATATAATTTTCCTATCGTATATTCTATACTATCATTATTAATTTTACTATAATATCATTATTAACTTTTTAAACAAATTTCTTTAGATACCATTAGTGGAGAAATCAATAATAGAGGTTGATTTTCATAGTGAATGGATTGAGAAGAACACTCGATTTATTTGGCGTTGGAAGGATGAATGTTAGAGACGATAGCGATGATAATTGATGTCGCCTAAAACTACAATCCAAATAGAAGTATAATGGGTCTCTTACAAATATAATAATCCAACTAGGTTGGGGTCGATCCCACAGGAAAACATGAACAACTGCTTAACTTAATGTGATCCACAAACAGTACAGGAAAGTAACAGGTTGTTTGGATGGTGGTTTTCTGTGGTATGCTATGGTATGGTTATCAAGGAAACCATATTTGTTTTGATTGTTTTCTAAAAGACATGGTATGGTATGGTAATCTTTCATGGTTTGGGAACCATGGAATTGCCCAATTTTTAAAACCACCAATTTGGTGGGTGTCCATGGTTTTCTTATTTCTTTTTTCAATTATGCCCTCATGTAATATTATCTAATCCTATTTTACCCTTTACCCCATATTAATTATAACCCTAATATGTTATAATTTTACGCACAACAAACTCATCTATGCTATTCTACGTTGTTCTCCTCTGGATTCTTCTTTCTTTCGCTTCAATTTCTTCTTCTACACTGAATTTTCTATCACACGTGGAGGAGCTACATCACCAATCATGAACTTCCTTATCTTAGGTACAAGTCCAACTATAAAACCTACAATCTGGGGGAAAACTGACCAGTTGTCAGTGCATTGTTGCAACTTGCGTATTTATTCATCATGCAGATACTGGTGACTGCTAATGTCTAGAGAATCTACAAAATACTAACATAAATAGATTTTTTTATACCCACAGAAAAGACTTCCTAACCTAAGTCACGTGTCTCATTGTTTGTGGAACCACTTATCGATAGATGATATCAATGAACTACTCCAATGAGGAGTATTAGTGTTCATGCTGCTTTGAATACAATGATAACAATCAGAGGAGTCTAGCTATTAGTACAAATTGAAAACGACCGAACAAATAACACCAACAAGGTTCTTGTTCATAAATAGTTGACAAAAGACAACTCTTCATACAAAGACTTCTTTAAGAACTGAAAAATAAGAAATTTTTTTAGGGTGGATAGTTTTAAAATATGTATATCTAGCTATTACTCCTTAAAAATAGGTTTGAGGTATTATGTCACTGATTAGTGGAAACTGCATGATCTAAAAGCTTCAATGTGTGTTCCTTTTAGACTAGCATATTTGAAGCACTAAAGTAGAATTAAGACAATTATGCAATACAAACAAGTTCAAAAAAGGAGCACAAATAGAACAATACCGCTCCAGTGGTAGAAGAGGCTTAATGTTATATCTTGTGTATCCTATTTTACCACTCCACAAACTGTTAAGCAAAGTTTTGCTGAGAGGTTTGGTGGTAGATGCTCTTTGAATGTATTTTTATAGGCCAGTGACAACACAAAGAAAATCCTGCTCATAGTTAATAAGAAAATACCTCTAATTATTATAAATTTAAAATTTATACTAACTAGGGGTATTTTAGTAAACTTATCTGTTACGATACAATACCATACCATCAAACCAAATAAAAAACTATTATTAAACAACAGTGAAAGGCATAGTCTATCTAAACATTCTATTGTACTATACTATACAGTACCGTACCATACCATACTATACCGTACATTATGAAACCATGGCAAACCACCATCCAAATAGAGTATAAATGGGGGGATTTTAGTATCAATCACAAGTAGTAACCAGATCTTGAGTGCTTTTGAGTTGTACACAATAGAAGACGAACACTAGGCTTGTGTTCCCCTCGGCTTCTCAGCTCCATAAATTTCTCGTGTTCAATCTAATTGTTCTATTGTTCTGTATGTAAATTCTACAAGATAGGTATTATCATCCACATTTTGAGCGTGAAGATAAATATTACCCTTATTGATTAAGTCTTAGTGTGTCACCTTGTTTATCCTTGATACGACCTCAGTTCACCACTCTTTTTGGGATCAAGTGATTAGATGAGATGCAGGGACTAAAAGGTGCAGGTAGAAATCTCAAATCACTGTCTTAACTTCTTTTCCTAATTGCAAACTCCTTTTTGGGGATGGGAGCGAATACAGGCTATCTCAAGCTACAATGACTACTTGAGATTAATTATAGTGAAGACGATTAAGATACATGCATAACCCTAGAACAAATAAGTTTTCACGCTTCCTCTACGTAGCTAATTCTTCCAAGGCTCCCACAACCCTAGTAAAGGAGATTAGACACTCATGTTTGCGCAAGAAACTATGATTATCAAAGAAGAACGTATATAATTAATTGCACAAGAATAAGATGAATAAACTCCAAAGTCTTGAATTGAATAAACCAAAAATCTCAAGTATAATTGTAAAAGTATTGTAAGAGTGTGTATCCTATGATAAGAATGCGTAACGTAATAAAAGGTAAATCCTAGGGTATTTATAGTGTCTTAAAATAACATAAAAATCTTAATAAAATGGGAAAGGTAAAGTTATATCGGTAGTTGGTACGACTTGGTCTTCACTCATACCGACATCATACGAATTGTACCCTACCTTCTCGTATCCCTTCCAGTGTCTGTTCTCCTAAGGCTTCAACTTTTAGTTTAGCCTACGACTTCTGGTTATGAGTCATACCTGAGTGTACAACTCGTGTCCTTCACTCATATCCACCTGGGACTTTTGTCTTTCCCTGATTTTAACACTAGTTTGTTTATGACTTCCCTATATGAGTCGTATTCAGACTTCCAACTCGTATACTTTTGGTACTTCAACTCATGATTAGTACCTTAGGTTCTGTTATGCTGAGGACTCTTTTGTATGACTCGTATCCTAGCTTACGACTTGGATACTTGAGTCGTATCTTCCCTATACTTCGCTCTTCAGATTAGCTTTTGGTTTTGTTGTGCATATGATTCCATATACGAGTCAGATCAAATGTTTATGACTCATGAGCTAACTCGTATCCTAATCAGAATTGGTCTTTTCAGGTCTTTTTCTTCTATTTTCATTCCAAAACTGTTGTAGACATGTTTTACCTGCAATATACACCAAAGTGCATCATATCTAAAAAAATATCCTAAGTTTATTCATAAATTAGCGGTTTTAAGCATAGAAAGTGTCATTTTTTCATGCCACATCAACATCCTCAGCTTAGACTTTTACATTTCCTCAAGCAAACAAAACCAAACACAATTTTTGGATACAAAGACGATTCTTAAATAGGAAGATTTTAAGTTACCCATGGATGTGATTTTGAACTTGATTTAAATCTGGTTATTCCTCTCCTACTTCTAACTTTTAAAACTCCAACTGTGTATTACGATTTAGCATACATAGAAACATGAGAAAATCCAGTGATGGCATTACATTAGTAATAGACAACCTGGCATAGACACAATTCATAAAAAAATCTAGCAACCTAGCAACATGACCCATGTGTACTCACAGTAAAAGAAATCCCATTCACTCTTCGTATGGATAAACCAATATATTTAGGGATATAACAAATAACTCTCTCACTCATAAAGAAGTATCACCGGTGTACACATAATACCATAGGCTTGCCCTTATGCTCTTTTCGTAAGTTTTCAGACTGTCATAGTAGGACCACTATAGGACCTTATTCGGCTTGTAATGTAGACTTGGGGCTGGTATGATATCTTTTGGGATTCATTTAGTGACTAAGCCTCCTGGACACTATGCATTCCTTGGGGTTCACTTAATTCTTTTATTTTTGCCCTTATGTCTCCCTATTACATTTAAGCACATTCTAATTGGGAAAAGTGTGGTTTTCTAACTCTTTCTTTTTCTTTTGTTTTTCATTGCAACTTTCCTTACTTTTCTTCTCCCCAAACTTTCTCAAATTTCAACTATTTTCCTTCTACACACTTTCTTCATACTTGTTTTCTCCTACGCACCTCTTATAATATCCACCATCAATTTAGGCGATTTGCCTGAGTTAAGGTGTACAGTGTCCAAAGGAGGACCAGGGCCAAAATAGGTTCATTGTAAGAAAAACGGGAAGGTGATAGTTGTACCAAGAAAATTTGGTCTATCAAGGCTCAAATATTTAGATCGAAGAGATTCATTCATTTGGTTAGGGCATTTTAAGCTCAAGTGGACTCACACAAAAAGGTCCAATGATCACTTCCTACTTGACTATCTTAGACCTAGGCAAAAGAAACCGAGAAAGTTCTAGATTCCAGCACATCGGGAACTCAATATAGTTCACACACACTTGCATAAGGTTACACCACTAAGTACTAGTTATCCAACTATGCAACTGTTTGCCCCTAATTATTCTTATCCTTAATCCTAATTCCATTTCCAGATTCACAACAGTCTCACATAAGTATAGAAAAAAAAAGATTTTTTGGAGGGGTCAACTTTCCAACATAATTTCATTAAACATAGATCTCAACATAATCATTTCAAATCAGTAGTATTTCACAAACCACAAATCAAATTTCAGCATCAAAAATGAAAAACAACGTTTATTCATTACAAATAAATTTTTTCAAAATCCTTAAAATCACAATAAAAAATAATCTGCTTCCATAGGCGCACTGATTTTCTTCCTATCTCAGCTGCCTGCATCAAACCTACAAGTCATAACTGATTTTCAGTTTTAACTACTTATACTTTTTAGCTACTCCCAGATTTTTTGAGATACCCCCCACCCCTAACAAAAATTGATGCACTGCCATCTGTGCTATAAAAATTATAAAGTAAGGATGGAAAGTCATACCTAGGCACTCAAGGCACCGGCATATCCATATCAACACGTGGGCTCTCAGATAGGGTTCCACTCTCATCAGCTACCTTCCCATCAACCGGGACTGAGTCAACACTAGTCGGGGGCATAACATTTACCCCCTTAGCATCAACAACTGGTGCTCTCAATTCACCAGCTCTCAAGGACATCTCGCGGACCTGCTACTCTCAGTCTCGCTCATCTTGAATGCTCTCATCTCTATCCCTCTTCCTAGATGCTTTGTTTTCCTTTTTTTTTTCTCTCTTCTTTACTCTTTGGTCTCCTCAACTGGTGTATCTACAGAGACTGCCTAAATGTTAGGTATGTGGATAGTAGGAATCACTATCTCGAATACAGGCTCAGCAACCACCGGTCTCTCATAAAGCTTTGCAACTATTTTTTTGATTCTTGTAACCTCAAATTTGCTATCAGAAATATTGGGCGTCTTCCTACCACTCAACTATTGAGTGATCTTCGACTCAAAAGTATCCAGGCATCCTTGGATCTGTTTGTCTTAGCTATCAAACTGTGCATCGATCAAAGTCTTCATGCCTCCTTTGATATAGACTACCTTAGTCTCCAACGTGGCTAGTCTGGTCATAACCTCAGTCCAAAGGGCCTATGAAATAAACATAACACCAGATGGCATACCTCGAGGTCTGGGTGGCACACACTAACTGGTGGTTGGGCACTAGAAGTACCCGTTGCATCTGTATAGGAGCCCTTCATCTGTGCATCTGCCTCGGTAGCCTCAGCTATAGTAGTGGTATCAGCCTAACCATCCCATGGGAACAAACCTGCTAAAATATCTACTGCCTGCCTTACCTGCTGGCCTAATTGGTTGGCTGCATCTCTAATCAGGCCTAAGTATGTGGTTCTCCTATCCTCGATCATCTCATCTATCCCAGGGAGTTCCAGCACTCCCATAGCTAGACATATCTGTGTGATCAAAGAAGGGTAGGCTAGGAATGCCTTCTCACCCCAACTGCTCGATCCTTCATCTCTCGAGATAGGAATTCTGCTACATCAAACTAATAGCCGACCATGAAATCAGCTATCATAGCTAACCAGACCGAGATCAAAACATCATCACCAGTGGTTGGACATAACCTGTGTCAGTCCAAAGTCCACCAAGCCTTGCCCTTTAAGTTGAGGGTACTCTTCTTTATCTTCTATAAGACCACTCCGGTCCCTTCAATAATCCACATAATATTTTGCCTATTCCAGCTATACGCTCCGCTATCTATCTAAAAATTACCATTTTGTCCTCAGAACCTAATGCCCTCTTAGTTATCTTTCTTATTCTATAGTCTATCTTACCTGTGTTGATTGGAGCCTGATACTTTGGTCCATACAAGAATCTACCAATAGTCCAGGGGGAAATGTCCACCCATACACCACGAATTATTAGGGAAGTAATAGGCTTACCACCTTTCCATAGTTGAAACCGTGGGTATTACCTTTAAAGCTTACCTTTATATGCTACATAGAATTCTCTTCTTCATCATCATTAGCCTGTGGTGTGAGGGGAGGAGAAAAAATAGGATTTTTTCTCTTTAGGCCTTTAGGGGATGATTCTAACCACTTTCTTCACCTTCACTTTATCAGCTGTCTTCCTCTATGGTGTATCTTTACCTGTAGTGGTTTACTCAAATAATTCACCGCTGCTATCTGTTGGTATCTCGAATTCAAAATCACTAGATTCCACACTAGCAATCGGTGCTTGCTTAATGTTCTTTTTAGCCTGTTTAGATGAGGAAGCGTTCTTAGGAGCCACGGTTCCTGCAATTAAAACTTTATTAGTAAGTAAGCAAAGAAAACAAAGAAGAATAAAAACTTGAACTAAAGTTTAATATCTTTTGATCAAGGTACGAGTTGTGGGTACTAGTCGTAACTACTGGGTACGACTTATGTGGACGAGCCGTATCTTGTACAGTGCATGACATTTGTCCACTGGTGAGCTTAGGATTCCACCTAACCAGTCGTACCGGCAGGGTACAACTCGTTACCAACAGTTGTAAGCAGATCAGAAATATTTATTCTAACTTAAATCCTCCCAGGTAGGTAAGATTCTAAATGTACGAGTTGTATGGCCTAGGTATGACTTGTATGGTAGAGTTGTATCCATTCCAGAACCTTAAAATTGTTAGATTTCCATGTTGTCAGTGGGTATGGGTCCCGTTACGACTGTTGTATCGATGGATACGAGTCATAAAAGGTCTCGTATCCACTGCACCATAGAAGTCCAACTTTAAAGTTTGACTCTAAAGTAATTTCCTCGAATACCCAATATAATTTTTAGCAATATCAATCATTTTAGGCTACCCAACACACAAAATCCATTTCCCAAAATCTAGTTCTACCCCCAATTTCTATTTTTCAACAAGAACACCTAAATTAGGGTACCAACAATTAAATACTTGTGTAGATCCTACTCAAACCAAGTTCATAGTATAAAACATTACTCATTTTAACTTGAAAAGTAAAAAGATGAGGTTCACAACTTACTCGGCGTTTGAAGAAATCAAATTCTTGCTTTCAAGTTCTATTTGCTCCAAAATTCGAATTCAACTCATGAAGAATAAAAAATTTGAAGTTGATGGTAGTTTAATCAAGTGTTTTTATGGATTAAATCTTGAATTTTGGGTGAAATTTGAATGGGTACAAGTCTGGTTTATCAGGTGCCCGTCGGGTGCCCCTTTTTTCCTTTTTAAGTAAAGATCTGGGTAGGGTTAACCCATGATCTAACCTTGTAAGAATAGGTACGAGTTGTGTATACGACTCGTACCCATGCTTACAGCTCATTTCCTTGACTTATATAGACCTTGAACCTTACCTGGGTTCTGGAGTGGGTACAACTCAAGGTGACGAGTCGTACCTTGAGGGTATGAATCGTTCGGAGAATCGTATACATTCCAAAAACTTTTACCTGATTTTATTTTTTCTCCTAGGTCAATACGACTCATATTCACAAGTCTTACTATCTAGATACAACTCATAAAGAGTCTGTATGACCAAAAACTCTTCAACTTCTCTGGAATTTTCTACCTTCCTTATTCTTGCACACTGAACAAACATATTACCCTATAAATGAATAATTACAAAAAACATGGGTTCCCTTCTATGCAACGTTTAATTTAACGTCGCGGCACGATGGGGCTAAGTTGGATACTCAGATTTCACCAACTAGCCTCATGGGTTGCCTCCCATGCAATGCTTGATTTAACATCATGGCACAATGCAATTTCCTTTGCTACTCAGTCTTCACCAAGGGAAATTTCAACAACCTCATTCATGACTAATATTTCCCATGTAGTGCTTCACTTTTTTCCCATTTACCTTGAATGAGGTCTCACTATCCCTCTTTAATTGTAAAGCACAATAGGGATAAACTTTTATAATTGTGAATGGACCATACCACCTTGAACTTAGTTTACCTGGAAACAAATAAAGCTTGGACTTATAGAGAAGCACTTGGTCACCCTTTTTGAATACTCTCTTCTCAATCTTGCGGTCGTGATGCAACTTCATCTTTTCTTTGTAAAGTGCTAAAATTTCATATGCTCGAAACTAGAATTCATCCAACTCATTGATCTTATTCAACCTTGACTTGGCTATATCTTGCCATTCTAGATTCAGCTTCTTTAATGCCCAAAGTGCCTTATGTTCAAGCTCAATTGGCAAGTAGCAAGCCTTGCTATATACTACCTAATAAAGTGAAGCACCGATGGGGTCTTTTTTAAGCTGTACGATAGGCCCATAATGCATTATCTAACTTTCTTGCCTAATAAGTCCTAGTGGCATTCACAGTCTTTGCCAATATGGATTTTTAAGCTGTGTGGTAGGCCCATAATGCATCCTCTAACTTTCTTGCCTAATCAGTCTTATTGGCATTCACAGTCTTCGCCAATATGGACTTGATTTCTCTATTTAACACCTCATCTTGCCTACTAGTCTGTAGATGATAGGGTGTTGCCACCCTGTGTTTCACTCTATATTTTTCAAGTAGACTCTTGAATTGATAATTGCAAAAATATGACCCTCCATCACTAATAATAGCAAGTGGCATGCCAAAATTGAAAAAAGATGTTCTTTATCAAGAATGTAGTGACACTATGTGCTTCATTGTTAGGAAGCGCAATTGCTTCTACCCACTTTGAAACATAGTCTATAGCCATAAGTATATATTTTCTACCAAACAAACTCACCAAAGGTCCCATGAAATCTATGCCCCATACATCAAAACAATTCTAATTCTAATATAGGAGTTATAGGTATTTCATGTCTTTTAGAAATAGTACCTTGTTGTTGGCATTGGTCACAAGCAGAAGTTTAATAATGAGCATCTTTGTAGATTGTTGGCCAATATAGACACATTACAGAATTTTATACGCTGTGTGGGCCCCTCCATGATGACCCCAATTGGTATTGAATGACAATCCTCAAGTATGCTCATCATCTTCACCTCAGGTATACACCTACGAATGATTCAATCTGCATAAATTCTAAATAAATAAGGTTCATCCCAGAAATATTTCCTTACCTTATTTATGAACTTCTTTCTTTGCTGATATGAAAGATCTTTTGGGACTAGATCACTAGCTAAGTAATTTGCATAATCTGCAAACCATAGAATTAGATCTTAGAAAGCTGCCAATATCTGTTCATCTAGAACACAGTCAACAATCTCCAACCTAGTAGCAACCTTCTGCATAGCTTCCTCCTCTAGTCTAGACAAGTGATATGCAACTTGATTTTTTGTGCCTTTTTTGTCCTTCACCTCAAAGTTAAATTATTGCAGCAATAGTACCCACCAAATAAGTCTAGGCTTTGCATCTTTTTTAGCTATTAGGTACCATAATGCTACATGATCAATGTATAAAAGTAACTTTGTCCCAATCAAGTAAGATCTAAACTTTTCAAAGGCAAAAATCACTACCATTAACTCTTACTCCATCACGGTATAGTTCTTTTGAGCAGGATTTAGTCCCTTACTAGCATAGTAGATGGGATAAAAGATCTTTTATTTCGGTTGGCCTAGTACAGCCCCTAAGGCCAATCCACTAGCGTCACACATAATCTTAAAAAGTAAGGACCAATCAGGAAGCACAATGATTAGAGCAGTCACCAACCTCTCCTTTAAGCATTCAAACGCCTTTTTATATACATCATCAAAATTAAATTTTGCCTTCTTCTCAAGAAGTTTGCAAAGAGGTATAGCAATTTTTGAGAAGTCCTTAATAAAATGCCTATAAAAGCCTGCATGCCCTATCAAACTTTGAATTCCTTTCACAGATATTGGGTAGGGTAATTTTTTAATCACCTCAATCTTCGCTCGATCAACCTCTATTCCTCTCTTTAAAATTTTATGCCTAAGAACAATTCATTATTTGACCATAAGATGGCACTTCTCCCAATTAAGTACCAAGTTACATTCTTCACAGCTTTAGAGAGCATTTGCCTAGTGCTTTACGCAATCTTCAAAAGAATCACCAATAATTGAACAATCATCCATGAATACTCATGGTGTCCTCTACCATATTAGAGAAAAATTGACATCATACATCTTTGAAACATGGCTTGAGCGTTGCATAGCCCAATGGCATGCGCTTGAATTCAAAAGTCCCATAAGGATATATAAAAGTCATCTTCTCTTAGTCCTCAGGTGCAATAGTGATCTGATGATATCCTGAGTACCCATCAAGAAAACAGTACCATCCTCTGCCTGCTAACCTGTTTAATATCTGATCCACGAAAGGCATGGGAAAATGGTCCTTCTGAGTCAACACATACATTTTTATATAAACCATTCACACTCTCCACCCAGTGACTAGCCTCATAGGCACTAGCTCATTCTTCTCGTTAAGAACAACAGTAATTTCTCCTTTCTTTGAAATGCATTGTACCAGACTGACCCACTTGCTATCAATAATGGGATATACTACACCCACATCTAGCCACTTGATTATTTACTTCTTTACCACCCTCTATATAGGAGGATTTAGTCAATGCTGATGTTCAATAAATGGAACATAATTCGGTTCAAGTTATATTTTGTGGGTAAACAAACCAGGTGAAATACCCACAATATCTTCAATGGACCATCTAATATCAACCTCTTGAATCTCTACAATACTAACAATAATGCTTCTGTTTCTGACTGTCTCAAATCAGCTGTAATAATAATAAAAAATGGTGCCAAAATTTGATGTCGCCTAAAACTACACTCCAAATAGAAGTATAATGCGATCGCTTGCAAATATAATAATCTAACTAGATTGGGGTCAATCCCACTGGTAAAATGTGAATAACTGCCTAGCTTTATGTAATCCACAAGCAGTACAGGAAAGTAAATTGGGGAATTTTATTATCAATCGCAAGTAGTACCCAAATCTTGAGTGCTTTTGAGTTGTAGACAATAGAAGACGAACACTAGGCTTGTGTTCCCCCTGGCTTCTCAACTCCATAATTTCTCGTGTTCAATCCAACTATTCTGTTGTTCAGCATGTAAAGTCTACAAGATAGGTATTATCATCTGCCTTTTGAGGGTGAAGATAAATCTCACCTTTTACCGATTAAGTCTTAGTGAGTTGCCTTGTTGATCTTTTTTAAAACCTTAGTTCACCACTCCTTTTAGGATCAAGTGATTACATGAGATGGGAGAACCAAAAGGTGGAGGTAGAAATCTCAAATCATTGTCTTAACTTCTTTTACCTATCGCAAACTACCTTTTAGGGATGGACGTGAATACAGGATATCTCAAGCTACAACAACTACTTAAGATTAATTATTGTGAATATAATAGATGAGTCTCACACTTCCTCTACATAGCTAATCTGCCAAGGTTCCCACACCTCTAGTAAATGAGATTAGTTGCTTAAGTTTGTGCAAGAAACCATAATTATCAAAGAAGAACACATATAATTAATTGCACAAGAATAGGATAAATAAACTCCAAAGTCTTGAATTGAATAAAACCAAAATCTCAAGAATAATTGTAAAAGTTTTGTAAGAGTGTATATCATATGATAAGAATGCTTAACATAATAAAAGGTAAACCCTAGGGTATTTATAGTGTCTGAAAATAACATAAAAATTCTAATAAAAATGAGATAGGTAAAGTTGTGTCTGCAGTCGGTAAGACTTAGTCGTCACTTGTACCGGTATCATACGAGTCATACCTTGCCTTCTCGTATGCCTTCTAGTGTCTGTTCTCCTAAGGCTTCAACTTTCTGATCAGCCTACGACTTCTGCTTATGAGTCATACCTTAGTGTAACACTCGTGCCCTTCGCTCGTATCCACCCATGACTTTTGTCTTTCCAGTCTTTGAACACTAGTTTGTGTATGGCTTCCTTATATAAGTCGTACTTAGACTTCCAACTTGTATACTTCTGAGATTTTAACTCTTGAGTAGTAGATAAGGTTCTGTTATGCTGACTACTTCTCTGTATGACTCGCATACTAACTTAAGACTTGGATACTTGAGTTATATCTTACCCATACTTGGCTCTTCAAATTTGTTTTTGGTTCTATTATTTATACGATTCCACATATGAGTCATATTAGATGTTTATGACTCATGAGCTAACTCACATCCTGATTAGAATTGGTCCTTTTCAGTTCTTTTTCTTCTTTTTTTCATTCCAAAAATATTGTAGACCTATTTACTTGCAATATACACCAAAGTGCATCATATCTAACAAAATATCCTAAGTTTATGCATAAATTTGCTGTTTTAATCATCGAGAGTGTCGTATTTTCATGCTACATGAACCGTCCAAAGAGTTATTTTGTATGATGATTTTGTGAACTTAATCATCAACTATTTTCAACTAAATTATCAATTGAAAAATCTTATCATCAGTTATGCATATCTCTTTTGCAAATCAGAGGGTCCAACCTTTTAACATAAGCGATCAGATTCAATTGCGTACTTATCTAAGTGATGCAGCTAGTCCCATTTTAAGGGTGTACGTGATTGAAAAATCAATAAAGAATCAGCATATTGAAAAACAATAAGATATGTTTAAAGATAAATTGGATAATGTGGACATGGATATTCCAGATGATGAGAGTTAAAGTGGAGGATAAAACACCTAACCCTATTGTTGTGAGCAATATAGTAGACAATTCTCAATCAACAAAGTTGAGCAATTTTCAAGATGATAAAATAGGTTTTTATAAAGGAATGGCATTCAAGAACAAGGAAGAACTAGTCACTTCATTGCATATTTCTTGCTTGAAAAAAATTTTAGACTTAAAAAGGTTATTAATTCGTGTAGTGTGTATTATTTTAAATATGAACATTTAGGATGCAAGTAGTGGTTGAGGGTTGTGAAATTTATAAGTTCTGACATATTCTGCATTAGAACTTATGAAAAGTATAACATATGTGGTTTAAAGCATATTACAAGCCATAATTCGTATACCACAACAAAGCTCATTGGTAAATACTTCAAAAATAGATTTTCCAATGGCAAAATCTTATCTACAAGAGATATGACCAATCAAATCCGTGCAGAATTGGGTTGTAAGGTGAGTTATTGAAATATTTATAAGGGCATAAAGATTGCAAAGTCTTTGGTTAGGGGAACACATGAGCACGAGTATATAGTACTTGATGCATGCCATTATATGCTTGAGTCCACAAATTTAGAAAGTAAGACGACGTTGTAGGTTGATGAAAATAGAAGGTTCAAGTACTTTTTGTAGCCTATGCAGCTTGGATTCTTGATTATCAACAAATGAGAAAAGTCATAGTCCCCGATGGGACATTTTTGAAGAGAAAGTATGAAGGAGTTTTGTTATCAGTGTTGACATAAGATGTAGAGAATCACACTTTTTGGAAGCTTTTTGTGTAGTGGACAAGAAACGTGATGCATCATACCAATATTTTTTTGAACTAATATGAAGATATGTAGATCATACCAATGAGTTGTGTATAATTTCTGATAGGCATCCAAGTATCTAAAAGATCATTTCAATTATTTATACTTTAGCTCACTATGGTTGTTGCATAAGGCATCTTGGGTAAAATATTCAAAACAACTATCACAATTCAAAGGCCGTGTCTCATTTTCATAAATCAGCTAAACCATATGATAGAGTGGAGTTCTTTGATCATTTCAATCCAATAAGGGATATGATAGCCAAGACTGCAAAACATCTCGAACGTGTTAGATTTAACAGATGGAGCCAGACATTTTATTTGGAAAATAGGTAAATTATTATAAGTTTAATGTCTTATTTGAGTTTATTGTAATACTATGTCTTACTGGGTAACTTTTTTATATAGGTATAATATTATGACGTCAAACATAACTGAATCAGTGAACACAATATTTTACGTTGAAAGAAATTTGTTCATGTTTGCTCTATTTAATGAAATAAATATGAGGTTTGCAAAATTATTTCACAAGAGGTATATGAAGTTCGTCAACTCACCAAATTGACTTGTTCCATCAATGAAAAAATAAAAATCATAGTACATTAATTTGGGAAATAAGTTATTAGCCCATCAAGTAGCCAACTACAAGTTCAACATCAACGATCATGGTGATGTTGCCGTGGTCAATCTTCAAAAAAGAACCTATACATATAGAGTTTTTAACTTGGACAAAATACCGTGTCCACATGCTATGACAGAGCTTCGAGCCTAATGAAATGCATTATTTGGAAATCAAATTTATGAGTAATCATCTCCATATTATTCAGTGAAAAAAATACATAATTGCATATCATAAGGATATTAATTTGGTGCCTTCTGAAGATTCTTGGATTGTTCCTATGGATATTATGGAGAGAAAAATGCCTCCTCCATATGTTGACCCAAACAAATTAGGAAGAGTGCGAATGAAGAGGAGGCGTGGAGTCGGAGAATCATTTTGAACAAGAATAAATAACTTCTCCTTACGTAAGATGGTAGGCCACAAAAGGACTGCATGCCCGGATCAAAATGCACCATAATTATTGTAATAGTAAATAGTCTTGTTGTTGGTTTAGTTATGAACTTGACAATTTTAACTCATTAGTTGTAATGTATGCTATTTATTTTATAAAATATATTTTTATTTATCGTTCTATAATTAATTTATGCATCAATAAGAAAAACGTAATAGGACATTAAATAAATACAACACAGTACAAAATAGTTCCAACAAATGATCCATACATTGTAGTAGGTGACAAATTTGTTGGAAGAAATCAAAATAACTCTTGCTACTGGATTGAGATCTTCCAGTAGATGACCCATCTATTGCAGCAAATGGGTTATATATTGGAATAAATTAAACATCTTGAAGACTGTTCTGATCTCTTCCAATAGATAACCCATATATTTCAATAGATGAGTCATCTATTTGAAAAAAAGGTGGGTTATCTCTTGAAGACCTATTTGGATTTCTTTCAATAGATGAATCATTTGTTATAATAGGTGACTCATCTATTGGATGAAATCAAAATAGTTCTTACTATTGGATTGACTTCTTTAGCAGGTGACTCATTTATATAGATGACCCATCTGTTCAATAAATAAGTTACCTGTTTGAAGAAATCTTACCTCTTGAAGACCTATTTTGATCTCTTCCAGCAGATGGGTCATCTGTTAAAAGAAATCAAGCCTCTTGAAGACCTATTATGATATCTTTCAATAAATGATCCCTATGTTCTAATAGATTAGTCATCTATTCGAAGAAATTAAACCTCTTGAAGATCTATTTTAATATCTTTCAACAAATGACTCATCTGTTGTAATAAATAAGTCATCTATTGGAAGAGATTAAAATAGTTATTGCTACTGGATTGAAATTTTCTAATAGATGACCTATCTATTGCAACAAATGAATCATATATTGGAAGAAAGAATACCTCTTAATTACTATTTTGATCTTTTATAACACCCTAAAAATAGATCCCGAGATATCAAACGGTGCTTAGGATCATAAGTGACCCAACCTAACCCTTTTACTGGCTTAACTTATAAGCAACTGAATAAAACAGCTAAATCTGTACAAAATCAGTGGAAGATAACTCTTTTTTGAAATTTGTTCAATACAAAACAGAATTCACATGATTACAACTCTTCTTTTACAAACAAAACTAAAACTGAATACATTAACTCTACTGTCTGTCTATGAAGCCTCTACTAATACTGACTATAGACAGCTGGAAAGCTGCTTTAATTAATGCTACTCGATACGTATTAATGAGAAAGTAAAGAATATAAATAAGTATAACTGAAGTCCCCGAAGTAGGAGGACTCATCATCTCACAGACTGGAAATCTACAACTGTCTGAGTCTGAATGTGCATACTAAAACTTGTACCTACATTATGAGATAATGTAGCATATAAACATATATGTGGATCAATACTTTGAGGATGTATAGAGTATATAGGGGTGTAATTCATAAGTAAAATATTATCTCATCATCATAATTTATAAAGTCATGCATGCTAAATGTAAATGAATCACATAGCTTGAGTAAATCTAAAATCTTAATACAGAAATCATGAATGGTAAAATATATAATCTAAAACTCCAGAGCCATTACACTTAGTTATGAAATCTGTATTCTCTTATTGTTCTCATAATCTTGTAAACTAAATGAAATATGAAATTTATTTTTGCATAAGATATACTTTATCTCAATTCATATATGCTAAGTGAAAAGGTGCTCACCTTTGTGTCTGAAAACTAAAGTAGTAACTCTGTAACTGAAAATCTCAAGTAATTCAATATCTGAATAAGTTTTGTGAGCCTTTACACTTAGTTCCTAAAATTATTAGGGAAAATACTTACCTTAAGAAATATACTCAAAAGCTGTTATTTACTTTTACTAGCAGGGAGGTTCTCTTAACTGACATAAACCATGCGAGCTACATGGAGTCCAACATTTTGTCCTCCTAAGGAAGAAACCTCACGTTGGGGAGAGGCGTCATATTCTTATCAGGGAGTATAACCTCAACTCAGTGATCACTATCTCGGCCTCGGGCCCATAAATTTCAATCCTACGGTAGCACGTAGTTCTGGGGTATGAAACCTTAGTAACTTATCCGACTCGGTGCTAAATACTACTCCCTTTAGTTAGCTATGCTCATCTCATGGAAATTCACATTAAAACTCGCATAAAGGTTTATTAGGAAACCAGTTATGCATTTAACATTATATGAATAACTCTGGGAAGCGGATTCCAAAACTCATATGAGGATCAAAAGATTAAATCTTGCTTATCAAAGCATACTAAAAATATAAGTTTCTTGAAATATCAAAACTCAATCTTAGGGCTTAAAGCCCATGCTTCAAACTCATGTAAAAACATTATAATAATCATTCTTGTCAATGTAAATAATAATTTAACTCAAAATCTGAAAATTTCTACAATAGTTATGAAAATATGAGAATAGACATGAAATTATCTTCAAAATCTCTCAAAACTCATAATCTTGTAAATAGTAATAATGGGTATAAATTCCAATTTAGAATTCTTGTATAAGCATTCAAATTTGTAGCAAAACATCATGCTCAACATGCTTCATGAAAATACTTCAATACCATCAAAATAATAAGATCAAAAATTTCAATATCATGCTTAAACTTAATTAGGAAAAAAAATTTGGAAAATTGCATTACATGCATAAATATATGGAAATAGTCATGTAATTCAACATTCAATCACTTGAAATCTCATGATCTTCAAATAATACAAATTGGGTATAAATCCTAACTTTAAATCCATGGAAAATCGCATAAAATTCAGTAATTTATAATCTAAAATAATTTTTGGGCACAAGGATGAAATAATTGTCCTTGTTGAAACCCCACATACCTTAGATGATGAACTAGATGTACAAGCTTGCTTTTTGAGACTCTATTTGCACTCTTGAATGAAGATTCTTGAAGATTTTGGTCTAGGGATCTTAAATCTTACATCAATTTGGAAAAAGGATGGTGGAATCTTGAGTTTCTTGGAGATGAATGTTGAACTTAGGGTTTTTTAATTGGGAGAAAGTTGATAAAATTTTGCCTAAAGTGCTTGTAATAGGCTTTGATTTTGTGTTTAGACGGAATAAAGGTGGGGAAAATTGACTAAAGTGACTCTAGGCCCTTTTGAAATTGAATTAGCATGCAAAATATCTTTGGATCCAAGTCAGTTTTTCATGTCGAGGCGAAGTCGACGCGACACATCAAGATCGCATCGGCTTACTTCCTCACACGGAAAATGGCATAATTTTTTACTCGATTATCAAATTTTTGCGAAATTGGAATCATTGAAAATATAATTCAATTATCTACAATTTTGTGGGTATTGAGATGAAAAATTTCACATAATTAACAAGTTGTACATGTTTAAAGTAGACCCTTATAGAATCAAATGTCAAACTTTGGACAAATCAAAGGATCTTAGCTCAACTTTGTTCTAAGTTCTTGCTATGAACATTTTTCACCTCTAAACCACTTCATATACTAATATAATGATCGTGCCACTTATATTCACACGAATATCATTTGTATTAGAGATTATATACATAGGAACGACGATTAGAATTCTAGCACAAAAATATGGGCTATTACATCTTTTTCAACAGATACGTCATTTATTGCAATAGATGGGTCATCTATTATAAGAAATCAAACCTCATACAGACCTATTTTGATCTCTTAAAATGACCTATCTGTTGGAAGAAATCAAACCTCTTGAAGACCTATTTTGATTTCTTTCAACAGATGGATAATCCATTATAATAGATGACCCATCTATTGTAAGAAATCAAATAACTAGTAATATCTATTTTGATTTCTTCCAATAGATTAGTTATCTATATCAACAGATAGGTCTTATGTTATAAGAAATAAAACAACTATCACGACCTGTATTGATTTCTTCCAATAGATTAGTCATCTGTTGCAATAGATGTCTATATTGTTTAATTAATTCCAATGGATGAGTCAACTGTTACCACAGGTTAATCATCTATTATAAAATATATCTATATCTGTGTTGACTAATTTGATGTTATTATTCATATTAAACCATTATTAGTAATAGATAAATTGATTTAACTTAAATTATCTTTCAATCAATAAGTTCAATTACAGTTTTAATGAATTATATAGTAATTACATGATCAAGTAAGTATATTCGTCCTATATAGAGTGATCAATTGACTAATTTGATGTGAAATGATTCATTTTATACAATTATTATAATAAATAAATTGATTTAAGTAAAATTAACTTTTAATTTATAAGTTCAATTGCAATTTTAAAGAATTTCATAGTAATTACACGATCAACTAAGTGTATCTGTTCTGAATAGCGTGATCAATTGACTGATTTGATATGAAATAATTCATATTAAGCCATTATTAATAATAAATAAATTGATTTAACTAAAATTAACTTTCAATTAATAATATTAACTGCAATTTTAATGAATGTCATAGTAAGTACATGATCAACTAAGTGTATTCATCCTGAATAGAGTGATCAATTGACTAATTTGATGTGAAATGATTCATATTATACTATTATTAGTAATAAATAAATTGATTTAACTAAAATTAGCTTTCAATTTGTAACACCCCACATTTTTGGGCTATAATTCAAACCGTTGTTCCTAAGTATTCAGACCTAAACCCAATGATTCTATTTCTATATGTGTTATTATCAATTCTATAGTGTGGTAATATCTTTTTAAATAAATCGAGGTCATAAAAATATCCTAACTTAAAGGCGAGTTGAGGACTCTTCTATCGATAGAGTTTTTAATGAATTCTCCAACTAGGGTCCATTTTAGATGAGTGTATCTCCTAGAATATATCTATTAAGATGTCTTTCTGTATATCAAATGAAAGGTCTTTTATTCGTCTTTCTAACTCATTTGGTTTCACCTTAATCCAATATCGAATTGAGAAGCTATGTCCATTTTACCTCATCATATCCATCTGTCATCAAGGTGACGACTAGGCTGATAAGTCATCAACAAGTTGTTGACTCATCAGTCAAGTTGTTAGCCTTAGGCAAAATCACTAACGAAGGTGACGACTAGACTGATAAGTCATCAACAAGTTGATGATCCATCGGCCAAGTCGTCAACCTAAGGTAGCACATGAAAAAAACTTGACGACTAGGCTGATAGGCAATCAACAAGTTGATAAGCCACCAGCCAAGTCATCAGCTGAAGAATTCAAAAATTTTTATTTAGCTCCAGAGAGGTATTTTAGTCTTTTCCTCACCTCAAACCTTACCCCCCACGACTTAAAATCCTCTATTAAGCATATTTTTTCTAATTCTCAAATACATAACACGTTACCTCTTCTCCCACACTCAAGAATAACCATCTAGGGGTTTCATCAAGATCATCTCCCAAGTCTCAAGATTCAAATTCAAGAATATCAAGATTAGGGTTTCTCATCCAAAATTCAAGCCTCTCTTTTAAAGATAAAGAAATTCAAGATTCATTCCCCAAGAAATTCAAGTTTCAAATTCAATATTTCTTCAAGAATCCATTTAATTAAGGTATGTGGGGTTATGAACAAGGGTATCCTTTTTCTTTTGTGCCCAAATTACATGATTTTAAGATTTAATTTACTTGTTTTGAATTAGGGTTCATACCCAAGTTTCTATATTTTTGAAGCATGTGATTATCATGAGATTTAAAGTTTTAAGTATATCAAGAAGTGCTTACGTTTATGTTTTAACTTATATGATTTATATTCTAAATGAGATTGCACTATCTTGACTTATTGTTGTTGAAGTATTTCAAGAGTTATATTGAGCATGAAGTTTTGGTATGAATTACCATGAGTTTAAAGCATGAATTTTTGGCCATAAGTTTAAGTGTTGAGATATCAATAAGATTATGCTTTTAAGCATTTTATGACAAGCTTATTTCAAGATTTAAAGAAAGAATTGATCTTTTGATCCTCAGCTAAGAGATAGAATCCACATTTGTTTATCTCGATTATAATTTAAAGCAAAGAGAAGCATAACTTGTTTTTATTATAAATTCTTATGCTATTTAAGGTAGATGTCCTAAAGTATGAGCATTATATAATAAGAGAGTAGTATTTAGCATCGAGTTGGGTATACGTTGAAGATCACATGCCCTAGAACTACGAGACAACATAGGTTAAGCTTATTCCCAATATGGATGAAGTTACAGATAGTGATCACTTTAGTTAAGGTCCTATTCTGATGGAAAGGATAGGACAGCTCTCCCCAACGTGGGTAAGACGTTGGACTCCATGATAGCTTACATGGTTTATGTCGGTTAGAAGAACCTCCTCCAAGAAATATTAAAATTAAAGATTTTAGAAACTAAGTGTAAAGACTCACAGTTTTTTTTAGATATTGTATTAAATAAGTTATTATCTATGACTTTCAGTTTGTGTATGATCAAGGTTAGTCTTTATACACTTGGCTGGCATGATTTGAAAGTATACCCAATTTCAGTTCTACCTATTCGACATTTCTCCCAAAAGAAAGAGTAAAAGTAAAGATTTTAGAACTATAAAAGTAAATATTTTAGAACTAAGGGTTATGACTCACAAAGTTTATCTTTATGCTTCATTACTCATGGTTGTGATTTTACAACTTTTGTTTTATTCAAGCTCAAGATGAGTCATCTACATTTAGCATGCATTATTTGAAAGTTTATTAGTATCTTGAGTTATTGTTTTACTTATGCATTAAACCCCATATACTCAGTACATTCCAAAAGTACTGATCCACGTATATGTCTATGTGCTACATTATCTCATAATGTAGGTATAAGTTGTAGCGCTTACATCATAATTAGACAGTTTACAACTTCCAGTTAGTAGGTGAAGAGTTCTTTTGATTCGAGAACTCGAGTCAAATCTAGTTCTAGTAGAATTTCTTTTATTCAGTCATATTGATTAGGGATAGCTGGGGGTCATGTCCCGGCTACCTATAGTCAATATTAGTAGAGGCTTCATAGATAGTCACTAGAGTTGATGTATTTGATTTTAGTTTTTTTGTATGACTAGAGTTTTAATCCTTTTGATAGTTTTGGTTTTGAACATATTTAGCAAAGACTTCTCTTCCGCTTATTTCTTTCAGATTTATGTATTTTATTCAGTTGGTCATGAGTTATGCCAGTACAAGGGTTAACTTGGGATCACTTGTAGTCCTTATCACCATGACGTCTAGGGGATAGACTTAGGGCATTACAAAATCAATAAGTTCAATTGTAATTTTAATAAATTTCATAATAATTACATTATGAACTAAGTGTATTCGTCCTGAATAGAGTGATCAATTGAGTAGTTTGATGTGAAATGATTCATAAGACACCATTATTAGTAGTAAATAGATTGATTTAACTAAAATTAGCTTTCAATTAATAAGTTTAATTATAATAGGTTAGTCATTTTTTGCAACTAATGTTTAAATTGATTAGATTATTTCCAACAAATGAGACATCTGTTTTAACTAATATGTATCTGTTGAAATAGATGACTTATCTGTTTGATTATTTCCAATAGACGAGTCATCTATTACAATATATGACTTATTTGTTGTAGTGTATGCAAAATACCCTGGTTTCTGACCATAGAAAAATTCCTTGATTTTTGGGTTCTGGGCATGATACGACTTAGGGGAATGAGTCATAAACTTGGGTACGAGTGTTATGGTCCAGTTGTATGCTGACCAGTGTTGGTTGGTGAAATGTATTTTAGTTACTGGAATAGATGCGACTTGGTGGTACGAGTCATACTGGTAGATACGGATCATTTGGTTCTTTCACTTAACCTTAGATTTGGTAGCTTCAGTTGGATCTGAGTAAGAGCGGCTCACCATGAGCTATAAGTTAGGGTATGAATCTTACCCAGGTCTCATATGGTGGTCAATGTTTAAACCTTCTGGATTCTATTCTACCAGGGGTACAGTTTATAGGTACTAGTCATACACTTGAATATGCCTTGGGTTTAAGTGTGTCATACCTTGGATAGTTTTGGGTCTAAGGGGAGTTTAATGGTACGAGTGGTGGGTACCACCCTTACAGGGAGGGTACGACTTGTAAAGGTCAGTCGTATCTCTGTGATGCGATTTTGTGTAACTTAAGTAGGGGTATTCTGGATATTTCTCCACTAATACTAATAAGGTACCATGACTTATATTGCACTTGGGAGGTTATTTGCCTTATTATTATATTCTTAAAGACTTGGAAAATACTCTTAAATCCTCTCTAGAGTTCTTGGGCAAAAGAAGCTAGGGTTTCATCTTAAGGAGTAAATTAGGGCTATTCTTGGTGATTTCTCTCCATCATAATCTTAGTTTAAGGCATGCTATTTTCCCTCATTGTTAGTTCCAACTAAAGGAATTGTTTTATACAATATTTTCATGATTTAAATGTTGTATGATTTTGGGTTTTCAAATATAATTTGGGCATTTTGATTATAAATGCTTGGTTATGGTTTTCCATGTTTTAATTATACTTTTATATGAATTAATGGTTGTTTTGGATAATTGGTTTCATGGGAATGGTTCTTTAGTAGTGGACTTTGATTTTGGAAATACTATGCCCCCAATGTGTTTGATAAAATGCCTATAACAATGTTTTCACTATAATATTAGTTTTTCAATGCAACTTATGCATGGTTTAAACTTGGTAATGTAAACCTAAATGATATTTATGGTTTAAATGATTTTGCATTGATTGAAAAGGCCTTTGTGTCCATGGTTTTGGTTTATTAGAAATCATGTGGGGTACATGGGAATCCCCTAAGGATTGGCTAAGGATGGATTGGATGGAAAATAGTCTTAATTGTTTAAAGGAGGGATGTGTAGCAAAGTTGTGGAAGGTGGAGGTCCCGGGGGGATCTAAACTGGAAACTCTTATTTGTCGATGTGAGGTTTCTTCCTAGTGACCGTGTACATGATGTCACACTATATATTTTGGGGTATGTACTAGTCATCCCAGGTTTTCTTCCCTGGTCGTGCGGCTTCACATATTGGGCCCCTTTCAGCAGGGGAGCTAAACCCATATAGCCCATGGGTGGTTTAGGACGGCAAAGCTACATAGTGTAGGTAAAGGTTTTAATGGCATGCTAAGCCCGGTTCCCATTCCTAGCATGGTTATATGTATATGTATGGTTGTGTGCATATGGATGGTTTTTACTTGGTTTTATAAATGGCATTATTTTATCCTTTTCTTGAGTTCATGCTGGTGTTCACCCGCTCGAAGATGAGTTAGCGGGTGAACGCTAGCATGAACTCAGGATAAGGATAAAATAATGTCATTTATATAACCAAGTAAAAACAATCCATATTCACACAATCATACATATACATATAAACATGACGGAAAAGGGAATTGGGTTTAGCGTGCCATTAAAACCGTTACCTGGAACTAACAATGAGAGAAGAGAACATGCCTTAAACCAAGATGATGATAGAGAGAAATCACCAATATAAGCCCCAATTTACTTCTTAAGATGAAACCTAGATTTCTTGCCCAAGAACTCTAGAGAGAATGTAAGAGTGTTTTCCAAGTGTTTAAGAATAGAATAATAGGGCAAATAACCTCCAAGTGCAATATAAGTCATAGGACCTTATTAGGGTAAGTGGGGAAATATCCAGAATAACCCCACTTAAGTTGCACAAAATCTCATCACAGAGATACGACTGACCCTTACGACTCATATCCTCCCTGTACGAGTGGTACCTACCACTCGTTACCTTAGTTTCCCCCTTAGACCCAACATTGTCCAAGGTATGACACACCTAAACTCAAGTCGTATCCAAGTGTACGAATGGTACCCATAAACCGTACCCCTTGTAGGATAGAATCCAGGAGGTTTGAACACTAACCACCATACGAGTCCTGGCTATGTTTCGTACCCTAGCTTATGGATCATGGTGAGCCACTCATACTCAGATCGAACTTAAGCTACAAAGTCTAAGATTAAGCTAAGGAAAACCCAAACTAAACGATCCATATCCAACCATACGACTTGTACCATTCAAGTTGTACCCATTCTAGTAACCAAAATCCATTCCACTAACCAACACTAGTCACCATATGACTGGACCATACCATTCATCCCCAACATATTGCTCGTACTCATGAGTCATATTGGGTCTAGATACCAAAATTCCAAGAAATTTTGTAAGGTCCAGTAACCAGGTTATTTTAGTCTCCCCTATAGGAATATTTGTCCCTGAATAATGGACAAGGTAAGGGTAATCACACATACGAGTCATTTGCATTATCAAATATATTACCAATCTTTAACAAAGTTTGAAAACAAAGAAGCAAAGACATTAATCTTTCCTTTAACAAACTCATAAAATAACGATGTGTTGAAGACACATACCTTCCGCACAAATTCTAGGAGCAGAATATAGATGCGAATACTTGGACTTTATGTCCTCTTCTGCTTCCCATATAGCTTCTTCCACCTTATGGTTCGTCCAGGACCTCTTCATAAGACAAAGAGCCTAAGATACCAAACCCCTCCAAAGGAATCATCGAAGAAGGATCACCGAGACACTTCCTCAACATGGAGACATTAACTACCAGATGAATGGAGTTCAAACTAGAAGGCAACTCCAATTCATAAGGAACATTTCCAAGCCTCCGTAAAACCATATATGGACCAATATACCAGGGACTGGGCTTCCCCCTTTTGCCAAACTGAATTACTCTCTTCATGGGAGATACCTTGAGGAACACCTTATCTTCAGCCTCAAACTCTAAGACTCTATGCCTTATATCCGCATAGGACTTTTGGTGACTTTTATCAATCTTAAGCCTATCCCGAATTACCTTCACCTTCTCTATAGCCTTATAGACCAAATCCGGACTGAACATATTTGCCTCACCAAGCTCAAACCAACCAATAAGAGATCTACACCTCCTACCATACAATGGCTCAAAAGGGGTCATACCAATGCTAGAATGATAGCTATTATTGTAAGCAAACTCTACCAAAGGTAGATGCTCAACCCAATTGCCACCATAATCAACCATACCTTCCCGAAGCATATCATCCATTGTTTGAATAGTTCTTTCCGCTTGCCCATCTATCTGAGGATGAAAAGCAGTACTCAAACTCACCTTAGTACCCAATCCCTTATGAAAAAACCACCAGAAATGAGATGAAAACTATTTACCACGATCAAAGATAATCGAAACAGGTACTCCATGCATCTTCAGAATCTCCTGATAATATAAATTTGCACAATCCTCCACCGAAAAGGTAGTCCTTACTGGCAAGAAGTGAGCATACTTTGTTATCCTATCCATGATGGCCTAAATTAAACCATATTGATTCAGATACCGAGGAAGACTGATAATGAAATCCATATTAAATACCTCCCATTTCTATTCAGGCAACACAAACTCTTTATACAATCCACCAGGTCTCATGTGCTCAACTTTAACTTGTTGACACACCAAACTCTTGGCCAATAAATCAACTACATCCTTTTTCATACCATTCAACCAATACATCTCCTTGATATCATGATACATAGTGCAATTCATACGTCTCAACCAAGATTCTTTGCCACAAACCATTGACATCAGAAACGCACAACCTCCATTAGTACCATAAAGTACCATTGCCACTAATCTCAAATGCTATTACCTTTTGCATACCCACATCACTTTTGATTTTCATCAAGATAGGATCTAACACTTGTTTCTCCTTAATCGCTGCACTAAAAGATGATCAAAATACTTCCTGTACCATTAACCCACCATTCTTAAAGTCCAAAAGATGAAATACAGGATTTTCCAAGTGGTGAATATCCTTCACTAATTCTCGCTTTCCTTTCTTTACATGAGACAAACTCCCTATGGATAACCTGCTAAGACCATCAACAACCATGTTAGCCTTACCTGGATGATAATGAAGACTCATGTCATAGTTTTTGAGAATCTCCAACCATCTCTTTTGCCTTAGATTTTAGCTCCCTCTGAGTCAACACATACTGAAGACTCTTATGATAAAAAAGATGTCTACGTGCACTCCATACAGATAATGTCACTAAAATTTCAAATAAAAAACCACGCCAACAACTCCAAATCATGAGTAGGATAATTCCTCTCATACACTTTCAACTTCCTAGGAGCATAGGCAATAACCTTCCCATGTTGAATCAAAACACAACTAAGTCCTACCCTAGATTCATCATAATAAACCATAAACCCCTCACTGCCCTCAGGCAATGTCAAGATCAAAGCTGAAGTTAGCTTATCTTTCAAATTCTTAAAACTCCCCTCACATGCATCTGACTAAGAAAACTTCACATTTTTCTGAGTTAACATAGTCAAAGGAGCAGCTATCATAAAAAATCTTTCCATAAATCGATGATAATACCTAGCCAAATCCAAGAAGCTCCAAATGTTAATTGGAGTCGTGAGTCTAGGCTATTTTTAACCACAACCACCTTCTGTGGATCCACAATGATCACCTCTCTAGAAATAATATGACCAAGAAAAGTCATAGTGTTCAACCAAAACTCACACTTAGAGAACTAGGCATACAACTATTATTCCTTCAAGGTTTACAATGCCACACTGAGGTTATTAGCATAATCCACCTCACTTTTGAAATAAATCATAATGTCTTTAATAAATACAATGATGAAAATATCCAAGAACTGATTGAAAACCCTATTCATCAAGTCCATAAATACTGCCGAGGCATTAGTCAAACCAAATGACATCACCAAGAATTCAAAGTGCCTATACTGAGTATGAATAGTTATCTTAGGGATATCCTCCTCCTTAATCTTAAGTTGATGATACCCAGACTGAAGATCTATCTTAGAAAATAACTTGGCACTTTGCAACTGATCCAAAAAGTCATCTATTCTTGGAAGAGGATACTTGTTCTTGACTGTTACTTTATTCAACTATCGATAATTAATGCACATTCAAAGGGAACCATCCTTCTTATGCATGAACAATACCGGTGCACCCCACTGGGATATACTAGGATGAATAAGTTCTAATCTATTCTAAACAATTAAGCCATTCATATCATTTAGGGTTCCATTAATAAGTTTAAATCATGCATAAGTTCCGTTGAAACACCAATATTATAGTAAAGACATTGTTATAGGCATTTTATCAAACACATTAGGGGCATAGTATTTCCAAAACCAAAGTCCATTACCAAAGAACCATTCCCATGCAACCAATTATCCAAAAACACCATAAATGCATATAAAAACATAGTTTAAACTAGGGAAAACCATAACCAAACATTTAGAACCAAAGGTTTAAGAAAAGGAAATGTAAAACTCAGTGGTTCGTGAGCAATTTGGACTCAAGGTAGGTTAGGCTTACTCGTAGTTAGATTGAACTTTATTGTAGTATAATTATTGATATCTTGTGAGATTGGGCAAGATATTAGATGATAAATAAATTATTGGTGACATTTGGAATTAGTTGATTCTTGTAGGATATTAAACTTGTAAGGTATGATTCTTGACTATAGCCTAGAACCTTGGATAGTTCTAATTGTAGTCTCATAAATAGTATGAGAATACTTTAGTTGGTCTAATAGTTGAGAATGTTGTTATTGACTAACCTTGAGAGTATGTTGTCCTAGATATGACTAGTTATGAATTGGCCTTAGTATTTGGGGTGACTTAGAAAGGATACTTGATGAAGATTTTCCCTTATAGGGCTTATAAGGATTGATAAGACCTTAAGGCATGATTTAGATAACCTAGCCTAATTTCGGGTAGAAGTTAGTCTTATAGAAGTGAACTTGGGAATTACTAAGATTTAGGAGTGGGACTTGACCCACCTTAACTTGAGCTATGTAATTCGTTAGTGACCTAGATACTTGATAAACGTATAAGTTATGTTATTAAGGTTATAATGGTTAAACTCAATCGTCGATTATGCATATGGCAAATGGTTGGATAATGTGTATACTTGTCTTGTTGCCATGATATGTATATCCTTGGAAAGTCTTGTGAATTGAACCTATGGTTATTCTATAGCTTGTTATTCTATAGCTTGGCTTATTGACGAGTTTACCAAGTGAACCTCTAATTAACTTACCACTCTTGGTATGACCCAAGCCTAATGATTAAGCTAATGTTTATGCGAAAGATTTTCCTTTGAAGTTAGTATTGTGAAAAGTGGGAGTAAAAGAGGTATCTAGAGAGCATGCACTTTACTTATAAACCTGTTAACTTGGAAAAATGGTGATTGCATATATCATTCAGATACTTGTTCTCATGTATCTACTTATATTATGTAGTGATGATTAATAGTAAAGTATTATGTTATGTGTTACCTTACATCACTTATACTCTATCATTGTAGGTTGTACATGCTTATTTATTTAACTACATATGTATGTGTATATTATTGTCTTGAAAGATGTGTTAATGTGATGATGATGCCCCGTGAATTCACAGGATATATTGATGTTATGATGATACTGGTAAAACCGGATGATATATTGATGTTATGATGATGATCGATGAATCCGGAGGATACATGGATGTTATGATGATGCCCAATGAATCCAGAGGATATATTGATGTTATAATGATGCTCGATGAATCCACAGGATATATTAATGTTATTATGATGTCCGGTGAATCTAGAGGGTATATTGATGTTATGATGATGCTCAGTGAATCTGAAAGAGGTAATGATGATGCAATAATGTTATGTATGGTAAGTATATATGTGAATGCATGGTTGTATGTGAGGTTATGCTATGTGTGGCTAAATCTTTTTGTGTACTTGGGACATGATGTCTTCCTTGGTAAATTGTTATCCATTCTTTGTCATTAATTATTAGATAAGAGATGTGGCCCTTGTTAACTCTAAGTAGTAAGTAGAAGTGAATTATGTCGAGTATTGGGTTAAGGATTATTGATATGTGTATTTTTGTGTAGAACCTAGGGCTCACCTAGTAAATCTACTTGACTTGGATAAATGATTGCATTATGGAATTTCGCCTAGTAAAGTGTCTTATGTGATACTAGTTGTCTCTAATAAATAACTATGACTTGTGGGCTAGAAGCCTAGTGAACTAGTTAGTGGACCATACTTAGTTAAAATATGGGAACTAGTCCTTAAGGTTGTAACATGCTTAATGATAATAGACCTAGTATTGTATGATGAGTGGTTAAGTTGACATCTAATATGTGATGCCATGGTGGATTAATTGATGACTTATACAATTGAGAGGCTAACTAGAAGATGGATTTTATATGGGGAAACAAATAATAGTGTTGGTAACTTGTAGCTTTTCCTTATTTGATGACTAGTAAACTTGTAGACTTACAAACTAGTGGCTCATAGAAATGGAGGTTGATAACGCTCAACTTACACATTAATTTGAGTCCAAGGCGGTCGTTGTCAATATATTTACCCAACTTTGGAGTCGGGGTCAATTCCATGAGTTACAATGTGAATGGCGATCAAATTAATTTGAAATTATAATTACAAGTTAGATCCAAACAAATGGTATAAAAAGATAAAATAGGGGAGGTGAGTTCCTACATTAATGTTTCTTTTTGGAATTTTCTAGTATAAATTCGGAGCTACAAATAATTAGAGTTTTAACAATTATGCACGGATCTTAGGATTATGCATTACTAAGGGAGTGACATATGGGAGTTAGTCATCAACATTGATTTAGTAAGTCAAATATGGGTAGGCTGGTTATAGATTCTGATGCTAGTCTTTCAACAAATCACCAAACTTTCACCCATTGATTCTTTTGAATACCTAATGGGTGTGTTCAACAATTTTCAATCACAACTTTAATCAAGGCATCCCTATTTCTAGGATGACACCCATGGCATAGTTAACCTCAGATTTATCCTTATGTCTAAGATAGTGAAAATTTAAAAAACTACACGCATAATTGTCTATCATTGCTTTGGTCCCCATATCCCTCTTTTGAGGATGATATGGATTCCTAAAGTTCACCCAAAACCCTTCTTTCAAAGATGGTATTGAACTTTCTAGAGCTCGGTGCTTTCACTCATCAAACCCATGTGGGTATTTGGAGCTTTCACCCATCAAATCCCAACCAAAATAGCATAGCAATAATAGAACACATAAACAAGAACTACCAAATAGATGCTAATAATCACAATGCACACACACTTTAAACCCTATTCATACATAACCCAAGAGGGAGATTTAGCTATACATAAGATAAACAAGCATAGATATACCCGTAATCTCCATGGAATCAAAGTTGTAGAAGATCTAAGCGAAGATTACTTAAAACTTGGCTCTCCCAAAATATCAACAATGGAAGTGAGAAAATCTTTTACTTAGAAAGTCTCAAATGTATTCTTCACCAAAATCTGCACAGTATTTTCTTCTCCAAAAATAGAGGCTACAAAGTCTCAAGCTAAACCTAGAAAAATTGGGGAAGAAGACATGTGATGGAATGGATGATAAATCCAATTAGGGATTGAGTCTTTTTGTTCAAATGAGGATCAACACGTGTAACTTCTATTTTTCCCTTGGTCTGAACATTTTTGCCAAGCCGCAATCGCGCAAGTCTGGCTACAACCGTAGGTACCTTACTGCAATTAACTTCTGTGATCGCGATTGTTTGACCATCTTGACTGACCGTGACCACGGCCCATGGATCGCGACCACAGTAACTGAGGCTAGTTCACTGTAGGTCTTCAGCTGGACTTTTTCTGCTCCCTTTGGATCATTTCAAGCTCCAATCCATATCTCTTTGTCTTTTTAACTCCCATACCTGCAAAGAGTGGATATTAGTGCATTAAATCATAATTATGACTCATTTAATCATTTGAGACAAGGTAATATACACTAAAACTAAGTGTGAATGAGTGGTTAAATCACCACTCCTCAATAGCCCCAACTTAAGCATTTTCTTGTCCCCAAGCAACACTACCTCTTTACCATGAGCCACAATCATTTACGCCCAAATTTCATGCCTTAAGGGACATAACGACTTCAATTTGAATTGCAACCACAAATAGCTCATTAGACATGTGCTAGACTAATTTCACAACACGCCTCATTATAAAATACAATACTCAAAGAATGCATAAGACTTTAAAGAGCAATCAAACGACAAAGACCAATACTCCAGAAGTGTCTCATCTTTGACTAGAGCTAACCCAAACTCTATTTTTTTATTGTTCGGGAGGTGACAAAAATCACTCAACTCAACTTATTTGCATGCCCATCTCACAAGAAAGAACAATTTCATACACCAAACTACCGAACAAGTAACAAAGAATTTTAAGTGCAAAATTCTCCCCTCACAAAATAAATCTCAATGCAACAAATGTCATTCCATAGGCTTGCTCCTATTTTCAATCACCACTACAAAGAAGGTAAATGGTTGGATATCTCAAAGGACTTTCTAAGATTGTAATGTAGGTTTGGGTTAGGGTAGGATATCATTTAGGGAACTTGGATACACTCTCCCTTGAACATCTACATCACACTTTACAACACTCTTCCTTTCTACTAAAGGCCACTCTACTTTATTTCTCTCTTTTCTTATGCCTGCATTTCGCCTCCTTTGTTCCCCACTTTCCCTTTACTTCCATTTCCTTGCATTTTTTATGCAAGTCATCCTTTTGTTGAGTACTTTCCATTTTCTAAACATTTGTTTTCAATACATAAGCACATTTGGCATTTTCACTAATACTTCCTGGTCCCAAACTTACTTTCGTCAATTTTTACCACCTCCAACTTAGGATTTTAGCCTCATATTGCATTTTTAAGTTCAAATAGGGTATGGTTCAAAGACGGATAGAAAGAAAGGTTAACATCTTGTAATTAGTTAGCCAAAGAAAGGTTTAAAGGCTCAAAGTGGGTACTAGGGATTACAATATACATGGGTAGGCTTTTAGGCTAGAGTGGGTTCCAGAATTATAAAGAGGGCCTACGATCATTTCTCCAACCAAATACAAACAAAATTAGTTTTGAAAGATTAATGAGGCAAGTTCTAGATAACACAAGTATACAAGATATGAATGCAATATTCTCACCACATATGACATGCAAAATTTGTTAAGGGAGCTCAAATATCCCTCTCGATGGAAAATATTATTGAGTATTTATACTATTCATAAGTCATAAATTTGTGGAACCACAAAAAGAGAAAAGGATTTGTTACAACATTGCTCATGTCCATGCCCGAGATTTTTTCAAAAATTTTGGACGGAAGGGGTTTCTTGATTTTCCATAGCACCATGCATAAATTGCTAACATATGGCGACGGCTACAACCAAAGCCTTAGTCTCACATCTTGGATCAATCATGGTAAAGCTAACCATATGGCTACTCAGACTTCGCCAATGGTGTATAAAGTGATCTCAACTTCACAACAAATAATGCGATGGTTACTCAGGATTCCCCTGCACCTGTGTCTCAAATCCAAACACGACACTTTACCCTTAATAATGTTGTCACTCAATCCATCATATGGTAAAATTAATCGTGCATCAATAAGATTAAAATCAAATTAAATCAAAAGAATACTAAAAATAAAAAAAAAACATGATAATCTATCAAGAGTGGGCACCATCAGAGTACCCAAAAATATAGTGTCACAAAACCAAATAAAAATAATATCCAAAGTGTCATCCAAAATACTACCCAAGGACATTCAAGCAGTAAAAATATAGGGACATGCACCCCCAGCTAAAAAGTTGGCAGTGCCCTCATTGCGTAATTAGCAAAGTAAGGGTAAAGAATGCTCCATAAATTATCTTCATTATCTCTAGTATACCCTGCATCATCTTCACCATTCTTAGCACCATACCCCTCAGAAGTGGCTCCATCATCACTGTTGCTCCTCGATGAAGGTAGATGTTCTATAAGCTTAAGCACCTTGATGATTCCCTTTACCCCTTTCCATATCTTGGTGAAGAATTTTTCTCTCTTTTTTTACCATCTTTAACAACCTTTCTTATGACTCCTGGAGGGTCCTGTGTGATATTTCCAAGGTCGAATATGCTCTCTTTAATATGGCAACCCTAGCGGTCGCGGTCCAAGCTACACGATTGTGGTCACATGGTCTCCGCGATTGTGGAGGCACGTCTTGCAGTCGTGGTAGCTGATACCAAGCATTTAGGGTTCCTGTATGTCCTACTTAGTCCATTTGCCAAATTCACACATCCTTTCTTTCCAAATTCAAACAAAATGTCCCTAAGCACCAATACTTTATGGACTATGCATGCACACAAACAACAATACAAATTAAAATCTACCCTGGCATGCGTAAACAAAGAGGATACAAGCCACTTTTCATGGAGTGATGGGTTGCCTCCCATCGAAAGATTAGTTTACTGTCGTAGCACGATACCTCCATTCATATCTTTTGTATTTCCACTTAGAAGATTTGAATTTTCGTCCCAACTTTCGTTCATTATTCAGTGAACGGTAGAGGGACAAAAGATTCAAATCTTCCAAGATGACACGCGAAAGACGTGGAGAGATGATAAGAAAGCTTTGATCTCGCTATTTTGAAGAATTAAAGCTTTTACCCAACTTCACATCAAATTTTTGGATTGGTTCCATGGGTAAAAGCATGGTCATCACTTGGCCGTTCCTTGTACTTCGAAAGTTAAGTTTCTTGGCCATTGATGTAGGGGGCTTGATATGCTCCATTGGAATGTCAAATTCAAATATATAAGGAAGGAGTTCATTCTCTGCAAGGCTTATTATTAGCTTGGGTATATAGATATTCATCCCATCCAACAAGCATAATGTTGAAAAGTAGTTAGAATGGGGTCTTTTATTTACATTAAGAATTACATCCAACGGAACGTACCCATCCTGAAATGAGCAAAAGTCGTCATGAGCATAGTGCATTATTTTTTTTTTTGACTCTATACTCACTTCCTTTATTTTGGTGTCTTCTCCCTCATATGAGTCGGATAATTGGGAAGTCATTAAGGAATCTTTGTTACCAAGCTCATCATCATAATTCAGTTTCTCTTCATGGTAATACTCCTCTTTAGCAATGGGAAAGTTAGTGGTAATTTCAAGTTTTTATTCTTTGACCAATATCTCTTTTTGACACTTGTCTATTCCTCATACATGTATTCCATATTTTCCCCCATTGCATCCACTCAGTCCAAAATAGTTTGGAGCATTTCTTCAAGACCGGTGGATTCAAATTGTTGCTCCTCTTTTTTTCTTCATAGGACCTATCAATCTCATAAAAAGAACTAGCAACTTAATCAGTATAATAAGGGGATGGGGTGTTTATACACTCATCTCAATGTCCTTGTAGATAGCCGCACATTGGGAAACCATACTCCCAGTCAGATGGAGATGGTAAAATCTCTCCTCGGGGAGCATACTTACAATCTTTCCTGAAGTGCGGTCCGTAACAATACGAACATAAGGGGTCAAGATATGACTTCCTCATTAAACTCATATTTATTAGAAGAAGCCATCAAGAAAAGTAAAAATAAAATAAAATCTACCTACAAAGAAAAATCATAAACAAATATTTACAAGCTTGAATTCAAGCAAGTAACTAAGATTGTAAACTAACTTAATAAGCCAAATTGTTCCCCGACATCGGCACCATTAATGATAATGCTCAACTTACACGTCAATTTAAGTGAAAGGCGGTCGTTGTCAATATATTTACCCAACTTTGGAGTCGGGGTTGAATCCACAAGGAACAATGTGAGTGGCAATCAAATTAATTTGAAATAATAGTTAAAAGTTAAATCCAAATTAATGGTACACCAAGATAAAATGGGGGAGGTAAGTTCCTACACTAATGTTTCTTTTTGGGATTTTCTAGTAGAAATTTGGGGCAACGAATAATTAGAGTTTTAACAATTATTCACGGATCTTGGGATTATGCATTACTGAGGGAGTGACATGTGGGAGTTAGTCATTAACATCTATTTAGTAAGTCAAATATGGGTAGGCTTGGTTATAGATTTTGATGATAGTCTTTCAACAAAACACCAAACTATCACCCACTGATTCTTTTGAATACCTAACGGGTGTGTTCAACATTTTGCAACCACAACCTCCATCAGGGCATCCCTATTTCTAGGATGACACCCATGGCATAGTTAACCGCATATTTACCCTTATGTCTAAGATAGTGAAAAATTAGTAAACTACATACATAATTGTCTATCATTTCTTTGATTCCCATATCCCTCTTTTGAGGATGATATAGATTCCTAAAGTTTACCCAAAACCCTTATTTTGAAAATGGTATTGAACTTTCTAGAGCTCGAAGCTTTCACTCAACAAACCCATGTGGGTATTTGGATCTTTCACCTATTAAATACCAACCAAAATAGCATAGCAATAATAAAACCAATAAAAAAGAATTACCAAATAAATTGTAACAATCACAACCCACACACACTTTAAAACCTATTCACACATAATCCAAGAGGGCGATTTAGCTACACGTAAGATAAACAAGCACATATATACCCGTAATCTCTATTGAATAAAAGTTGTAGAAGATCTAAGTGAATGTTACTTAAAACTTGGCTCTCCCAAAATATCAACAATGGAAGTGAGCAAATCTTCCACTTAGAAACTCTCAAATGTATTCTTCACCCAAAATTTACATATTATTTTCTTCTCCAAAAATAGAGGCTACAAAGTCTCAAGCTAAACCTAGAAAAATTGGGGAATAAGGAATGTGATGGAATTGATGATACATCCAATTAGGTTTTAAGTCTTTTTGTTCAAATTGGGATCAGCACTTGCAATTATAGTTTTGCACTTGGGTTGAACATTTCTGCCAAGCTGAGATTGCACAAGTCTAGCTACGACCATGGTTATGCAACCGTGATTGACTTCTATCGTCGCTATTGATTGACCATCTTGTCTGACCGCGATCTCGGCCCATGGGATGCGACCATGGTAATTGAAGCTAGTTCACTGCAGGTCTTCAGCTAAACTTTTTTAGCTCCCTTTTAATTATTTCAAGCTCCAATCCATATCTCTGTGTCTTTTCAACTCCTATACCTGCAACGAGTGGATATTAGTGTATTAAATCACAACTATGACTCATTTACTCAGTTGAGACACGGTAAATATGCACTAAAACTGAGTGCAAATGAGTGGTAAAATCACCACTCATCAAAGGCTAGCTAGTATAGGCTAGACATAATGTTTATTAATGAATTAGAGATTAAATAACTATATAACCATGCTATGGTGATTTCATCTTCGTTGAGTCAAATTACGGTATTGATGATGATTGTAGACCTCGGTAAGAGGCCATGATGGGAATGTATAACCTGCGGCCTTAGTGAGTTGCTTGTGTAGTTGTGCCTTGATATGTTGATGAATTGATCTTTTGGTGAACTCTTTGGTAGTATGGGATACCATAAATAGTTCTTTGTTTTTTTTACTTGAGTGTAATTCTCGATTGTATGGGACGTCGTGGTAAGTTCTTTTGCTTTATACTCTAATGATGGTAGTTGTGTTGATTATGGTAATTAAATAATTATTATTATATATATGCGGCTTTATATTTCTAAAATGATTACTTATGCTTTATGAAATTTATGGTATATATGGACATGGAATGTCATACTATTGTAATAGTTGATTAGTTATTTAGATAGTCATATCACAGAAGATTCAGGTTCGATTCTATACCTTGACTTTAAGTAATTGTCTTACCTTATAAAGTTCTTATATTATAATTTAGCTCTGTCCGCCTATGATGCCTACTGAGTACCCATGTTTTGGTACTCATACTATACTTCTGTACCTTTTTATTCCAGACCCAAGTTCTAGTTGTTGTCGTTAAGTTGAGATAATGTGGTGTTTATCATCAGGAGACAGGGTGAGATCTTAGAGTTGGAGTTGCCTTTTTCCCTTCTATCCTTATTCTATCTTTTGTATTCGAGATGAATGTATGAGGCTATATAAGACTATTAGATATTGAGTTGTAATTTTTATTATTGAATGTAGCGATTCTCTTGTACTAATACTATCAGGTCGTATGATTAGTATTCAAATGTTAGCTATTTCTTGTGGAATGTCTTTGTTACATTATGTTTTGATAGAGGGTTCATATTAGATTTTCCTACCAAGGTAACCCATTGTATTAGCTTCGGGTTACGGTGTTGGCTTACCTACTGGTGGGTTATGGTAGGTGCCATCATGAATCAGAAATAAGGTCATGACTATGAATTGGAGTTTTCTCCTAGTTTAAATAGTATTCATCTGGTATCTCGTGTATCTATATCGAGGAAGTATCCTGGTGATACTTCTTTGATTGTTCCTTTGGAGGGGTTGGGTGTCTCAGACTCTTTGTCTTATGAAGAGGTCCCAATTGAGATCTTGGATAGGCAGGTTTGTTATTTGCAAACCAAGGATGTAGCTTTAGTTAAGGTTCTATGGAGGAACCATAAGGTGGAAGAAGCTACATGGGAAGTAGAAGAGGACGTGAAGTACAAGTATCAACATCTGTTTTCTGCTCCTGGGATTTATGCGGAAGGTATGTGTCTTCAACACGTCTTTATTTTCTTAGTTTTTAAAGGAAATATTAATATCTTTGCCTCTTTGTTTTCAAACTTTGTTAAATATTAGAAATATATTTGATAATGCAAATGACTCGTGCATGTGATTACCCCTACCTGTTCTATAATTCGGGGATGAATGTTCCTAGTGGGGGAGACTGAAACACCCTGGTTTTCGTACCTTAGAAAATTTCCTTGATTTTTAGTTTTTGGGCAATATAAGTGTAACGCCCTGAATTCGGTACCCAAAACGTTACACGGTGCTCATAACCTCGAAGGACCACAAGCTAACCCATGATTGATATCTGTAACTAAGCACTAAATAATATATTGTAAATATGCAGAATATAAGCTTTAAGGCCATAAGGTTCAAAACTAAACTAATACTGACTATAAAACAATGTCTGTAATGGGGTATAGCAATACCCAAAATTGAAATAAACTATTTGAAACATGTTATAGTCTGAAGGCCTCTAAACTGCCTGAAATCTGAAGAGTTAATAGGACATGTCAACAACTAACTCCGAACTACTAAAATAATTATAAATTAAAATAATCATTCTATTCTTGAATAATGAGGACTCACTGCTAGTCTGGCTGCTAAATGTCTAATCTACTAAGGATTCTTGGGAGCTCGTGCTTCTAAACCTATGGTATAAAATATCATAGCGCAAATGTGTTAGTACAATTGAATGTACTGGTATGCAAGTGAGGTAGGCTGAATGCAAGGGTTCATATGCATGAACAATAATAACTGATTGATAACATGAACATGAACGCATGAGAAATACAAGCATGAATATATAAACTGGGACTGGGGTCGTGATAATACTAAATACTGATGTACTAACATCTGAATTTACTAATACTGGGATACTGAATAACTAAGTCTATTGATGATATGAATTACGGAGTTTATAGGTAACCTATATCTGAGGTTACTGGTACTATATTACTGATAACTGATTACTGAGTATACTAATACTAAAAATCTATCTGAGTTCTGTACTGGACTGGGTGACTGTATCTGACAGTCCTGAATCTAAAGAACTATCCAAGTTCTAGACTGAGCTGGATGACTATATCTGACAGTCCTGATTCTGACGGAACTAGCTGAGTTCCTACTGAGCCGAGTGACTGTATCAGACAGTCCTGATATTTTTAGAACTGAACTAAGCTCTATTACTAAGACTGAATATGAAACTGAGACCGTGGGAGGTAATCATCTAACCAACATGCCCCGAATCTGAACTGGTGGCGGCTAACCTATAACCCCAGCTAGAAGGGTATCAGTACCATGCCACAGGTAAAGACAAGCTATGAGTAGACCATCTCTGACAGGGAGCTCTTCCGTCAACCCCTCCTGTAAGGAAAAACTCAAAGGAGATGTATAGTCCCTAGACTCGTAGGGGTACATCTCAACCTACGCTGGCTATGTAGTTCTATAATGCAAGGATTACTTTTAAGGATCACACCCTCTACTGACTGATAGGTGAGACCTCACCTTGGGTTCACTCGGTGCTGAATCCTACTCCCAACTGAAAAGACACTAAACTGATTTAACTGAACTAAACTATAATGAATCATATTGTATAACTGATTTGAACTGGGTTCACTAAATTTCGTTGACTAACGTAATACTACTGGGATCTGATAACTAATTGAGATTGCTGAGATTATGAAGATTACAGAGATTATTGATATTACTGAGATCACTGAGGTTACTTAGATTACTGAGGTTACTGAGTAGGACTAGACTGATACTGAATTCACTGAATTTTCCTGAGTCATGAGACTGACTGATTTCTAATGATCATGGCTTGACTGAGTGTATCATGAAAACTAACAATGGCTCTAGGCACACAACTAAATTTTAGGGTACAAGTATCCCCAGGACTCAATAGAATGAAACTGACAAGACTTGACACTTCTTGAACACATAACCAATATCAATAATTTATCATACAATAAGTTGGGATTTCATGAAGCACATGGTTATCATAATGTTGTACGTCGATAGGAATGCATATAATCATGTCATAATTTCATACTCTAACGTCATGATCATTCCAACAAATATCTACAATAAACATCAATAGCATAGGAGTCATTTGAACATAAGGGTAAAACATGTATTTATCGTTTGGGTCACAATTAAGCTATAATGCATAATTTCTATTCTCTTAGGCATTTTATCAAACACTTTACATGCACCACTTAGGTCATAGTCATAATCATCAAATTAGCACACTATAACCAACTAAGTTCATAGTTTTAGACTTACATGCTTACATAGTTTCATAAAACAAAGAAAGATTCCAACTTGGGAATCGTACAACAACAACCACATGAACATAATCAATCCATAACATGAATATCAAAATTCATAGTTTAAGACTTGATTCTAGTGCTTCATGGACGAAAGGAATCCATGAATGAAAACTATGCACACCATAGTTCTTGATTATACGAAGATTGATGAAGAGATTCTTGAATTTGAGTATTGAATTTGAATTCTTAATTGAAAACCCTAACTTGTTAGTGAGAGAAAATTGAGAGAGATACTACATTTTGGTTGAATTGAGGCCAAATCCCGTGTTTTAAACTTATATAGGGGTGGGAAATTGACCCTTTTGCCCTTAAAAAATGGACATTTAATGACTGTAACTGGGCATTGACGCTATTATCAACACGGTGCATAGATGTCATCGACGCAGTGCTCTATGCATCGCGCCATCATCGCATCGAGACTCAGTACTTTGACCCTGGCAACCTGCAATAATATCGACCAACGTAATTGGCAATGCGGCACATCAAGATCGCGTTATGTAATATCCCGAACTTTCTTTAAGTCAAATCTAGTCTCCAAAAGAGTTATTGATGACTTTCTAAATGATTAATATTTAAATTAGATAGAATTTCCCTAATTTTGACATTTTATCATGTGGGAAATTGAATAAGCTCTCCATCGAACCCATTTAGTAAAAATTTGGTATCGAGGGTAGAAAGTTATGGCCAAAATACAGAAGGCAGTCAAAACTGCCCAGGTGTGGCAGTGTGAGCCAACGGACCGATGAGCTAGCGACGGACCGTCGCCCAAGCCATCACAGCAGAGACAGTGAGATCTCATTTTACCTAAGATCGATAGCTCAGGCCGATGGACCATCGAGTTAGCGATGGACCATCGCCCAAGATATCGTAGGAGAGGCAGTGAACCCTTATTATGCCCAAGTGTGATGGTCAGGATTGATGGACCATCGACTCAGCGATGGACCGTCTTCCGTTCAGTTATTTTAAGTCATTTTTAAAAGGGGCTTTTCGATCTTTTACCACCCTTTCTAATACCTAATAATATCAGACATAGTCATAAGTTTATTTTCTATTTATAACATCAAATTAGGGTTTTCTTTCAAAGATAATCCCCAATAAACAAGATCTAAATGTTCTTCAAGAAACTAAGAGATTCAAGTTTTTTAAGTCCAAGAACTTCAAGAAACTCACAACCCAGGTATGTCATATGTTGATTCATGGGTCCCTTTCACCCATGAAGCTCAAAAATTTCTTTTAAAAATCAAAGATTTGTGTATTTATGAATGTTCATGATTTAAATTGAATTGAAATTCATATTCATGATGTTATGGGGTTTTGATTTATGTTTGAAATTGCATATTCCAATGATTGACCCTAGAATGTGGTCATTTGCATAATAATCATGATAAACCCTTAAATTTACACGTTGATTGATGTATCCATAATTATTAGATATGTTGATGATTGTATAACTGAAGCATGCTCCCCATGTGTTTGATTAAATACCTATATGAAGAAAAAGTGTCATACTAGTATGATAATATGAAATCCCCATTTATGTACAAGTTTATGCATGTCTAGTGTTTGATGAAATGTATTAGTCAATGAATTATGGATATATGTGTAGCCGTTGTGGTTCTTTAGAACTTGTACTTCATGAAATCTCTAACTTATTATATTATAGACCGTGATGTTTGTCGTGCATTCAAGAAAGTCATGCTTTGTCAGTTTCCTTCTATCGAGTCCTGAGGGTACTTGTAATTGAAAAACTTAGTTGTGTGCTAGAATCAGTGTCATGTTTTCAAGATACTTTCAGTCAAGACATGATCCATAGAATTTAGTCAGTCTCATGACTTAGGAAAACTCATAAACTCAGTAGTATTTGATCAGTCAATGGAACTCAGTTAACTCAGTCCAGTCAGTTCAGTTAATCATGTTCAGTGTCTATTCAGATGGGAATAGAAATTAGCACCAAGCGAACCCAAGGATGGGAACCCACCTGTTATATGAGGGTGTGATTCTTAGAAGTAATTCTTGTATTCCATAACTACGTAGCCAGCATAGGTTGAGACATCACAGCCTATTATATGAGGGTAGATGAGGTGGCTTAACCTGTTATATGAGGGCTCCCACCATTCTCACTAGAGTTACCTATTATATTAGGGTTACTCACAGATTGCCTTTACCAGTGGCATGGTATTTACACCTTTCTAATTAGGGTTACAGATTGGACCCCAACTCATCTATATTGTATTATTTGGGGCATGTCGGTTAGATGAATACATTCCACAATTTTAGTTATAGAAGTAGGACTATCAGATACAATTATTCAGTCTCAGTAATAGAACTCAGATATTCTACAGAATTCAGGACTATCAGATACAGTCAACTCAGAATAGCACGGAACTCAGCTAGTTCTATCAGAACCTAGATTGTCAGATATAGTCGCTCCATATTAGTTATTTCAGTTATACAGTTATCAGTATCTTATGTTATCAGTACTCAGACTCAGTAATCATGTTATCTCAAACTCAGTTACATTTATTATGTATTCATATATGCATTCTCACGTTTATGTTATCCAGTCAGTTAGTATAGTTCATACATGTGAACCCTTTGCATTCAGCCTACCTCACATGCATACCAGTACATTTAATCGTACTGACACATTTGCGCTATGGTGTTTTATACTATATGTTTAGAAGCACGAGCTCCAGAGCATCAGTAGTATTCTAGTCTTGGCAGTCAGAGTTAGCAGTGAGTCCTCATCCTTTAATGACATGACAATTACTTTATTATCTCATTAATTAATTTATTTCAATAGTTGAAGTTAGTTGGGGATATGTCCCATCAACTCCTTATTAAGATAGTTTAGAGGCCTTCGGACTAGCATGTTCAGACAGTTATTTCAGTTGTTTTGGTATTGATATACCATATCTTCAGATGTTATGTTTTATTAGATCTTTGAAATTTATGGCCTTTCAGCCTTTATTTTTGCATTTACACAGTATATTATGTAGTATACAGGTACAGATATCAGTCATGGGTTAAATTATGGTCCTTCGGGGTTATGAGCACCGTGTGGCATTTTGGGTACCATACTCTGGGCGTTACAAACTTGGTATGAGAGCCTAAGGTTCAATAAAGTCCTAGGAAGTCTTAAAGTAGTATCTAGTAGAGTCTTGTACATGGGTGTGTTGTGTGCCACATTTATGTGAAGGAGGCTATAAGATGTTTTAGGAACAGTTTCCCTTCTTTCAGTATTCATGTCATGCCAGTGAGCATAATCTCAAGCCAATCTCTCAGTTTAATCTATTTCTCCCTTTCTTCTACAGAACATGCCTTCTAAAAGAAGAAACAGGAATCAGCCAGCCCCTTAACCCAAAGATCCTTTGGGAAAATATGTCTCTCATGTAGAGTTCAGAGCTACATTCACTATTCTTACTCAGTTATTTGGTGCTTAGAATGAATGACTAGATGTTGTTTCATCCAATCTAGTGGCTAATTCATCTGCATCTAGGATTTAGGACTTCACTCAAATGAATCTTCCATCCTTTATCGGGTCTAAGACAGATGAGGACCCTTAGAAATTAATCGATCAAGTTTAGAAGGTTACTAACATTATTGGGGTGTTAGCTGTTGAGACTATTGAGCTAGCTGCATATCAGTTGCAAGATATTGCTCACACTTGGTACAAATAATGGAAGTCAGAGAGGTCAGTTGATGCAGGGTCCATAGAGTGGGAGGAGTTTGTCACCGCATTCTTATATAGATTCATTCCCTTGGAGCTGAGTGAAGCTAAGGTGTTAGAATTTATCAACCTCAGGCAGGCTAACATGACAGTGAAAGAGTATTCTCTTAAGTTTACTCAATTAGCCAGATATGCTCCTCATGTGGTTGCAGATAGCAGGGACAAGATGAGTAAGTTTGTTTCTAGGGAGAATGATAGTATGGTCAATAAGTGTAGGTTTGCGATGTTAAATAGTGACATGAACATAGCCAGGATTATGACTCATGCTCAGCAGATAGAGGAGCAAAAGATAAAGATGAGGGAGAAGTAGAATAAGAAAGCAAGGAGGTAGTTTTAACTTTGCTCTGCCCAAATCAGAAGAAGGAAACCATTCTCAGTTTTATCCTAAGTCAGCAGTTCCAAATTCTTCTTTAGCTAGTGCTCTAGCTCCTAGATTCAAAGACGGTAACAGATATAGAGCACCAGGCTCTAAGTCTCAAGGAAATGTTAGCAGTGCCTGCACCTATCCTTTCTACCAGACTGGTGGCAAGCATCATCAGGGTATTTAAATAGCTGGCAGTGGCATTTGTTTTGGATGTGGCAAGATAGGATGCAGAGTTAGAGACTACCCTCAGCCAGGTTCTCGGGGTCAGTAGAACCATTCCTCAGCTCATTCCAGTAGCCCAAACCAGTAGGGTGCCACCTCCAGCGCTACTAGTGGGCAATGCCCAAATTGACTTTATGCTCTCCAGTCCCGGTAAGATTAGGAAAATACTTTTGATATGGTTACTGGTATGTTACAGATTTTTTATGTGCATGCTTACGCTTTGCTAGATCCAGGAGCTTCTTTGTCCTTTGTTACTCCTTACATAGAAGTTGATTTTGAAGTAAGTCCCAAAATTCTAGCAGAGCCTTTTTCAGTCTCCAACCCAGTGGGTAAAACCATCATAGCCTGACGGGTATACAGGAACTGTCCGATTATGATATTTCAGAAAGTCAATTTAGCAGACTTAGTTGAATAAGAGATGACTAATTTTAATGTCATTCTCAGCATGGATTGGCTTCATTCCTACTATGCCACAGGGGTAGTACTTCTGCTTTCAGAGGTCAGCTTGTTTCCTACCTTCAGCCATGAAAAATAATATCTAAAGGATGTGTCTATCATCTTATTTGAGTTAAGGACACTAGTTCTAAAACTCCCAGTATTAATTTAGTCCCACTCGTGAATGAATATCCTAATGTATATCCCGGAGATCTTTCAGGAATTTCTCCCTAAAGGGAAATAGATTTCGGCATTGATTTTTTTCAAGATACTCAACCTATATCTATTCCACTATAAAGAATGGCACCAATAGAACTCAGAGAATTGAAAGAGTAGTTGAAGTATCTCTTAGATAAGGGATTCATCAGACCCAGCGTGTCCCCGTGGGGCACACCAATCTTATTTATGTGCAAGAAAGAGGGTTCTCTCAGAATGTGCATTGATTACTGTCATCTCAATAAAGTAACAGTCAAGAACAAGTATCCTCTTTCCAGAATTAATGACTTGTTCGACAAACTTCAGGGTGCCAGCTATTTTTCTAAGATAGACCTCAGATCAGGCTATCATCAGCTCAGAGTCAGTGAATGTGAAATTCTAAAAACAGCTTTCTGTACTCGGTATGGTCACTTTAAATTCTTAGTTATGTCCTTTGGTCTTACCAATGGCCCAGCAGCTTTCATAGACTTGATAACTCATGTGTTAAAGCAGTACTTGACATGTTCGTCATAGTTTTCATTGATGACATCCTTGTTTATTCCCGTAGTGAGCGTGATCAAGCAGACCACCTCAAAATAGTATTGTAGACTCTCAAAAATCATCAGTTGTTCACCAAGTTCAGTAAGTGTGAATTTTGTCTAAGGTCAGTAGCATTCCTTATTCAGATCATTTCCAGTGATGGCATTATAGTTGATCCTAAAAATACTGAAGTAGTAAGAAATTGGCCTCGCCCTATATCTCCATCAGATATCAGGAGTTTCTTAGTTTTGGTTAGCTATTACCGATGGTTTGTTGAGGGATTTTATTCTATTACATCCCCTATGTCCAGATTGACTCAGAAGAAAGTCAAGTTTCAATGTTCAGATACTTGCGAAAAGAGTTTTCAAGAGTTGACGACTCGACTCACCTCAGCTCCAGTTTTTGCTCTTCCAGATGGTTTCGATGGGTTTATAGTATATTATGATACATCCAGAGTTGGTTTGGGTTGTGTTCTCATGCAGAATGGTAAGGCCAAAGCCTACGCCTCTAGGCTTCTTAAACCCAATAATAAGAATTATCCCACTCATGATCTTGAGTTAGATGCCGTAGTTTTTGCCTTAAAGATTTGAAGGCATTATCTATATGTAGTTCATGTAGATGTGTCCACAGATCATAAGAGCCTTTAGTATGTATTTTCTCATAAATATCTCAATCTTTGCCAGAGAAGGTGGTTAGATCTCTTGAAAGATTACGACATGAGTGTCTTTTATCATTTGGGAAAGGCCAACGTTATGGCTGACGCTCTTAGTAGACTGTCTATGGGTAGTGCTGCTCATGTTAAGGATAGTAAGAAGAAGTTAGCTTAGGAAATCCATTAGCTTTCCAGAATAGGTGTTTCCTTAGTCAATTCAGAGGAGGATGACATATGGGTTCAGAGTAGTTTAGAATCATTTTTAGTTTTCGAGGTGAAAGAAAAGCAAGATAGAGATCCCAGCCTTGTCAAGTTAAAAGACTCAGTCAAGGATGAGAAAGTAGAGGTTTTCTTCTAAGGGGGAGATGGTGTATTGCGTTATTAGGGTCGACTGTATGTTCCAAGGGTAGACGACTTAAGGCAGAAAATTCTTATAGAAGCGCACAGTGCGCGCTACTCTATTCATCCAGGGGCCATAAAGATATACCGTGACTTACGAGAAATCTATTGGTGGAGTGGGATGAAGAGATATGTTGCAGAGTTTGTACCTAAGTTCTCCACATATTAGCAGGTTAAGATAGAGCATCAGAAGCCTAGTGGGTCCATGCAGGAGTTCAGTATTCCTAGTTGGAAGTAGGAAAAAGTGAACATGGACTTCGTAACAGGGTTGCCTCGTACTCATCGCTAACATGATTCAGTCTGGGTCATTGTAGATAGAATGACCAAGTCAACTCATTTTTTTACAGTCCATACCTCTTATTAAGCTGAGGATTATGCCAAACTCTACATCAGAGAGTTGGTCAGATTACATGGTCCTTCATTATCTATCATCTAGACATAGGTACCTAGTTCATCTCTCATTTCTGGAAAGAGTTCCAAAAGGGTCTTGGTACCCAAGTTCATCCTCAGTACAACCTTTCATCCTCATACAGATGGTCAAGAAGGGACCATTCAGACTTTAGAAGATATGCTAAGGGCGTGTGCAATCGATTTCAAAGGAAGTTGGGATAACCACTTGCCTTTGATTGAATTGGAATACAACAACAACTATCATTCTAGTATTCGGATGACTCCATTCGAAGCTCTATGGTAGGAGATACAGATCTCCAATCGGTTGGTTCAAAGTTAGTGAGGCCTCAGTTATAGGGCCTGACTTAGTATTTGATGCCTTAGAGAAAGTCTAGTTGATTAGAGAAAGACTTTGGGCTGCTCAGAGCCGACAAAAGTCCTATACAAATGTGCGTAAAAAGGATCTTGAGTTCAAGATTGGTGAATATGTCTATATAAAGATATCTCCCATGAAAGAAGTAAAGAGATTCGACAAGAAGGGAAAGCTTAGCCCCCGATACGTTGGTCCCTTCAAAATTCTTAGTCGCTTCGGCAAGGTTGCTTATGAGCTCAAATTGCCTTCAGATCTAGCCTTAGTTCATCCAATATTCCATGTATATTTGCTCAAGAAATGCATAGGTCACCCAACAGTTGTAGTCCCTATTCAGAGCATAGGTGTTTAGAATAGCCTCTCTTATGAAGAGATTCCAGTCAAAATTCTTGACCACCAGACTCGTTGACTGAGGAACAAAGAAGTCCATATAGTCAATGTTCTTTGGCGGAATCAATCCTTTGAGGGATCTACTTGGGAAGTAGAAGCATACATGCAGACCAAGCATCCTCACCTCTTCTCCGCAAACACAGATCTAGCTCAAAATAATAGTTCCCCTTAAGCTTTTTAGTTTCATGTTTAGATTTCAGTGACAAGCTTGGTATCCATTTCATGTTCAAAATTTCATTATAAACTTGGTATTAAGTACTATTGAATAGTCAGTTATGTATTCATGTATCAGTTCATTCATGTATTCATACATCAGATATGCAGTTTCAGTTTGATGAGAAACTCATCTGATTAGTAATTCAGTCATGCAGTCATAAATCAGTTACTCAAGCATCAAATATCCATGTTCAGTATGATATATATTCAGTTTATCAGTCATGTTAGTCATGGAGTCAAGTTTCAGTCATTCATGTTCAGGATGTGCTTTAGTTTTTCATTTTTCCCCTCTCAGTCAGCCCCATTCGAGGATGAATGTTCCCAAGAGAGTGATATTGTAATACCCCAAACTTTCTTTAAGTCAAATCTAGTCTCCAGAATATTTATAGATGACTTCTTAAATGATTAATATTTAAATCAGATAGAATTTCCCTAATTTTGACTTTTTATCATATGGGAAATTGAATAATCTTTCCATCGATATCTATTTTGTCAAAATACGGTATCAGGGGTAGAAAGTTATTGTCGAAATATAGAAAACAGTCAAAACTACCCAGCTACGATGGTGAGAGCCGATGGACCGTCGCCCAAGCTATCACAATGGAGATAGTGAGACCATATTCTTCTTAAGGGCGATGGCTCAGGCCGACAGACCATCAACCTAGTGACGGACCATCGGCCAAGCCATCATAGGAGAGGCAGTGTACCACTATTCTGCCCAGGAGCGACGGACCATCAACCCAGTGACGGACCGTCGCACCCACTGTCACATATTATTTTTAGTTATTTTAAGTCATTTTTAAGAGTGGATTTTTGGTCTTTTACTACCCTTTCTAATACCTAATAATATCAGACATAGACTCATAAGTTCATTATCCATTTACAATATCAAATTAGGATTTTCTCTCAAAGATAATCCCCAAGAAACAAGATCCAAATATTCTTCAAGAAACTTAGAGATTCAAGTTCTTAAAGTCCAAGAACTTCAAGAAACTCACAACCCAAGTATGTCATCTGTTGATTCATAGGTCCCTTTCACCCATGAAGCTCAAGAATCTTTTTTCAAAATCTAAGATTTGTGTATATATGAATGTTCATGATTTAAATTGAATTAAAATTCATGTTCATGATGTTATGGGATTTTGATTCATGTTTGAAATTACATATTCCAATGATTGACCCTAGGATGTGGTGATTTGCATAATAACCATGATAAACCCTTAAATTTACACATTGATTGATGTATCTATGATTATTAGATGTGTTAATGATTGTATAACCGAAGCATGCTCCCCATGTGTTCGATTAAATGCCTATGTGAAGGAAAAGTGCCATACTAGTATGATAATATGAAATCCCCATTTATGTACAAGCTTATGCATGTCCAGTGTTTGATGAAATGTCTTAGTTAATGAATTATGGATATATGTGTATCCATTGTGGTGCTTTAGAACTTGGACTTCATGAAATTTCCAACTTATTGTATCATGGACTGTGATGTTGGTCGTGTATTCAAGAAAGTCATGCTTTGTCAGTTTCCTTCTATTGAGTCCTGGGGGTACTTGTACCAAAAAAATTTAGTTGTGTACCTAAAATCAGTATCATGTTTTTAAGATACTCTCAGTCAAACCATGATCCATAGAATTCAGCCAGTCTCATGACTCAGGAAAACTCATAATCTCAATAGTATTCCGTCACTCAATGAAACTCGATTAACTCAGTCCAGTCAGTTCAGTTAATCATGTTCAGTTTCTATTCAGATGGGTATTGAAATTAGCACCGAGCGAACCCAAGGATGGGAACCCACCTGTTATATGTGGGTGTGATTCTTAGAAACAATTCTTATGTTCCAGAACTACATAAAACCGTAGGTTGAGACATCATAGCCTGTTATATGAGGGTAGATGAGGTGGATTAACCTGTTATATGAGAGCTTCCACAGTTCTCACTAGAGTTATCTATTATGCGAGGGTCACTCACATATTGTCCTTACTAGCGGTGCGGTATTGACACTTTTCTAATTAGGGTTATAAATTGGAACCCAACTCAGCTATATTGCACTATTTGGGGCATATAGGTTAGATGACTACATCCCACAGTTTTAGTTATAGAATTAAGACTGTCAGATACAGTCATTCAGTTTTAGTGATAGAACTCAGATAGTTCTAAATAATTCAGGACTGTCAGATATAGTCAACTCAAAATAATACTAAACTCCATAAGTTCCATCAAAACGTAGATTGTCAGATACAGTCGCTCCATATTAGTTATTTCAGTTATACAATTATTAGTATCTCATGTTATCAGTACTCAAGCTCAGTAATCATGTTATCTCGAACTCAATTACAATTAATATGTATTCATGCATGCATTCTTACGTTCACATTATCCAATTAGTTAGTATAGTTTATGCATGTGAACCCTTTGTATTCAGCCTACCTCACAAACATACTAGTACATTCAATCATACTGATGCATTTGCGCTATGGTGTTTTATACCATAGGTTCAGAAGTACGAGCTCCAGAGCATCAGTAGCATTCCAGTCTCGGCAGTTAAAGTTAGCAGTGAGTCCTCATGTTTTGAGGACATGACTATTACTTTATTATCTCATTAATTAATTTATTTCAACAGTTGGAGTTAGTTGGGGACAAGTCTCATCAACTCCTTATTCAGACAGTTTAGAGGCTTTTAGACTAGCATATCAGACATTTCAGTTGTTTTAGTATTGATATACCATATCTTCAGATGTTATGTTTTATGAGATCTTTGAACCTTATGAACTTTCAACCTTTATTTCTACATTTATACAGTATATTATGTAGTGTATAGGTACAAATATCAACCATGGGTTAGCTTATGGTCCTTCAGGATCATAAGCACCGTGTGGCATTTTGGATACCAGATTCGTGGCGTTACAAACTTGGTATAGAGACTAAGGTTCAATAGAGTCCTAGGAAGTTTGAAAGCCACATCTAGTAGAGTCTTGTACATGGGTGTGTTGGGCGCCACATTTATATGCAGGAGGATATAAAATGTTTTAGAAATAGTTTCACTTCTTTCAGTATTAATGTCATGCCAGCGACCATAATCTTAAGTCAAAATCTCAGTCTAATCTGTTTCTCCCTTTCTTCTACAGAACATGCCTCCTAAAAAAAGAAATGGGAATTAGCTTGCCCCTTAGCCTGAAGATCCTTTGGGCAAACATGTTTCTTATGCAGAGTTCAGAGCTGACTTTACTATTCTTGCTTAGTCAGTTGCTGCTTAGAATGAACGAATAGCTGTTGTTCCAGCCAATCAAGTGGCCAATTCAGTTGCAGCCAGGATTCGGGGCTTCACCCAAATGAATCCTCCATCATTTCTCAAGTCTAAGACAGATGAGGACCCAATGGAATTCATCGATCAGGTTCAAAATTTTACTGACATTATGGGGGTTTCAGCTATTAAGAGTGCTAAGCTAGTTGCATATTAGTTGCAGGATATTTTTTACACTTGGTACAAATAGTAGAAGTCAGAGAGGTCAATTGATGCAGGGTCCATAGAGTGGGAGGAGTTTGTCACCATATTCTTAGATATATTCATTCCCCTAGAGCAGAGAGAAGCTAAGGCATTAGAATTTATCAACCTTAGGTAGGCCAACATGACGGTGAAAGAGTATTCTCTTAAGCTTACTCAATTATCTAGATATGCTCCTCATGTGGTTGCAGATAGCAGGACCAATATGAGTAAGTTTGTTTCTGGGGTGAATGATAGTGTGGTCAATGACTACGGGTCCACGATGTTGAATAGTGACATAAACATAGCCAAGCTTATGAATTATGCTCAGCAGATAGAGGAGTAAAAGATTAAGATGAGGGAGAATCAGAATAAGAGAGCAAAGACAGGTAGTTTATACTTTGGTCAGCGTAAATTAAAAGAAGGAAACCGTTCTCAGTTTCGTCCTAAGTCAGCAGTTCTAGCTCCTTCTTTATCTAGTGCTCCAGCTCCTAGATTTAGAGATGGTAATAGATATAGAGCGCCAGGCTATAAGTCTCAGGGAAATATTGGTAGTACCAGTACATATCCTCTTTGCTAGACTGGAGGCAAGCACCATCAGGGTATTTACAGAGCTGGTAGTGGTATTTATTTTGGATGAGGCAAGCCAGGCCACAGATTCATAGACTGTCCTCAGCCAGGTCCTCAGGGTCAGTAGAATCGTTCCTCATCTCAGTCCAGTTGCCCAAACCAGCAGGGTACCACCTCCAGTGCTACTAGTGGGCAACACCCAAATTGACTTTATGCTCTCCAATCCCGACAAGATTAGGAAAATACTCCTGATATGGTTACTGGTACATTACTGATCTTTTATATGCATGTTTACGCTTTGCTAGATCCAGGATCTTCTTTTTCCTTTGTTACTCCTTACATATCATTTGATTTCAGAGTCAGTACCGAAATTCTAGCAAAGCCTTTTTCAGTCTCTACCCTAGTGGGTAAAACTATCATAACCTAACGGGTATACAGAAACTGTCCGATTATGATATTTCAGAAAGTCACTTAAGCAGACTTAGTCGAATAAGAGATGACTGATTTTAATGTCATTCTCAACATAGATTGGGTTCATTCCTGCTATGCCATAGTCGACTGCAAAAACAGAATAGTCCAATTCCAGTTTTTGAATGAACCTATCCTAGAGTGGAGGGGTAGTACTTCTGCTTTCAGAAGTCAACTTAGTTTCTACCTTCGGGCATGAAAAATGATATCTAAAGGATGTGTCTATCATATTGTTTGAGTTAAGGACACTAGTTCTGAAACCCCAGTCTTTATTTAGTCCCATTCATGAATGAATATCTAGATGTCTTTTCCAGAGATCTTCCAGGACATCCTTCCAAAAGGGAAATAGACTTCCGCATTTATCTTCTTCCAGATACTCATCCTATATCTATTCCGCCATATAGAATGGCACCAATAGAACTCAAAGAATTTAAAGAGAATTTGAAGGATCTCTTAGATAAGGGATTCATTAAACCCAGCGTGTTCTCATGCGGTACACCAGTCTTATTCGTGTGCAAAAAAGACAGTTCTCTCAGAATATGCATTAATTACCGACAGCTCAATAATTTTACGGTCAAGAACAAGTATCCTCTTTCCAGAATCAATGACATTTTCAACCAAATTTAGGGTGCCAGCTATTTTTCTAAGATAGACCTCAGATCAGGCTATCATCAGCTCAGAGTAAGAGAATATAAAATTTTGAAAATAGCTTTCCGTACTCGGTATGGTCACTTTAAATTCTTAGTTATTTACATTGGTCTTACCAATGCCCCAATAGCTTTCATGGACTTTATGAACTGTGTGTTTAAGTAGTACTTTGACATGTTCGTCATAGTTTTCATATATGACATCCTTGTTTATTCCCGCAGTGAGCGTGATCATGTATACCATCTCAGAATAGTATTGTAGACTCTCAGAAATCATCAGTTGTTCACTAAGTTCAGTAAGTACAACTTTTGGCCAAGGTCAGTAGCATTCCTTGGTCATATCATTTTCGGTGATGGCATTAGAATTGATCCTAAAAACACCAAAGCAGTAAGAAATTAGCCTCGCCCTAGTTCTCTATCAGATATGAGGAGTTTTATGTGTTTGGCTGGCTATTACCAATGGTTTGTTGAGGGATTTTCTTCAATTGCATCCCCTATATCCAGATTGACTCAGAAGAAAGTCAAGTTTCAGTGGTCAGATCCTTGTGAGAACAGTTTTCAAGAGTTGAAGACTTGACTCTCCTTAGCTCCCGTTTTGGATCTTTCAAAGATTCTGATAGGTTTGGGTTGTGTCCTCATGCAGAATGGTAAGTCCATAGCCTATGCCTCCGGGCAACTTAAACCCCATGAGAAGATTATCCCACTCATGATCTTGAGTTAGCAGCCGTAGTTTTTGCCTTAAAGATTTGGAGGCATTATCTACATGGAGTTCATGTAGATGTGTTCACAGATCATAAGAGCCTTCAGTATGTCTTTTTTTCGAAAGATCTCAATCTTCACCAAAGAAAGTGGTTAGAGCTCTTGAAAGATTACAACATAAATATCCTTTATCATCCGGGAAAGGCCAAAGTTGTGGCCGATGCTCTTAGTAGACTGTCTATGGGTAGTGTTGCTCATGCTGAGGATAGTAAGAAGAAGTTAGCTCAGAAAATCCATCATCTTGCCGAACTAGGCGTTCTCTTAGTCGATTCAGAGGAGGGTGACATATGGGTTCAGAGTAGTTCATAATCATCTTTAGTTTTATAGGTGAAAGAAAAGAAAGATAGAGATCCCAGCTTTGTCAAGGTAAATGAGTTAGTCAAGGATCAAAAATAGAGGTTTTCTCCCAAGGGGAAGATGGTGTATTACGTTGTTAGGGTCTTCTGTGTGTTACAGGTATAGATGACTTAAGGCAGCAAATTCTTATAGAAGCACATGGTGTGCACTACTTTATTCATCCAGGGGCCACAAATATGTACCACAACTTGTGGGAAATCTATTGGTGGTGTGGGATAATAAGAGATGTTGCAGAGTTTGTAGATAAGTGCTCTATATGTCAGCAGGTTAAGATAGAGCATCAGAAGCCTAGTGTGTCCATACAAGAGTTCAGTATTCCTACTTGGAAGTGGGAAGAAGTGAACATGGACTTTATGATGGGGTTGCCTCGTACTCGTTACCAGCATAATTTAATCTGGGTCATTATAGACAGAATGACCAAGTCAACTTATTTTTTTCCAGTCCATACCTCTTATTCAGCCGATGATTATGACAAACTCTACACCAGAGAGTTGTCAGATTGCATGGTATTCCATTTTTGATCATCTCAGATAGAGGTACCCAGTTCACCTCTCATTTTTAGAAAGAGTTCCAAAAGGTTCTCGATACCCAAGTTCATTTCTGTACAGCCTTTCATCCTCAGACAGATGGTCAAGCAGAAAAGACCATTCAGACTTTAGAAGATATAATAAGGATGTGTGCAATTGATTTCAAGGGTAGTTAGGATGACCACTTACCTTTGATTGAGTTTCCAAACAACAACAACTATCATTCTACTATTCAGATGGCTCCATTTGAAGGTCAATGGTAGGAGATACAGATCTTTAATCGGCTGGTTCAAAGTTAGTAAGGCATCTATCATAGGGCCTATCTTAGTATTCGATGCCTTAGAGAAAGTCTAGATGATCATACAAAGACTTCAGGCTGCTCAGAGTCGACAGAAGTCTTAAGCAGATGTGCGCAGAAAGGATCTCAAGTTTGAGATTGGTGATTATATCTATCTAATGATCTCTCCCATAAAGGTAGTGAAGTGATTAGGCAAGAAGGGAAAGCTCAGCCCCCGATATATCGGTCCCTTCAAAATTTTCAGTTGCTTCGGCAAGGTAGCTTGTGAGCTTGAATTGCCTTCAGATCTGGCCTCAGTTCATCCAGTCTTCCATGTCTTTTTTTCTCAAGAAGTGCATAGGTGACCCAACAGTTCTAGTCCCTATTTAGAGCATAGATGTGTAGAACAGCCTCTATTATGAAGAGATTCCAAACAAAATTCTTGACTACCAGGCTCGTAAAATGAGGAACAAATAAGCCGCTCTAGTCAAAGTTCTTTGGCAGAATCAGTCCATTGAGGGAGCTACTTGGGAAGCAGAAGCAGACATACGGACCAAGTATCCTCACCTCTTCTCTACAAACTCAGATCTAGCTCAAGATTATAATTCTCCTTAAGCTAATCAGTTTCATATTTAGATTTCAGTGATAAGCTTGGTATTTATTTCATATTCAGAATTCCATAATAAACTTGGTATTACGTACCATTGCATAGTCAGTCATGCATTCATGTATTCGTTCAGTCATGTATTTATGCATCAGATATGTATGTTCAGTTTGATGAGAAACTCATCTTATCAGTAATTCAGTTATGCAGTCATAAATTAGTTACTCAAGCATCAAATATGCATGTTCAGTATGATATATATTCAGTTTATCAATTATGTTAGTCATGGAGTCATGTTTCAGTCAATCATGTTTAGGATGTACTTCAGTCTTTTATTTCACCCTCCCCAGTCACCTCATTTGTGGATGAATGTTCCCAAGGGGGAGATATTGTAATACCCCAAACTTTTTTTAGGTCAAATCTAGTCTCCAGAAGAATTATTGATGACTTCCTAAGTGATTAATATTTAAATCAAATAGACTTTCCCCAATTTTGACTTATTATCATGTGGGAAATTTAATAATCTTTCCATCGATATCTATTTCGTCAAAATCTGATATTGGGGTAGAAAGTTATGGATGAAATATAGATAGCAGTCAAAACTACCCAAGTGAGACGGTGAGATCCTACAAAACATCGCCCAAGCCGTCGCAACGGAGATAGTGAGACCACATTGTAACTAAGGGCGATGGCTCAGGCCGATGGACCATCGACCTAGCGATGGACCATCAGCCTAGCGATGGACCGTCGCCCAATCTATCATAGGAGAGGCATTGAACCCCTATTCGGCCCAGGGGTGACAGTTAGGACCGACGAATCATCGACCCAGTGATAGACTGTCACACCTACCGTCGCATATTTTGTTCAGTTATTTTAAGTCATTTTTAAGAGGGGATTTTCAGTCTTTTACCACCCTTTCTAATACCTAATTATAATCAGACATAGACTCATAAGTTCATTATCCATTTACAACATCAAATTAGGGTTTCTCTCAAAGATAATCCCCAAGAAACAAGAGGTGTCTTAACCTATTATATGAGGGTAGGTGAGGTGGCTTAACCTGTTATATGAGGGCTCTTATCGTTCTCACTAAAGTTGCCTTTTATATGAAGGTTACTCACAGATTGTCCTTACTAGTGGCGCGGTATTGACACCCTTCCAATTAGGGTTATAGATTGGACCCCAACTCTGCTATATTGCATTATTTAGGGCATGTCGGTTAGATGACTACATCCCATAGTTTCAGTTATAGAATTAGGAATTTCAAATACAGTTATTTAGTCTCAGTAATAGAACTCAGATAGTTCTACAGAATTTAGGACTATCAGATATAGTCAACTCAGAATAACACAGAACTCAGTTAGTTCCATTAGAACCTAGACTATCAGATACAGTCGTTCTATATTAGTTATTTCAGTTATATAGTTATTAGTATCTCATTTCATCAGTACTCAGGCTCAGTAATCATGTTATCTCAAACTCAGTTACAGTTATTATGTATTCATGCATGGATTATCACATTCATGTTATCCAGTCAGTTAGTATAGTTCATGCATGTGAACCCTTTGCATTCAGCCTACCTCACATGCATACCAGTACATTCAATCGTACTGACTTTTTTGGGCTATGGTGTTTTATACAATAGGTTTAAAAGCACGAGCTCCAAAGCATCGGTAGCATTCCAGTCTCGGCAGTCAGAGTTAGCAGTGAGTCCTCATCCTTTGAGGACATGACGACTACTTTATTATCTCATTAATTAATTTATTTCATTAGTTGGAGTTAGTTGGGGACATATCCCATCAACTCCTTATTTAGGCAATTTAGAGTCTTTTGAACTAGCATATTCAGATAGTTATTTTTGTTGTTCTGGTATTGATATACCATATCTTCAGACGCTATGTTTTATCCGATCTTTGAACCTTATGGCCTTTCAGCCTTTATTTTCGCATTTACATAATATATTATGTAGTGTACAGGTACAGATATCAGTAATGGGTTAGCTTATGGTCCTTCAGGGTCATGAGCATCGTGTGATATTTTGAGTACCATACTAGGGGCATTACATATTGGTTCACTTTTTTAGGCTTCCGAACGTGGTCTAAACGAGCTCTAAAAAATTTGAAACTTGTCTGGGAATACCTATTAACCTTTCTAGTCATGAATTAGCAAGAATATAGACCATTAAAGGACATTAAATTCATGAAATGAGACTGCAAACTCGCGAAGGCTAAAATAAACTAAGTTTGGAAACTTAGCTAGAACCTTTTAAGTATAGGACCCCCTTAACAAGCATAAATGGACAGAATTAAGCTTAGAATTTTATAGGGTCTTACAATATCTCCCCCTTGGGAACATTCATCCTCGAATGATACTGACTGAGATGGGGGAATGATAAGCTGAAGTACATGTTGAACATGAACAGCTGAAACATGAGTACATAACTGTCATTACTGATTTTCTGAGATTTGTTCTGAGTGTGTATATTAGATGCATGATTTCATGACTGGCATAACTGATAAGCTGAATATATTATACTGAACATCCATATCTAATGCATGAATACATGATTGATCTGACATATAAATGCATGACTGAATATGCAATGGTAATTGATACCAAGTTTATCATAGAAATTTGAGCATAAAACTGAATAAGTTCAAGGGAGACTATTTTCTTATACCGAAAATACTAATGAGCCTGAAATTAATTACTAAATATGCATGAGTGGAAAAACATGAATGTAACTGAGTCTGGAACGTGATACATGAGCTGGATATTGTGATCTAAACTGAGTGCCTTAAATACGTGGCTTACAGCTGAGATCAGAGTTTGAGGGTCAACTCATGAGTACCCCTTACCCCATACTAGATTCATTATAAAAAGAAAGAACAACACATTTATGTCATAAAGATTCAAGGAATTATAGTGTATCTCCTTCTTGGGGCACTATGTCCCTTGAAAAAACTAGGCTGACTTTGTTGAGCTATGAGAAAAACTGTGGCGATGCACAAGGCACTTTCTATATAAATATCTGAGATCTGAAACTAAGACATGATACATGAACTGGGATGAACACTCAACTACCTAGTTAGTCCATCTTAGAATGATCACATTCATGAGACTCTAGATAGTGCGACTAGATGGAAAGATAAAAACCGCACCATCTGAACTTGTCTATCTGGCTACTAAACTAAATTATTAGCTGCTTAACTAACTCATGCTGGAAACATCTACTAGATTGGAGTATTCCTATGACACTTTTTCTATAGAGTTCTAGTGATTGAAGGGAGACAGCGAATCTTGGCTTGATCTGAGCAGGACATCAGAATAGGAGATCACTACATGGCTAAGATTCTTATATTAGGAGACAAGGCCTATGATACATCATCTAAGATAAAATGACAAAGACTTAAGAACTATAACTGAAACTACTAAAAATATTCACGTAGGTGGTGAGCATAAATGCATAAATATACTAACTTATCTGATTAACTGAATGTCTGATAGCTGACTACTGAGTCTGTAAGGCTGAACCGTACTTAGCCTAAAAGGCTGGACATAGACTATAGAGTATTATACATAAAAGGTAATGACTGACTGGGTAACGTGAGGTAACTGAACATGAATGAGTAAAAAACTATATTACCTTAAGAACGCAAGACCAAGTGTCCAACATGTTTCAGAAACATTCTGTAAACTGAGGTACTAAAATACTAATGACTAAATAATCGATGGCCGTATGCTATGGTTGGGTAATCCTTAAAGTGAACTGAGTTTATGATCTGACTGGACTAGGACTGGGACTGAGATTGTAGCTAAGATGGTAATTGATATTGTAACTATAACTAAGACTGTAACTAGGACTGAATGCTAGTTTTCTATATCTAAGGTTTAGACTGGTAGGGGAGTACTAAATCCTGATGGCTAAGTAACTGATAGCTGAAGGCCATGGTTCTGTGGGACTATCTGAGTTCTTTACTAAATATTGATTATTGAACTGACACTGTAACTGAGGCCTGTGGGATGAACATTAACACTATGGATTCACCGAGGGATCTAAACTGAGGGTATACGTGGCATAATTTGAGTTTGACTAAACACTAGTAGTGAAGTCAGGAATCATGTAGGCTAAGCATATTGTAAAGCATGACATGAGCTGCATGACCTGATTCTAGAATTTCTGTGTTCATGGGACATAATTTGCAACTTTGGATGAACTCGAACTTCTCATATGAGAAACTTGAAACATATACTATTCTATGAAAAATGCATGGACATAAGTTGTATTCATGGGATTGAAGAGAAAAGCATGTGTAAGTATCGGGAGGGTTGAAGTACAAAACTTTGCACTGAGGTAGGAATGGGTCAGGAATCATCTTTCCTTATTGATTTTCTACACATACTGGCATTACTACTAGAATCTAGAATCCTGTTAGTATTTGGTCTAACCTTAAAGTTAACTTTTATGAAAGAAGTTACAAAAGAAAAAGAAGCTCCTAAATCTGAAGAAACATGAACATGTAAATGAGGGATCTGCAATATACCAGTGGCTGCACCAGAAGGACTTTCTTGATCCTATTGGGACTGAAGTGCATAGAATCTATTTGAGCGTTGCCCACTAATAGAGATGGAACTGGCACCCTGCTGATTCGAGTGATCGGACTGAGCTGAAGGACAACCATGCTTGCTTCTAGGGCCAGGCCTAGGACAATCTCGGACCTTGCGACCTGACTCACCATATCCGAAACACACATCACTGTCGGCTCTACATATACCCTAATGATGCTTACCTCACTCTTCACAAAGCGGATAAGTACAAAAAATGCTTGCACTATTCTGAGATTTGAAGCCTGGCACCCTATCTTTGCTACCGTTTTTGAGCTTAGGAACTGAAGCACTAGCTGAGGATGGAGCTAGAATTGAAAACTTCTGGCTATGCTGAGAATGGTTACCACTCTACGACCCTGGCTGACAAAAACTATAACTACCAGTTCTGGCTCTTTTATTTTCTCTCTCCTTATTCTTAATTTTCTCTTCTCAATCTATTGAGCATGGACCATAAGCCTAGATATGTCCATCTCCTTAATCAACATCACAGTCTTGCACTCCTTAACCACTCTACCGGATATCCCAGACATAAACTTACTCATTCTGGATCTACTATCTACTACTACATAGAGAGCGTACCTAGTTAACTTGGTGAAATTGGGGGAGTATTCTTTTTATACTCATGCTACCTTGTCTGAGATTGATGAACTCTAACACTTTAGCTTCTTTCCACTCTAGGGGAAAGAATCTATCTAAGAAGGCCGTAGTAAACTTTTCTCATTCTATGGGCTCTGCATCTGTACCCCTATCTACCTTTAACTATTTAAAATATGTATGGGCTATATCTTGTAGCTAATAAGCGGCTAACTCTGCACTCTCACTAGAATTCACTCCCATGATGTCTGTGACTTTCTAAACCTAGTTGAGGAATTCCTGTGGATCCTCTTCAGACTTAGAACCTGAGAATAAGGAAGGATTCATTCGGGTGAAGTCCCAAATCCTGGCTGTAGCAAAATTAGCCACTGGATTTGCTGGAATAACAGTTGGTCATTTATTCTGAGTTGTGACTGAATTAGCTAGAGTAATAAATGTAGTCGTGAATTCTTCCTGGGAAATATATTCGTCCAGGGGATCTTCTTGAAATGGATGAGGTGCTGAATAATTATCGATTCTCCTTTCGCTAACCCCTTTGGAAGGCATATTCTGTAAGCGAGAGCAAAAAGCAAATTAGAATGAGAAAATAATTGGAGATTATGCTCACTGGTATGACATGAATGCTAAAAGAAGGGAAACTTTTCCTAAAACATCTCAAAGCCTCCTACACATAAGTGTGGTGCATAACATACCTAAGTACAAGACTCTACTAGATGCGACTTTCAAACTTCCTAGGACACTGTTAAACCTTAGGCTCTGATACCAAGTTTGTGATGCCCCAAATCTGTTACTCAGAATGTTACACGGTGCTCATGACCTCAAAGGACTACAAGTTAACCCATGACTAATATCTGTAACTGAGAACTAAATAATATACTATAAATATGCAGAATATAAGTTGTAAGGCCATATGGTTCAAAACTAAACTAATACTAAATATAAAACAATATCTGTAATAGGGTATAACAATACCTAAAACTGAAATAAATTGTCTAAAACATATTGTAGTCTGTAAGCCTCTAAACTAGTAAAATCTATGGAGTTGATCGGATATGTCCCCAACTAACTCTGAACTATTAAATTAATAAAGTAATTAAAATAATGATGCTATACTCGAATAATGAGGACTCACTACTAGCCTGGCTGCTGAACGTCTGATCTACTAAGGATGCTTAGGATCTCGTGCTTCTAACCTATGGTATAAAACATTGTAATAAAAATGCATCAGTACGATTGAATGTACTGGTATATAAGTGAGGTAGGCTGAATGCAAGAGTTCATATGCATGAACAATAATAACTGAATGATGACATAAACTTTAACGCATGAGAAATACATTCATGAATACATAAACTGGGACTGGGGTCTTGACAATACTGAATACTGATGTACTGACATCTGAGTATACAAATACTGGGATACTGAATAACTTAGTCTATTGATGATATGAATTATGGAGTTTACAATTAATCGATATCTGATGTTACTAGTACAATATTACTGATAACTTATAACTGAGTATACTAATACTAAAAAATATTTGAGTTCTTTACTGGACTGGGTGACTGTATTTGACAGTCCTGAATTTGAAGAACTATCTGAGTTCTAGACTGAGTTAGATGATTGTTTCTGACAGTCTTAATTCTGATAGAACTAGATGAGTTCCATATTGAGTTGGGCGACTGTACCTGACAGTCCTGATATCTGTAGAATTGAACTGAGTTCTATTACTAAAACTGAATTTGAAACTGAGACTATGGGAGGTAATCATCTAATTGACATGCCCCAAATCTAAACTGGTGGGGTCCAACCTGTAACCCCAGTTGGAAGGGTATCAGTACCGTGCCATGGGTAAAGACAAATTATGAGTAAACTCTTTATAATAGGGAGCTCTTCCGTCAACCCTTCCTATAAGAAAAGACTCAAAGAAGATGTATAGTCCCTAGACCTGTAGGGGTACATCTCGACCAACATTGGCTACATAGTTCTGGAATGCAAGGATTGCTTCTAAGGATCACACCCTCTACTGACTGATAGTTGAACCCTCATCCTTGGGTTCACTCGGTGTTGAATCCTACTCCCAATGGAAAAGACACTGAACTAATTTAACTGAACTGAACTATTACTGATAGTATAGTATAACTGATTTAAACTGGGTTCACTAAATTTCGTTAACTAATAGAATACTACTGAGATCTAATAACTAACTGGGTTTATTGAGATTACGAAGATTACAGAGATTACTAATATTACTTTGGTCACTGAGGTTACTGAGATTATTGAGGTTACTGAGTACGACTAGACTGATACTGAATTCACTGAATTTTCCTGAGTCATAAGACTGACTAAATTCAAATGATCATGGCTTGACCGAGAGTATCGTGAAAACTGACACTGGCTCTAGGCACACAGCTAAATTTTTGGTTACAAGTACCCCTAGAACTCAATAGCATGAAACTTACAAGACTTGACACTTCTTGAACACATGACCAATATCAACAATTCATCATACAATAAGTTGGGGATTTCACGAAGCACATGGTTATCATAATATTGTACCTGGATAGGAATGCATATAATTATGTCATAATTTCATACTCTAATATCATGAGCATTCCAACAAATATCTACAATGCACATCAATAGCGTGAGAGTCATTTGAATAGAAGGGTAAAACATGTATTTATCATTTGGGTCACAATTAAGCTATAATGCATAATTTCTATTCTCTTAGGCATTTTATCAAACACCTTACATGAACCACTTAGGGCATAGGCATAATAATCAAACTAACACACCATAACCAACTAAGTTCATAGTTTTCGACTTGCATGTTAACATAGTTTCATAAAACAAATAAAGATTCCAACTTGAGAATTATAAATAAACAACCACAAGAACATAATCAATCCATAACATGAATATCAGAATTCATAGATTAAAACTTGATTCTTGGGCTTCATCGACAAAAGGAATCCATGAATGAACGCTATGCATACCTTAGTTCTTGATTATACAAAGATTGATAGAGAGATTCTTGAATTTGAGTATTGAATTTGAATCCTTAATTGAAAACCCTAACTTATTCTTGTGAGAAACGTGAGAGAGACACTATATTTTTGTTGAATTAGGTCCAAATCCTGTGTTTTAGACTTATATTAGGTGGGAAATTGACCCTTTTGTCCTAAAAAATATGGATATTTAATGACTAAAACTGGGCATCGATGCTATTATCGATATAGTGCGTCAATGGCATCGATACGATACTCGATGCATCACGCTATCATCATATCGAATCTCAGTACTTTAACCCTGGCAACCTGCAATAATATCAACCAACGTGATTGGCGATGCGGCGCGCCAAGATCGCATTGGTCCACTATTTTGGGCTTCCAAATGTGGTCTAAATGAGTTTAGAAAAATTTGAAACTTGTTTGCAAACACCTATTGACCTTCCTGGTCATGAATTACCAAGAATATGCACCATTAAAGGACATTAAAGTCATGAAATGAGACAGCAAACTTTCAAAGGTAAAAATAAACTAAGTCTGGAAACTTAGCTAGAACCTTCTAAGTATGGGACCCCTTTAACAAGCATAAATGAACTGAATTAAGCTTAGGATTTTGTGGAGTCTTACAATAAGACTTAGGGTAATAAGTTGTACATTAGGTACGGGTGTTATGATCCAGTCATATACTGACCAATGTTGGTTGGTGAAATGGATTTTGGTTACTAGAATAGGTACAACTTAGTGGTACAAGTCGTATTAGTGATACGAATTATTTGGTTTCTTCACATAATCTTAGACTTGGTAGCTTAGTTGAATATGAGTAAGAGCAGCTCACCATGAGCAGTAAGTTAGGGTACGAGTCATACCCAAGACTCGTATGGTGGTCAGTGCTCAAACCTTCTCGATTCTATTCTACCAGGGGTATGGTTTATGAGTACTAGTCGTACACTTGAATACAACTTAGGTTTTGGTGTTTCATACCTTGTAAAGTGTTGGTTCCAAGGGGGAGGCCAAGTTTACAAGTGGTAGGTACCATTCATACAAGGAGGGTACAACTCGTAAGGTCCAAATATATCTTTGTGACGGGATTTTGGGCAACTTAAGTGGAGGTATTCTTGACATTTCCCCACTTATCTTAATAAGGTCCCATGACTTATATTTCACTTAGGAGGTTATTTTCCCTATTATTCTATTCTTAAATACTTGGAAAACACTCTTAAATCCTCTCTAGAGTTCTTGGGCAAAGGAAGCTAGGGTTTCATCTTAAGGTGTAAATTGGACATTGTCTTGATGATTTCTCTCCATCATAATCTTGGTTTAAGGCATGTTCTCTTACCCTATTTTTAGTTCCAACTAAAGGCATGATTTTATACAATGTTTTCATGATTTGAATGTCATATGCTTTTGGGTTTTCCAATATGATTTGGGGTTTTTGATTATAAATGCTTGGTTATGGTTTTCCCATGTTTTAATTATTCTTTTATATGCATTAATGGTGGTTTTGGAAAATTGGTTGCATAGGAATGGTTCTTTGGTTATGGACTTTGGTTTTGGAAATACTATGCCCCCAATGTGTTTGATAAAATGCGTATAATAATATTTTCACTATAATATTTATTTTTCAATGGAACTTATGCATGGTTTAAACTTGGTAATAGGACCCTAAATGATATGAATGGTTTAAGTGATTTTGAATGGATTGAAAAGGCCTTGGTGTCCATGGTTTTGGTTAATTGGAAATCATGTGGGGTACATGGGAATTCTCTAAGGATTGGCTAAGGATAATACTTGTAAGTTATTATTGGTATGATGATACCACTACTAATAGATTTGGTTAATAATAATATAATAATGGTTTGGATGGAAAATGGTTTTAATTGGGCTTAAAGTAGAAATGTGTAGCAAAGTCATGGAAGGTAGAGGTCCCAGGGGGATCTAAACTGGAAACTCATATATACCAATGTAAGGTTTGGTCCTAATGACCATGTACATGATGTCACACCATATATTTTAGGGGATGTACTAGTCATCCCAGGTTTTTTTCCCTGGTTGTACGGCTTCACGTATTGGGTCCCTTTCAGCAGGTGGAGCTAAAACCATATAGCCCATGGGTGGTTTAGGAAGGTAAAGCTACACAACCCAGGTAAAAGTTTTAATGGCATGTTAAATCCGGTTCCCTTCCTAGCATGGTTATATGAATATGGATGTTTTTATTTGGTTTTATAAATGACATTATTTTATCCTTATCCTAAGTTCATGCTAGCATTCACTCACTATTCCATCTTTGGGTATTTTATCCCCACACGATGTAGGAACCGCCCGTTCTACTTCTCCTACTTAGCAATTCAGACTTTGGGGTCAGCATTTGGATTAAAGTGGTGAGCTTTTGTCTATACGGAAGGCTCTATTTCATAGATATTATTTTATACTTTGAATTATTTATGGATATTGATTTTGGCTATGGTTGGGGGCATGTTCCAATCGTATTTTAGTATTCTTTTGGTTAGAGGATTTATGGTACTGCTATGGGTTGGAATGAGCAGGGTCGGTAGTGGTGTCAGCCTTAGCATTGGTATTGGTATTGGGGCTGATACCGGTTGATGATATTGTTGGTTGTTCCATCATATTTCATTTTAGGATTAATCATATTATGTTTTGGATCTCCTTTGGTTATGGCCTGGTTTATGAACCTTGGTTCAGTATTAGTTTGGCTTGGGGGTTTGGTTAGTACGGTTTGGTAGATGTGATGACTTGGTAGGGTTAGTCTTGGAATAGACCTATCCCAAAGTCAGTCCTTGTCCATTTACGCTACTTAGTTATATATTCAAAATTCAACCAACTTATGATAGGCGACTGAAGATTGGTTTGGGTAATGGGGGTAGTCTCTGGTCCCAGTTGAACCTGGAACGCCCATTACGACAAGACCCCGGGTCGGGTCAGTATGTCTATATCTGTTTGATCTCTTTAAACAGATGAGTCATATGTTGCAACGGATTAGTCATATGTTGTATTATATATATATTTATATATGTTTGATTATTTGCAATAAATTAGACATCTATTGCAAGTGATAATGCATCTATTCAAATAAATGGCTTATTATTTGATTATTCCTCACAGATGAGTCATCTATTACAACAAATGACTCATCTATTATAATGTATGTCTATATCTATTTGATCTATTCCAACATATGAGTCATCTATTGCAACAGATTAGTCATCTGTTGCATTTTGCAGATGTCTATATCTGTTTGACTATTTCCAATAGATGAGTTAGCTATTGCAATAAATGACTTATCCATTGTAATGTATTTCTATATCTTTTTTATCTCTTCCAGTAGATGAGTCATCTATTGCAATTAGTTATTCATCTATTGCATTATCCATATATGTAACGCCACGAATCTGGTACCCAGAATATTACACGGTGCTCATGACCCCAAAGGACCACAATCTAACCCATGACTAATATCTATAACTGAGCATTGAATAATATACTGTAATTATACAGATATAAGTTGTAAGGCCATAAGGTTCAAAACTGAACTAATACTAAATATAAAACAATATCTGTAATGGGGTATAACAATACGCAAAATTGAAATAAACTGTCTGAAATATGTTGCAGTGTGAAAGCCTTTAAACTGTCTGAAATTTATGGAGTTGATGGAACATGTACCTAACTAACTCCAAACTACTGAAATAATAAAGTAATAAAATAATCATTCTCTCCTCAAATGATGAGGACTCACTACTAGTCTGGCTGCTAAACGTCTGATCTACTAAGGATGCTCGAGAGCTCATGCTTCTAAACCTATGGTATAAAACACCATAGCACAAATGTGTCAGTACGATTAAATGTACTGGTATGCAAGTGAGGAAAGATGAATGAAAATGGTTTATATGTATGAATAATACTGACTGACTATATAAATGAACATGAGAATACAAGCATAAATACATAACTCTAACTGAGGTCATGATAGATTGAGTACTGAGTTCTGACTACTAAGTCTACTGACAACATGGATTTACTAATATCTGAGTTTACTAGTAACTGATAATTGAAAGACTGTTTCTAACAGTCCTAATTATAAATAACTGATCTAAGTGTTATACGAAGAAGATGACTGTATCTGACAATCCTAAAATCTGATGGAACTAGCTGAGTTCCGTACTGAGCTGAGTGACTGTGTCTGACAGTCCTGATTTCTATAGAACTGAACTGAGTTCTATTCTGAAGACTGAATATGAAACTGAAACTATGGGAGGTAATTATCTAATCGACATGCCCTGAATCTGAACTGGTGGAGTCCAACCTGTAAACCCAGCTGGAGGGGTGTCAGTACTGTGCCATTGGTAAAGACAAGATATGATTAAACCCTCTCTGACAGGGAGCTCTTCCATCAATCCCTCCTATAAGGAAAACTCAAATGAGATGTACAGTCCCTAGACTCGTAGGGGTACATCTCAACCAATGCTGGCTACGTAGTTCCGGAATACAGGGATTGCTACTAAGGATCACACGCTCTACTGGCTGACAGTGTGTCCTCATCCCTGGGTTCACTCGATGCTGAATCCTACTCCCAACTGAATAGACATAGAACTGATTTCCTAGTTCATACTAGGCTGGACTGATCTGTTACTGATTTTACTGATTAACTAAATTAAATTGAGTTCACTGGATTTTCTTTGACCGATGGAATACTATTGAATTTTGTTAACTGACAGAATGCTACTGAGTACTTCTAGCAGACTGAGTTTACTAAGGTCCGAACTGAATACTACTGAGACATGATGACTGACTAAGATCACTGATATTCTTGAGATTACTGAGATTAATGAATGGGACTGGACTGATACTGAGTTTACTGAGTTTTCCTGAGTCACATGATTTCCTGAATTTTACTGATCATGGCTTGACTAAGAGTATCGTGAAAACTGACACTGGCTCTAGGCACATAGCTAAATTTTCGGGTATTTAATTATCCCAGGACTTGATAGCATAAAAGTAAATCATGGCACAAGCTTGAATGCACAACAATGGATACATATATCCATAATTTATTGACTAAGACATTTCATCAAGCACTTTACATGCACTAACTTGTACATGAATGGGGATTTCATAATAACATGCTATGAAGGCACTATTTTCTTCACATAGGCATTTTATCAAACACATGGGGAGCATGCTAAGGTTATGAAACAATCGATAAATTAAATTATAATGGCTACATAATTCAACTTGCAAATTGAATATTTTCTCATGAATATTATGCAAAACATCACATAGTAAGATCAATCATTGTAATATGTAATTTGAAACATGAATCGAAACCCAACAACAACATGAACATGAATTTCAATTCAACTAAATCATGAACATTCATAAATACAAAATCTTTGGATTTTGAAAAGAGATTCTTGAGCTTCATGTGTGAAAGGGACCCATGAATCAACACTTGACATACCTTGATTGTGAGTTTCTTGAAGTTCTTGGAGGGATTCTTGAGATTTACTTTTGTAACTTGGGGATAGGGTTTCCTATCTTTGAGAGAGAGTGATTTATTTCTTGAGTGATGTGGGTAAACAATGAGATAACAGGTCTTTTTAGGGTTTAATGAAGTGTATAGGCTGATTTGGGATTTTTGGAATTTTCCAAACAGTCCCTAAAATTAAATGATGAAATCTAAAAAATTCCGACTTTACATACTGGCACGATGTGGTGAAATCATGCCAGCTCACTAGAAACTAGACAATTGTGAAACAGGTTGGTGGCGCGACACGGTCAAAATTGTGTTGCCACCTTGGTTAAGAACTGGAATGGCACCGTGATGCGGTGGAATCATGTTAGTGTACTGGAAATTGACATTTCTAAAATTGAGCCTTGGCACGATGCACCAATAACACGGAGGCTCACTGGCTTTTGACATATGCCATTTTAGCTGGCTTCGCGACACGCTAAAGTACCAAGTGGTACACTATCTTACTAAAATGGCTATAACTCTTCGTTCGGGTGTCGTATTTGGGCGAATTTGGTATCAATGGAAAACTTATTCAATTTTCCACATAAAAAAAGTCAAAATCTTGAAAATTCTACATGTATAAATATGGATTCATCTTTTAAAGAAAGTCTTTAACTTTTTTTTTGGATGAATTTAAGCTAGGTAGAAGTACCGGGTATTACAATATCTCCCCCTTGGAAACATTCATCCTCAAATGAGACTTACTGAAATAGGAGACACGATAAGCTGTAGTACAAACTAAACATGAGCAACTGAACATGAGTACGTGACAAACATGACTGATGAACTGGATGTATCATACTGAACATACATATCTGATGCATGAATACATGAATGAACTAACACATAATTGGTTGATTGAATATGCAATGATAATTGATGCCAGGTTTGTAATGGAAATCCCTGATACCAAGTTTCTGATGGAAATCTGAGCATGAAACTGAATATGTTCGAGGAAGAATGTTTCCTTAAATTAAAAATGCTAATGAGCCTGAGATTAATTACTAAATATTCATGAGTGGAAACATGAGACGTAACTGACTTTAGAAAGTGATACATGAGCTGAATATCATGATCTGAACTAAGTACCTTAAATACGTGGCTTACGATTGAGATCGAAGTCTGAGGGTCAACTCATGAGCACCCCTTACCCCAAACTGGATTCATAACAAGAAGAGAGTAGCATGTTTATGTCATGAAAGTTTCAGGGAATTATAGTGTATCTCCCCCTTAGGACACTATTACCCCTTGAAGAATGCTGGACTGACTTTGCTGAGGTATAAGGAAAACTAAGGTGATGGAAACGCACCTACAAACTAAATCGTGACTAAATATCAGAGATCTAAAACCAAGACATGATGAATGAACTGGGATGAACACGCAACTACCTGGTTAGTCCATCTTAGAATGATCATATTCATGAGACTCCGGATAGTGCGATTGGATGGAAAAAATAAAAACCATGCTTTCCAAACTTGTTTGTCTGACTACTAAACTGAACTACTAGCTCTATGGACTAACTCATGCCGAAAACTTATACTCGACTGGAGCATTTCTATGACACTCGTTCTATAGAGTTCTAATGACTGTAGATAGAAAGTGAATCTTGGCCTACTCTAAGTAGGACATCTAAATGGGAGATCGCTACATGGTTGGGATTCTTGTATTAGGAGGTAAGGCCTATGAAACATCATCTAAGGTAAAGTGACTAAACCTTATGCACTACAACAGAGATTACTGAAAAGGTTCACATGGTGTTGAGTATGAATACATAAATATACTAACTGATCTGATTAACTAAATAACATAGAGATGAATATTGGGAATATAAGACTGAACTATACTTAGTATAAATAACCAGCCTGAGTCTGTAGAGTATTATGTGTAGGAGGTAAGGACTGACTGAGTGACATAAGGTGACTAGGCATGGATTTTTGAAAACTGTATTACTTGAAATTATGAGACCAAGCGTATGACATGATTCAGAAACATTTTGTACTGAGGTACTGAAATACTAATAACTGAGTAACTGATGGCCATATGCTATGGTCGGGTATTCCTGAAAGTGAACTGAGTTTCTGATCTAGCTGGACTAGAACTGGGACTGGGATTATAGCTAAGATGGTAATTGAGACTATAACTGCAACTAAGATTGTAACTGGGACTGAATGCTGGTTTTTTTATAACTGAGGTTTAGACTGATACGGACGTACTAAATTCTGATGGTTAAGTAACTGATAGCTGAAAGCCATGGTCCTGCAGGACTATCTAATTCCTTTACTAAATATTGATTACTGAACTGATATTGTAACTAAGGACTAAGGGACGGAACATTAACACCACAGATTCACCGAGGGATCTAAACTGAAAGTATACGTGACATAATCTGAGTTTGGCTGATCACTAGGAGTAGAGCATCAGTCATGTGGGCTGAACATACTATAAGATAGGACATCAGTGCATGAGTCATGAGTTGCATGACCTGATTTTGATGTTTCTGTACTCATGGAACATGATTCGTAACACTGATTTAGCCGAAACTCCTCATACTAGGAACTTAAAACACATACTATTTTAAGGAAAGCACGTGAATATAAGCTAGGTGCATGGAATTATGACATGAATCATGCGAAAGTATCATGATAGTTGAAGTACAAAACTTTGCATTGAGATAGGAATGAGCCGGGAATCATCTTTCCTTACTGATTTTCTATATATACTGGTATTACTACTAGAACCTGAAGGCCTGACTTTTTGAGACATCATAACCGGACAGTTCCCATATACCCGTCGGGCTATGATCATTTTACCAATTGGGGTAAAGACTGAGAAGGTCCTGTTAACAACTAATCTAACCTTAAAGTGGACTAGTATGTAAAGAGTTACAAAAGAAAAAAGAAGTCCCTAAATCTAAAGAAGCATGAACATGTAAATGAGGGATCTGTAACATACCAGTGGCTACTTTAGGAGGACTTTATTGATCTTGTCGGGACTGAAGTGCATAGAGTCTATTTGGGCATTGCCCACTGGCGGCACTGGAAATGGCACCCTGCTGATTCGGGCAATCGGACTGAGTTGAAGGACGACTTTCTGTCTTCATAGATCAGGTTTAGGACAGTCTCGGACCTTGTGACCTGACTCACCATATCCAAAACACACATTACTGTCAGCTCTACACACACCCTTATGATACTTACCACAATTTTCATAAAGCGGATGAGTGCAAATAACGGTTACACTATTCTGAGATTTAGAGCCTGGCGCCCTATCTTTGCTACCATTTCTAAACTTAGGAACTAAAGCACTGGCTGAAGAAAGAGCTGGAACTGAAAACTTCTGGCTATGCTGATGGCTATGCTGAGAACGATTACCACCCTATGACCCTGGCTGAGAAAAACTATAACCACCTATTTTGGCTTTCTTATTCTCTCTTCTTCTTTTTAAGTTTCTACTCTTCAATCTGTTGAGCATGGACCATAAGTTTAGATATGTCCATTTCCTTAATCAACATCACAGTCCTACACTTCTCAACTACTCTACCTGAAACTCGAGACACAAACTTACTCAATATGGATCTACTGTCTGCTTCTACATGGAGAGCAAACCTGGCCAACTGGGTGAACTTGAGGGAGTATTCTTTTACGCTCATGCTACCTTTTCTGAGATTGAATAACTCTAACACTTTGGCTTCTTTCTGTTATAGGGGAAATAATCTATCTAAGAAGGTCGTAGCAAACTCTTTCTATTCTATGGGATCTACATCTATACCACTGTCTACCTTTTACTATTTAAACCACGTATGGGCTACATCTTGTAGCTGATGAGCGACTAACTCTACACTCTCACTGGAAACCACTCCCATGATGTCTGTGACTTTTTGAACTTGGTCGAGGAATTCCCGTGGATCTTCAAACTTAGAACCTGAGTGTAAGGAAGGATTTATTGGGGTGAAGTCCCGAATCCTAGCTGTAGCTGAATTGGACAATGGGTTGGTCGGAACAGCAGTTGGCCATTTATTCTGAGTTATGACTGAATTGGCTAGAGTAGTAAATGCAGTCCTGAATTCGACATGGGAAACATGGTCGTCCAGGGGATCTTCCTGAATGGGCTGAGGTGCTGACTGATTATCGATTCTCCTTTTGCTAGCCCCTTTGGAAGGCATATTCTGTAAGCGAGAGAAAAAAGTAGATTAGACTGAGAAAATAATTGGAGATTATGCTCACTGGCATGACATGAATACTGAAAGAAGGGAAACTGTTTCTAAGACATCTCATAGCCTCTTGTACATAAATGTGGTGCACAACACACCCATATACAAGACTCTACTAGATGCGGCTTTTCAGACTTCCTAGGATACTGTTGAACCTTAGGCTCTGATACCAAGTTTGTAACACCTCGAATCTGGTACTCAGAATGTTACACGATGCTCATGACCCCGAAGGACCACAAGCTAACCCATGACTGATATCTATAACTGAGCACTAAATAATATACTGTAATTATGCGGAATACAAGCTATAAGGCCATAAGGTTCAAAACTGAACTAATACTGAAACTGTAATTAGGTATAACAATATCCAAAACTAAAATAAAGTGCTTGAAACATGTTGTAGTCTGAAAGCCTCTAAACTTTCTGAAATCTGTGGATTTGATGGGACATGTCCCCAACTAACTCTGAACTAATGAAATAATAAAGTAATAAAACAATTATGATATCCTCAAATGATGAGGACTTACTGCTAGTCTGGCTGCTGAACGTCTAATCTACTAAGGATGCTCAGGAGCTCGTGCTTCTAAACCTATGGTATAAAATACCATAGCACAAATGCGCCAGTACGATTGAATGTATTAGTATGCAAGTGAGGTAAGCAAAATGCAAAGGTTTCAGATGCATGAACAATAATAACTGACTGTATACATAAACGTGAAAATACATGCATGAACACATAACTGTCACTAAGGTCATCATAGGACTGAGTACTGAGTTCTGACTCCTGAGTCTACTGACAACATGGATTTACTGATATTTGAGTTTACTAGTAACTAATACCTAAAAGACTGTTTCTAATAGTCCTAACCATAAATAACTGATCTAAGTGTTATACGGAGCTGGATGATTGTATCTGATAGTCCTGAAATCTGATGGAACTAGCTGAGTTCCATACTGAGCTGAGTGACTTTGTCTGATAGTCCTGATTTCAATAGAACTGGACTGAGTTCTATTCTGAAGACTGAATCCGAATCCAAAACTGTGGGGGGTAATCATCTAACCAACACGCCTGGAATCTGAACTGGTGGGGTCCAACCTGTAACCCCAGCTAGAAGTATGTCAGTACCGTTCCACGAGTAAAGACAAGTTATGAGCAAACCCTCTCTAAAAGGGAGCTCTTCCGTCAAACCCTTCTACAAGGAAAACTTAAATGAGATGTATAGTCCCTAGACTCGTAGGGGTACATATCAACCTACGCTGGCAACGTAGTTCCAAAATGCAGGGATTAATACTAAGGATCACACGCTCTACTGGCTGACATTGTGTGTCCTCATCCCTGGGTTCACTCGATGCTGAATTCTACTCCCAACTGAATAGACATAGAACTTATTTCCCAGTTCATATTAGGTTGGACTGATCTGTTACTAATTTTACTGATTAACTAGATTGAACTGAGTTCACTGGATTTTCATTAACCGATGGAATACTACAGAATTCTGTTAACGGACAGAATGCTACTGAGTTCTTCTAGCTGACTGAGTTTATAAGGTCCAAACTAATACTATTGAGACATGATGGCTGACTGAGATCACTGAGATTTCTGAGATTACTGAATGGGGATGAACTGATACTGAGTTTACTAAGTTTTCCTGAGTCACATGATTGCCTGAATTCTACTAATCATGGCTTAACTGAGAGTATCATGAAAACTGACACTGGTTCTAGGCACACAGCTAAATTGTCGGGCATTTAATATCTCCAGGACTCGATAGCATAAAAGTAAATCATGGCACAAGCTTGAGAGCTCAACAATGGCTACATATATCCGTAATTTATTGACTAAGACATTTCATCAAACACTTTACATGCACTAACTTGTACATGAATGGGAATTTCATAATAACATGCTATGAAGGCACTAGTTTCTTCTCATAGGCAATTTATCAAACACATGGGGAGCATGCTTTGATTATACAACAATCAATAAATCAAATTATCATGGCTATATAATTCAACTTGTAAATTGAAGGTTTTCTCATGAATATTATGCAAAACATCACATACTAGGATCAATCATTGGAACATGTAATTTAAAACATGAATTGAAACCCAACAACAACATGAACATGAATTTCAATTCAACTAAATTATGAACATTCATAAATACAAAATCTTTGAATTTTAAAAAGAGATTCTTAAGCTTCATGGGTGAAAGAGACCCATGAATCAACACTTGACATACCTTGATTGTGTGTTTTTTGAAGTTCTTAGAGGGATTCTTGAGATTTTCTTTTGAAACTTGGGACTAGGGTTTCCTATCTTTGAGAGAGAGTAATTTATTTCTTGAGAGATATGGGTAAACAATGAGATAATAGGTCTTTTTAAGGTTCAATGTTGTGTATAGGCTGATTTGGGGTTTTTGAAATTTACCAAACAGCCCCTGAAATTAAATGATGGAACCTGAAAAATCTTGATTTTACATGCTGGCACGACATGGTGAAATCGCACCAGCTCACTGAAACTAGACAATTGGGAAACTAGTTGGTCGCGCGACGTGGTGGAAATCATGATGCCACCTTGGTTGCGAACTAGAATGGCATCGTGATGCAGTGAAATCGCGTTGGTGCACTGAAAATTTATAATTCTGAAATCGAGCCTTGGCGCGATACGTCAATATCGCGGAGGCTCACTGCTTTTTGACAAATGTCATTTTGGCTGGCTCTGTGATGCGCTAAAGTACCAGGTGGTACATTATCTTACTAAAATGGCTCTAACTCTTCGCCCGGGTGTCGGATTTGGGCGAATTTGGTATCGATGGAAAACTTATTCAATTTTTCACAGAAAAAAAAAGTTAAAATCTTGAAAATTCTACATGTATAAAAGTGGATTCATATTTTAAAGAAATTCTATAATATTCTTTTAGACGAATTCAAGCTAGGTAGAAGTACGGGGTATTACAATATATCAATATCTTTTCATTTATTCCCAACAGACGAGATAACTGTTGGAATTGATAATGTATTTATTTCAATAAATGGAGCATCCGTTATATTATTTCCAACAGATGTGTCATATGTTGCAACAGATAATGCATTTGTTGCAATATTGGAACTTAGTAATCTATTTTTACTAATAATTTATAAGTTTCCAAATTGAAGGATAAAATAGAATTCATGACAACAAATGCACTTCAATTTAAATTACTAAACTATTGTCATCACTAATTAAATAATACAATTAGCTAAAATATGAAAAATAAAATATTGTCATTAATAATTTTTTACATATCTAGATAAATAAATTACAACCCAAATCAGGGCTCCAAACTTTTACAGGCTGCACCAGCAACCCAAACCTCTTACATCCTTACCACTATGTTATTATTCAACAAGGTCCTTGGAGTTGTCATATTAGTGGCGGTTAGAAAATGCTCAATAAATGCAAACACGTATGACCCGCACACAGCACCAGTCTCACTTTTGTGGAGGTCCTATTTTTGACCATTAAAATATTATTTTTCGTTGAGCAACTTCTATGGAAAGTGATTCATTATGCCACTTTGCCTAAACAATTTTGGGAACAACTCCAAAAGTGACTCAATGCAAATAGAAAATTTTCACTCTTCAAAGTCTGATAAGTTACAGTCGTAAACAATCATGACTCCCTCATTTACAAGGATCTCAATAATCATAAAATATTTATTCTTCAAGTTCATCCTGCAAGAATCCTCTTTTCCCCAATTTAATTTATAGCACCTGGAAATAGCCTCTTCTCTCTACAATAGTCAATGACGTCATCATCCCATATAATCTCAAAAATTAACTCCACAATTTTTCTGCCACCGAGAATTATCACTTCTTCACCGAGTTTGTTGTACCTACTTAAAAAGTTATTATATAAGTTGAGGTCCATGATCCTATTCCCAAGATCATAGTACTCTGTAAACGTAAGGTGCCTCTCCCATATAAGGTAAATAATTTCATCAACATACTGATATAAGAATATAATTTAAATAAGTTAGTAACTTATAATAAAAATTAAAAAGATAAAATAAATGGACCATCTGTTGCATAGGTTTGCTGAACCTGTTAATAGATTATCCATCTAGTGCAACTTATGTAATAAATGATCCATCTGTTGTAATAGATAGACCATTTGTTGTAACAGATGAGTAATCTATTACAACAGATAGTTCATTTGTTGCATAGGTTCTCTGAGCTTGTGTTAACATATTACCTAATTTACTACAACTTATGCAATAGATGGGTAATCTGTTACAACAGATGACTTATCTGTTACATAGATTCTTTACACTTGTTAATAGATTACCAATCTACTGCAAACTAATGCAATAGATAGGTAATCTGTTGCAACTAATGACTTAAAATGTTAGAAATAAAGTAGATAGAAGCTTAGAAAAAGTAAACTTACCCTGTCTTCATACAACACATTCATATCTATTATGTTCTTGAAATATTTTGGCCCAAATTCATGCATGGAGTAGAAATCTAAGGCCTTTTTGGGCCTGATCACTATGTTCAACTTAGACTTTATGGTGGTTTTCATCAACTTGTAGATATTCACCTTCTTCAGTTGTCCCTGCTCTCCAGTGGCCCTTTAAACTTGCTCAACATCAGAAGAAGGAGAAGTTGTAATTTTTCTTAAATTAATACCTGATAGTATCTTTGAAATTGCTTTTTTCCTCCTTTTAACGTCCAACGCAGTGAATGGTTCTGTCAACTTTCTTGATGATATGAAACCCCTATTAGATATCAATTCTTTGACAACAACAATCAGAGCATCAATGCTTTTAATAAAATTTTCATGTCTGCCCTTGCACTCTTGACATTTGTAAGCAGAACATGAGCTTGAAGAGGAAACAAAAGAGGTGGTATGTCCACTAAAAAGGGTGAATCCACCATATCTACCACAACCACCACTAGTATGAACATCATCATTGTTAACTCTTTTTTCAAATAAATTTTCATGAGCATCATCAACATGCTCATTATTACGCCCGACACTAGCATTACCAACTCCATCATCATCACCATCACCAATACTGTCATTAACACTACCACCAACACCAGCACAATCACCACCACCAATACCCAAATCTTTTGTAGCATTACCAAAAACCTCAGCAATAGGCTCAGTAAGAACAAGCTGACCTTCCCTAGCTGCTTCTCTTTTAATAGTTGTTGCTCCAACCAATTCCTTCTTTATCAAGTCCATCTTTGGGTCTAGTTCTATTTTAATAATACCTAAGTAAGAATGGAAGACATCTCTAACTATTTCTCTATAGGTACAAGCCAGTAAAGCACAAACTATAAATAAAAGCAAATGTATTAAAATCAAATAATAATTTGCAAGAAATTTTCAATAATAAGTCATCTGATGCATAGTTTACAGTAGCTTAGATAATTTATTAATAGGTTCAGAGTACTTATGCAATATATAGATTATTTGTTGTAATAGATAGGCCATCTATTGCAATAAATGACTCATCTATTATAATAAATGACTTATCTGTTGCATTAGTTCACAGTAGGCTGGGTATTTTTAATAGTTCAGAGAACCTATACAATAGATGGACCATCTATTGCAACAAATGAGTCATCTACTACAACAACCCATATGATGCATTAGTTTGTAGTAGATTGGATGATCTATTAACAGGTTTAGAGAACCTATACAACAGATGGACCATCTATTGCATAAGTTACAGTAGATGGATAATCTGCAGAGGTAAGTTGCAACAGATAACCCCTCTATTGTAATGTGTTAACTTGAGTAAAATTATTACATTTAAAAGAAAACTTATTTCATCATCAAGAGGGATGAAGAGATCAAGGGGATTCATCTTTGAGTTATTCTTGGTAGACAACCACCTAAGGATCCTTGGATGAGAAACATCATCCGAGAAGTCCCTGACCTGCTGCCGGAGGTGATAAATGTCTTCAAATGTCCAAGCCTAAAAATGTGAAAATGATACCAAAAAAGTTAGAATAATTATTTAATAGCATAAATAAATTAAAGGCTAAAGAAATAGTGATGAAGTTTATCAAGAAAACCCAAGGAAAATCATATAAGTTGATCGTCTTTGGAGATAATTTTGTCAATAAATATTTGAAGCCAAGAAATAGCTTTCATAGCCCCATAGATAGTTGTTGAATGCCTCATATCTTGAGAAAGCTCCAATAATTCAGGTTTTATGACTTTGTTGATATCCCTAGCCCATAAAATAAAATGCACAAACCAAATTAAGTACGATGACTCCTTGTGCTTCTTCAAAAACTTTTTATTCTAGAGATCGACTATCAACTGCCTAGCTTTGTAGCTAGGTCCAACAATGCATTTATTTTTTCTTTTCCTTTGTTGGTTTTGGTTGATGGCTTGGTTAGTGTCTTGCCTTTTTTATGCTGATTTTGGTATCCTACTTGCCTTTGACTTTTTCAAAGGTGTTAATGTGGGAAGAGGTTCAGATGGAGGATGACATCTTATGCCAGTCACTATGACAAACTCTTTCATGCCAAAATAAATTGGCATGCCATAGTAGTTTATCTAGATTTTATCCATCTTACTGTCCCCGTTCTTTAATTCTTCATCATCACCCTTATACTTGATCTTGCTCTTGAGAAGACCATATACCATGGTTATTTAAAAGCGTGCATTGTTGTCCTTCAGAAGATAAAGAGAGTATCCAAAGCAGCTGGACTTAAAATAATCCTCTAATTTTCATCCCTCAAAATCTTTCTAAACACCTCAAAATTTTTAACCATGATAGATTTAACTACAAAATCACCAGTCTAATATGTAGGGTTATCTATAGGCATCCCAACTTGGAACTTGTCAATACTAAAAGTTTTGACAACATCATGTTGGATTTTCAATCTAAGTTCATGTTTGATCGATAATATATAAAGATCATCATCATCATCTATTTCCTCATCATCCTCTTTTTCATTTTTTCAGATCCATCTTCTTCCTCCTCAACTTCTTTCTCACTTTCTTTTCCTCTTCATCCACACCTTCCTTTTCACTTTCATCATCACCTCTTTTATGACTTTATTCATCATCTCCATCCTCACTACTTCTATTCTTTTTCTTATTGTTATTTTCATCTTCCCCTTCTATAACCTCTTCTTCATCTCCCTCAACTTTCTTTTCTACATTATCTCCTTCAGTAGATTGTGAAATATCTATATCTCTTCCCATATCTTTATTCTCTATAGATAATACTTTATTCATTTGTGAAAGATCTTATTTGGGAAGCTCTTCTAATGGTGTTTGTAATTTAGCATTTTTGGTTGCTTTTTCAGAAGTTGATTCACTTTCTTTTCTTTTAGGAGCCATTTTTACCTACAAACAAGAGAAAAACTAAAAAAACTACAATTGATTTACGCATAATTAAAAAAGATAACAGAAAATTTAATAAATACAACATATTATAAAAATTATTTTTAATAAATGGCCCATCTATTGCAACAAACGACTTATCTGTTGTAACAGATTACTCATTTGTTGCAACAGATGGGTTATCTATTGGAAGAAATCAAAATAGTCTTACTATTGGTTTGATTTATTTCAACAAATTATCCATTTGTTGCAACGGATGGGTCATTTGTTGGATGACCTCTTTTGATTTCTTCTAATAGATGACTCATCTATTATAATAGATGGATCATCTATTGGGATACCTATTTTGATATTTTTCAACAGATAATTCATCTGTTGGAATAGATTAGTCATTTGTTGGAATAAATCAAGTCAGTTAACCAATAGATATATAGTTGTTTCCAATATATTACACATCTGTTGGTAACATTATATATCAACAAGAATAAGAACACCACCACCACCACCACCAAGCTGTATATCACCACACATACACTTACACTTGAACAATACCAATGTTTTTATTTATATTAATATACCAACATCACCAACAACAACACCAACAATACCACCACCAACAACAATAATACTAGCAAAAGAAAACATATCTAGAACACAAACAACACCAACAAAACAAACAAATAACACCAACAACAACCAGCAATAACACCAATATTTATCAACTAAAGTGATTCAACAATAGATGGCCCATCTATTGCAATAGGTGGATCATCTATTAGAAGACCTGTTTTGATTTCTTTCAATAGATGACCCATTTATTGCAACAGATTGGTCATTTGTTGAAAGAAATCAAGCCAGTTAACCAACAAATATATAGTTATTTTCAACATATTGCACATCTGTTGGGCAACATTATATATTAACAAGAATAAGAACACCACAACAATGCCAAGCTGCTATATCACCATACAAATACATGAACAACACTAATATTTGTTGTTTTGCTAATACGCCAACACCACTTCACCAACACCAACAACATCAATAAAATAAAATATACCTAGAACACAAAAAACACCAACAAATAAACAAACACCGCCACCAACACCAATAATACCAGCAAATACCAAGTGAAGTGATTCAATGCAACAACACAAATGATAAGACAAAATTATCACAATAGATATCTTCGGAAAAGGTCAACATTCAAGTTTCTGCATATTGTTGAATATTTTTACAACAATATTCAAGAATAAGAACAAGAACAAAAAAAATTATAGTTTACTCAGAAAAAATATCTCATTTACATCAACCACCATATTAAGAGAAAAACTACCACAAATAAGGATTGTCCCGGGTTCTTCTTACCTTTTTAAGTATCAAAAACTCAAAATTGTTAACCCATACTCGAAGATAATACTACTAAAAATTTTTTTCTTCATTTACTAAAAAATTTAATTTTTTTAAAAAAACTAATATAGAATTACCTGCAAAGAGAGGGAAAGTGATGGGTGACAAAGAAGAAGGAAGTCGAATGTGGGTTCCCTCAAATACTGATGTGGTAAAAAATGATAGAAAAATTAATCTGTTGTGAATGTTTGAGCAATCTATTGGAGACGGGTTGGGAGAGGACAGGAAAAGTTTCAATTTTTTTTATTTTTTTTTGAAAACTGATGTGAGATGTGTGAGAAATAAGAGAAATGATTGGTCCCTTTATTTTTATTACACAATTATTAAATAAGAGTTGTGGCTTGATTTGTATTTTTAAAAAATATTAGAAGTTTTAAAAATATTAATTTAGTCCCATTTATCTTAATTACTTTTAAAAAATGGATTTTGACCCCTTCCCTTTGGTCAATATCATCAATACTCAAAAGAAGACTTAAAAGAATTCTTTTGTTCGATTTTCTCACCTTACATTTCACCATTAGCTAACGTGTTAATGGTAAAAGGACAAGGTGTGAGCCTTCATCTGTTTTGTCCCATTTGAAATTTTTTAATTTTTATTTGCCCTTTCAAAATTTTACACGAAAAAAGTTTCCCTTTAAATTTCGAACTCCGAACAAAATTACCAAGATTTGCATAGGTCCAACGTGATCCTTCTAACATGCAATCAGAGAGTTACATCGTGTACAAAAGTTAATAATATATTCCCTCCATTTAAAAAAAAATGATTTACTTTTTTTTTTAATCCGTTTCAAAAAAAATAACTCATTTCCTTTTTTGGTAATATTTTAATTTCAACTTTTTACATGTCATGTTTAGGATCACAAAATTAAAGGGTATTTTGATACATTTGACACAACTTTAATTTAATATTATACGATTCAAAAATTTCTTTATTTTTTTAAATTTTGTGTCAAGTCAAAGTATGTGATTCTGTTTTTAAAGAAAGGAAGTATCATTTTGATGAATAGCTTGTAATGTTGCGTCTGTTCCAAGGTCGGGATTTTCTATTTTAACTTTTGCTCGTTATATATCTTGCTTGATCCACTACTCAGCCGCTTGTTGATGGTTTGAACAGCAGGGATGGAAGATACTTTATTGTTTACGTGTAACGAAAATTCCTGAGTGAAAATTGAAATTAATCATAGCTTAGCCACCGTGTAGGTTTTAGCTTAGGCAGACTCTACGAAAAGAAATTATTCACAGTGGAGCTGTATATTAGTCACCTTGAAATCAGTTTTTGGAGCAGTATGTGGCTAAGATAGGTTTCTTTTATTTCCTTTCTTTGATCAGGTATTTTTGTTATAAACTTTATATCTTCTATTTTAATATTCGAAATTATGTGCAAAATAAGTGGTTAATTAACCAATTTTTGTGATAAAACTTATGTAAATAAGATTAACGCACATCATACATATTCTTTTTTAAAAAGGGAACCAAAAAACCTCGAGCTTATGAGTAGTTAATTTCAATGTAAACTAGTTAATTGGTAATTTGGTTTTAAGAGTGAGTTTTCAACTAGATTGTGCATATCATTTTTGTCCCTAAACTGATCAATTAACAAGGGAACTATGTTCTATTTCTATAAATATGTATACAAATAAATAATATCCCATAAACATTTTCACTCGAACAAGAAGCCAAAAAAGGAAAAATAACTCAGCCTTACACAGTTTTACAAATTATCCTTTACACCCAGAAATGTATATTGTATAGTACTAATATTCTATTTGCAGCTTCTGTATGATCCTATAAACAAAGCTCAATCTATCACACAGGGTTCTTGTTTTGACATCTTCCTTGATTTAATTTATCATCTTGGACCAGATAGTTCCATTGCTTGTACAAGCAATGAAGAATCATCAGTGAGATCAGAGTATCTTTCTGAAGAGGAAGGTTCATTGGCTCTGCTGCATTTTGTTGGTTGGCTCTTTGAAAAGCTTCCCACTTCTCTGCTAGCCCATCCCCTTCAAGCATCCTTACTACTACTGACATTTTTGGTCTATAACTTGGGTGATACTGAGTGCACAATAATTCTATTTGTATCATTTCCTCTAGCTCTATTCTGTCGTACTCGTTTTTCATGTCCTTGCCCACCAACATGTCTAGCTTTTTCTCCTGCTGAATCCTTCTTACCTGCAAAAAGGAACAAATCTATAAGACGGATCCAAGATATATGCCTTCTGGATAGTGCCATAGCGTTAGTTTGCTGTTTGTGACTTGCGGGATGAGTGACACGATTCTCGAGATGATTGAATATGTTTTGGTTCAGTTTGGAGAGTTTGGACTTACGAAGTTTGACCAAAGTCAACTTTCGGGGTTAACGAAGTCGTTTCTGCGTTCTGACGATTCCACTAGGTCCAAGGTGATTTGTGACTTGGGCTACAACTAACACTATACTGTTTTGACTATTCCACTAGGTCAGGAGGGTGATGTGTGTCTTTTGCTACAGCGCACGCGATACTAAGATTTTTGGTATGAGGAATCTAAGTTTGTGTCGTGGAATCATGTCTAGGTGATTTGTTGTACTTATCCAATCAAGCATGGCGCCTTTCTGGTTTGGTGGTTTACCAAATTCCAGAGCTCTCTGTCCAGTGATCAGCTCTAGCAAGAGAATACCAAAACCAAAAACGTCCGTTTTATCGGAGGACTGTCCTGTGGAAAGGTACTCCGGAGCTATATGTCCTACAGTTCCCCTAACCGCGGTTGTGACATGTGAATCTTGATGATCCAATAGCTTTGCCAATCCAAAATCCCCAACAACAGCTTCACAGTAATCATCAAGCAATATACTTGTAGAATTTAAGTTTTGTGCATTGTCAGTGTACAAAATATTCTATCAGTTAAACTTGGCTTGTTATTGCAGGTTACTTAATTTTTTCTTTTTTAATTTTTATGTAAATAATTGGATAACCTGCAATAGCAGGTCTAATTAAGTGATAGGGTAGAATATTTTGTGCACTGACGGTGCACGGAACTTAAACTCATATTTGCAGCTTTCACATCCCTGTGAATGATCTTTGGATCACATTGCTCATGCAGATACAATAAACCCCTTGCAGCTCCCAAAGCTACTTCTTTTCTTGTACCCCAGCGGCCCAGCCCAAGGTTGGTTTGGCTGCAAGAAATGTCACCTATTAGATGAGCATATAAGAAGAAAAACGTAATAATAGGGAAAGAGAGACAAGTAGTTGTCATCATTGTTGTCCCTGTGCTATAGTTTTTACACAAATTCACTCACTTGGAAGCTTTTACCTTTTACAATACAGAAGTATATACTATGCATAATCTTTAACAGGACGAAAGATAATTTAAAGATCAGCAGTATTTGGATATGTTTACCCTTGAGACGCGAAGCTACGCTTCCATTAGACATGTAAGGGTACACCAGCAACCTTTCAGTTGGTGTCATTCGAAATCCGTTCAACCGGAGAAGATTGCGATGCACTGCCAGGCTGATCATCACGACTTCAGTCTGAAATTGCTGATCGCCTCCAACTGCATTTCCATCTTTGAGCCTTTTCACAGCTACAATAATTCCATCACTGAGATGACCTTTATAAACATGACCAAAACCGCCTTTCCCTAGTATATTCTTGCTGCTGAAGCTGTTTATGGCAGACTGAAATTCCTTAAATTTGAACCTCCTCAAGTTTCCTAAGCACACTTCTTCATGATGTTCTGCAATTTAGGAACAACTACGTTTATAAGAGATTGATGAGATAGAACTACAAATTGTTCCAATCAAACTATACTCACCATTGCTGTCAAAGAAAATCAGCTTATTGTGCTTTTGTCTCCACCAAAGAAAGAACCCAAACCCAACAATTAGTAGGCAGATGCAAGCTAGACTTGTTCCAAAGGCTAAGGCAACCTTGTGAGTTTTTGGTTTTCCAGAAGGCTGAACATCTGAGATAACACAGAATATTTTTAGCTGGGAATGATTTATATATATTTAATCAATCAGCAGAGAAAACCAGTAAGCAAATTTACTTCATAAATCTGTATGATTAGTAAAAAACCATAATCATTATACAGAACGACAACAACTTACCCAGTGTAATGCCACAAGTGGAGTCTGGCGAGGGTGGTGTACATGCAGCCTTACCCCTATCTTTGTGAAGGCAGAGAAGCTGTTTCCGAAAAAATATGCTCTTATCTACCATTTGGCTGTTAAAATAAGGTTATTTCTTACTGTGCGGATTGTTTAAAGAGAAGGAGAGGGGCATAGGTGCTGTTCCATTGCATTCTGGCTCTTTTCCAGTTGCACATATAATTGGATTTCCCAGAATGCTGTGTCAATGAGATAAAAGAGATCTCAACAACAACAACAACAACAAACCCAGTGTATTCCCACCTAGTGGGGTCTGGGGGGTAAGATGTACGCAGTCCATACCTCTACCTCTGAAGAAGTAGAAAGGTTGTTTCCAATAGACCCCCGGCTTAAGGCACGAGATACCACACAAACACATAGTAAAGCACAGAAGCAGATTATATAACATAAATACGGCACCCATAAGTAATATAAAACAGAGGAAAGCAGAGGAAAGCACACAGATTCGTAATAAAACATGGAACACGGAACACGGAATCATAACAGGAATAAAACCCCCACCAAGTAATTCCCTGCACTAGCGACCCAAACTGGCCCTAGTCCTCTGCCGTAATTCGCATCCTCCAGACCTTCCTATCTAGGGTCATGTCCTCGGTGAGCTGTAACTGTTCCATGTCCCGCCTAATCACCTCACCCCAGTACTTCTTCGGCCTACCCCTACCCCGCCTAAAACCATCCAACGCTAGCCTCTCACACCTACGGACCCGGGCATCCATGCCCTTCCTCTTCACGTGTCCGAACCATCTCAATCGTGCTGCCCGCATCTTGCACTCCACTGAGGTCACACCAACCTTCTCCCGGATAGTCTCATTCCAAACTCTATCCCCTCTAGTCAGCCCACACATCCAGCGCAACATTCGCATTTCTGCCACCTTCATTTTTTGGATGTGGGAGTTCTTAACTAGCCAACACTCCGCTCCATACAACAAGGCCGGACGGACTACCACCCTGTAGAATTTGCCTTTAAGCTTGGGTGGCACCTTCTTATCACACAGCACCCCCGACGCGAGCTTCCACTTCATCCATCCCGCCCCAATACGGTGCGAGACATCCTTGTCAATCTCACCGTTACTCTGGATCACGGACCCAAGATACTTGAAATTATCCCTCTTACATACCTCCTGTGCTTCCAGCTTCACTACTACCTCATTCTCCCGCCTCACGTCATTAAACTTGCATTCCACATACTCTGTCTTGCTTCTGCTCACCCTGAACCCTTTAGACTCAAGAGTTTGCCTCCACACCTCTATTTTTTCATTCACACCCCCTCGAGTCTCATCTATCAGAACTACATCGTCTGCAAAAAAGCATACACCACGGCACCTCCCCTTGAATACGCCGCGTCAACACATCCATCACCAACGCAAACAAAAAAGGACTAAGAGTAGATCCCTGATGCAATCCTGTCAGGACAGTGAAATGCTCTGAGTCTCCTCCCGCCGTCCTCACCTGGGTTTTCGCTCCATCATACATATCCTTAATTGCTCTGATATATGCCAGCGGTACTCCACTCACCTCCAAGCATCTCCAAAGCACCTCCCTGGGGACTTTGTCGTAAGCCTTCTCCAGGTCGATAAATACCATGTGCAGATCCTTCTTCCTTTCCCTATACTGTTCCACCAACCTCCGTACCAGGTGGATTGCCTCCGTCGTCGAGCGGCCGGGCATAAATCCGAACTGGTTTTCCGAAATAGACACTATCCGTCTCAGCCTCACCTCGACCACTCTCTCCCAGATCTTCATAGAGTAACTCAATAACTTAATCCCCCTATAGTTATTGCAACTCTGAATGTCCCCCTTATTCTTATAGAGAGGGATCATGGTACTCCACCTCCAAGCCTCGGGCATCTTTGCCGTCCTGAAGATTTCATTAAACAATCCAGTCAACCACCTTTCATTAGAAAATCTGGTTTCATTTACAGATATTAAGGCAATGGGAAAGTTGAATGCAGAGAATTTTCAAGAGCCTTACTTGAATGATTTGGCAAGAAGGCCTGGTATAGGACCACTGAGATTGTTGAAAGACAAGTCCCTGAACATGCAAAACACAACCCCATATAGATATGTCCAAGTGAAATACAGTTAAACCTCCGTATAACTATGTCATTTGGTCGGATATATTTTTATAGCGAAATGTTGTTACAGTGAACATATAATATAACATAACATGACAATTGGTTTCAAAGAAAACTTGGATGTTACGATGATTGTTAGAGAGGTCTGACTGTTCGAAAATATGAATAACTCAAAGAAAAAAGATTTAAGCAAATACATATTGGCCAGTAGAGTCGTATTGGCCAAATCCACATGAACAGCTCCAGATAGACTGTTGTTGTTTAATTTCCTATGATCATCAAAATTTAAAAAGACAATCATTAGCCTTAAATCCAAAAACTTGTTTCTACTAGATCTCATAGTTCTCTTTGCTTACAAGTATTGGAGGTTTTTCAGCTGAGCTAAAATGGCGGAATTTCGCTGGTTAACTTGTTATCAGAAAGATCAATTGTCTTAAGTCCTGGAAGCATTCCAAGCTCAAAAGGAATTGATCCTGACATATTATTGCTCTGTAGAAGTCTGTAGAAATAAAAACAGGACACTCATATTAACTTGTAAGACTAATAAAAATTCATTCTATTTCCTGTTGTTATATAAGTACTCACACAAGCTCAAGGTGTGTCAAGTTGTGGATATATGGTGATAATTTTCCAGACAAACTTTGGCTAGGACTTGCCCTGCATAATCATCAGTTCAACTATTTTCAGAAGTCTTGTTAGGTATGTGCTTGGACTCTCCAAAAGTGTTGTCGTATTTGTGTTGGATCCTTCGAAAATGCACTACTTTTGAAGAGTCCGACGCACACCTGTCAATGTATTCAAAGAGTCGAGCAACATAGCTTGTTAGGAGTGTAAAGACAGGCTCAGAAGATTGTTTTGCTTACAGGCCAATGACAAATTTATCACTTGAACTAGTAACCATATTCCAACAAGAAGGATCAACAGCACTTTCATCCCAATTTAAAACATTATGAGAATCCTCTAAATCCTTCCTTATCTCCATTAAAGCTAGCACTGCCAAAGAAAAAAAAAATATTCTTGAGTTTTTTATTACAAAAGCCCCAACAACAATACCTAGCGATCCCACAAGTGAATTCCGGAGAGAGAGTGTATGCACACCGTACCCCTACCTCGCATAGATAGAGAGGTTGTTTCCAAAAGCCCCTCGCCGTAAAAAAAAACATTTCAAAGCAGTTTGAAAAAGGGAATACAAAAACAAAAGCAGTAATAAAAATGAAATAAAATGAAACAGTAAACACTATACAACATACAGAAGAACACTAACAACAACAAATAAGGCGATATCTGGAGCACAAAATCGTCTCCACGTACAGAAGGAAAAGAATAAAAACAAAAGGCTTCAATATTTCACCAGAACTAACCTTCATAATTGACACCAGCTGGAGTAAGCATAGCATGAGCATAATAAGCCAAGAAACTAAATAAGTACAAATAATACAAAACAGCATTCATTGTTCTAGCTTTAACTGATTCTACAGTTCCAAAGAAAAGGACTACCCACAAGGCAAAATGAGAAAAAAAAATTGGAAGTAGACTTTGTTTTGGTTAAGAATTTCAACCAAGTCTATTCTTCATATGTTGCTGCCTCACACAAGAATTGCACTCATTCACTTAAAGCTTCAGGTCATAGAGTCATAGCAGTTAAAAAGTTAGACCATATAACATGCATGCCACTTTTGTTCAGCAAAGTAATGCAAAGAATATAAATATATATATAAGAAAAGACGAAAAGGAAAAGCATGAAAATTGTGAACTAACCCAATTCCCAGTATAGAAAAATTCAAAAGATGGTGGCAAAAGAAAAAGAAAAAGAAAAAAGAAAATTCCTTCAATCATGCATTGTCTAAATGGAAGGTAGACTACACACTATACATGGAGAAGAATTTTTTGTAAGGATCGATTTGCGTGCACACATTAAATCTATGGAGAGAATGAGAAAACTAGAGAGAGTTCTTGAGGAGAGAGAAGTAATTTCGCAGCGGACAGGCTATTTATATCAATGACTTGAAGTATCTACAATTAACAATACGTCACATATTAATCAGGCTCCACACCTAACATTTTTAAGTTTCCCTTTTTCAAGAATTTAAAATAAAAAGGTATTCCAAAATGCTGACTGTTTAGCACTGTAATGATTGTTATTGATGGATTTAATTAGATAACACTTTGTGGAACATGTAAGAGGGAGTGGGGGAAGGGGGTGGTATAGGCTTTAGATAAGAATTTAACCTTTAAAAAGCTAACTACACTTAATCGTTCATCAAAATGGGATTATTTACATGGAAAAGGGCCAAATTGCCCAACTGATATGGTTGTCCTAATTCATATCACGCTCTTTCCTTTTAGTCGATCCAAAAAAGAAAAAGTTATAATATCATTTCAATATCTAATAATAATTTAACTTAATTTCTCAATTTATTCTTAATGAAATAATTTATAATCACACTCATATTTACAATATGTTTTAAACTGCAATTTAAAATGTCTTTTATTTATTCTTAAACTAGAAAAATTAACCGCGCTTTACGCGGTGTTAAAAAATTAATTATTTTATTTGATCAATTTTATATTGACTTTAAATTTATTATCTAATAGTAATATTATAACTTTTTATAATTATATTATGAAGAATGTTTTAGTCCATAAAAAATAATTAACAATTTAACATTTATTAAATGATGGATAATATATTTTTTATCAATAAATTAAAATATATTCTCTAATAGCAATTTTATTTCACTTCTATTGCATATTAAATGAAGTTGAGATTTTAATTTGAAATAATGTACTTATGTGTGCTTATAAATGCACTAAGATGATAAGATAATTTCTTTCTCATTATATTTACAAAACAATTTCAATAGCATAAATCTCTTTAAGTCGTCAACACTATATACTGATTAACTCCATATTACAACTACCTTAATGTGCATATTGCAATTCACATCATTAAAAAATCATGAAAGTTCATATTATAGAAGTTACATATAAAGAACATACACATGAACACTCACACATAAACACCTATTTTTTTTTTTTCACGTTAAGTATGAGAAAATAGATGAAAAAAGAAATATAAAATTAGTATACAATTTTTTAAACTCTTATTCGATATCCTCTTTGGCAAACGATCAACCTTCAAAAGCCTATAAAATTCACAATAATAAAAAAATCATGAAAGTTCATATTATAGAAGTTACATATAGAGAACATAGCCATTAACACTCACACGCGCACATACCTATTGCTTTTACGTTAACTATAAGAAAATGAACGAAAAAAGAAATACAAAATTAGTGTATAATTTTTTAAGCTATTGTTCGATAGCCTTTTTGACAAACGATCAGCCTTTCAAAAGTATATAAAATTTACAATAATAAAAAAATCATGAAAGTTCATATTATAGAAGTTACATATAGAGAACATACTCATGAACACTAACACACACACACACCTAATTTTTTTTACGTTAACCATAGGAAAATACACGAAAAAGAAATACAAAATTAATGTACAATTTTCTAAGCTCTTGTCCGATAGCCTCTTTGATGAACAATCAAACTTCAAATGTTTTCTTAATAAGCTTGAATTTAATACTATAAATAATAATATAAAGAACACTATTTCAGATATAAAACGAAAAGGATATTCTTGAGTGTGGGTCTCATGAAACAAAATATTATGACTTTATATAGATGGAAATGGAGGAACATCATAAGTTATCTTAAATTTCATAATTAAATAATTGGAGGTTATGAATATGAAAATTTAAAAGTCATGAAGTTAATGATATTATTAAGAGTAGAAATTTCACTACAAAAAAAAACCGCGTTTAGCAAGAGACCGATAACGTTGCTAATCAATAGAAATCCGTCGCTAAATTCATTTAGAGATGGATCAATGACAAAATATTATTCGTTGCTATATTGCGCGTTGCTAACCATTTAGCAATGGAAAAATAAAATTCGCTCCTAGATTTGCAATGGAATAGAGACGTCCTATATCCGTTGCTATATTTTAGCAACGAATATATTTGTTGTTATATTTATAAGTGTCGTCACTAATTTCATGTTGTATTTCGTCATTTTGATTATTTCCTGACCAAATATTTCATTGCTAGTCTGTCGCTAAAAATTCTCAATTTTTGTGACAAAAAATATTTTCTTCAATCCGTTGCAAATGTTTTAGTTTGGCAATGAGTAATTTTGTCGCTAAATATGTCGCCATTACTTCTCTTTCAATATCTTTTTATTTGTATTTTAAATATTAATAAAATATTATAAAATTCTTATAATACCCAATATTCATATAAAAAAAAAGCCACATATATATAGATAGCAAAATCTTCTTATAATATCCAACATGCATATAAAAGAACCCATATATATAGATAGAAAAAGTCTAAACATCCTCATTACCAAACATAGCAACATCTAAACGCATAAGTATATCCAAAATATCCTCAATACCTACATCCATCAAGTGTAATTTTTTATTGCACAATTTTAAACGCTTCAACAAAATAGACCATAAAAAACCAACAAAATGACCATAAAAAACCAATGCACTGATCATCAAAAGTATAACAAATAATCAAGATCATTGCAATCATCATTTAAGAAATCAAGATCGTCCAAAGGAGTAGCCGGAGGTGTGACAACCGATCGTGAAGAAACCAACTTATGTACCTCTTCAATGACAATAGGAAAAAATTAATTTTTAAGTGCGGGAATCAATTGCTTCACAAACTCATCCAAATCCGAATCTGCAGCTGGTACCGATTCATATGAAGCTGAAGATGAAGTCTTTCCACAAGAAATACACAGAGTTTGGTCGTAGTAGCCTTTGGCTTTAGATCCAAGACCAAATACTCTTCTCTTCTTTTATCCTCCGGCAGCTTGGTAATATGCTTCAATTTGATCAATAACAGATTCTGATAATATTTTTTCTCGTAATATTTCTTCAAATCTTTCTTGTAATTATAACGGATTGTACTTACAAATGATTAGATACCAAAAAGTACTTTAAACTCAAAAATGAGAATTAAGTAAACTACTACATTAAGATTTAATCTTACATGGATGATTCAGGAACGTTCATCAACAAAAGATTTTCCATCATGACCATATGTGTGAACATGCAAATGTAACTCACTTGTTGCCGGATCTCGACCCATTTCAGCAGCATGTAAAAAAGAAGTGTTGAGCATTGTACTAGAACAAAACTGCTGGAACATTTCATGTAAGCCAAAAATATTTGTAAAGACATAATTCAAGTGGAACGTAGTTGGTCATTAGGTAAATATTATTATTCGCGTGGTCAGAACTATGTTATCTAATTTACATTGTTCTTACTAAGCAATGACTGGAAAGAGATTACTGAATTGCATTGCATCAAAATTACTGAGAACATATGCTAATAATGAACATTTGGAAATTTCCAGTCAGATTTCAGTGTGAAGGTTATATAAGATGAAAACCAATCACATAAAACAGATAAGTAATTTCCAGAATCATAAGGTCTTGATTCTACCCAATATATCTCGAAGAACATGTAAATATATGAATCTTTAGTAATATACCACTCTACGACATATAAGCACAGTTTAAATTGTAGTTTTTCAGGTTATAAGAAAACAGCAGAACACAACATACCAAATACAATACAGGAGACAAAAACAGTGAGAAGTGATCAATATTTGAGATAAACAGTACACAGAACCGCAACAATAGCATAACGTTGAACTAAGTTTAGACTTTCTTACAACAAATTACAGTTTAATACTTGAAATATATACTTACAAGTCTCTTTTGGTACTCTCCAATTGAGATAGATCCTCCTGTGTGAGTTCCAACAGCGACTTCTTTGCCTCCACGATGATTCTGTGTATTTATTTTGGACTTTTCAACACACTTTGGATCTGCCCAAAGTCGCTACCAGCTTTCCTAGACATCTTCATGTATAAAATCTTACCTAATCCCTTTCTCTTTGATTTTAGCAATGAAATTTCTATACACAGTTGTTGCCTTACTCTGCCAGTGTTTCCTTACTGCAGCATCAGTAATGGAAGAATCCCAATAGAAGTGTTTCTGAAATAAATTTCCAAGATAACACATTAATATCGTATTTATAAAAATGAGTACACTTTACAAAATCAATTATGATGAAGATGTATACCTTGAATTCCCCAAAATAGTCATCTTTTATGTCACATGATACACCTTTCCAATTGACTCAGTTGTGATCAAGTTCACTTTTGAAAGACTCGTGTATCCTATTGGAGCATTCTTTAGAAGGTTGCAATCTGTATCAATGTGAAGACATTATTTAGAGGTTACTATAAATAAAAAATAATATATAATAATAATAGACAAGAAATGGACTAACCCTGCAGAAGTTATAGTAACAAGGGTCTGCACATGGCTCCAACTGGAATTACTTTCTCCATTTGTGTTGCTACGAGATATGTCCTCACCTACTTAGTTGGTTTGTGAAGACGTACCTATAGTTGTTGGGTTGGTATGATTTGGAGTAGTAGGAGACGTACTACCATGATTAGAAGTTGGAGCACCTACGTCACCAGCTGTTTATGGCGCAACTGTAGGAGTGGGAATAGTAGGCATGTTTACAGTACGAACAGGCATATTAGTCCTAGCTGCTGATTTGCCCGCACGCCCTATGCTTCCTCGACCTGTACCTCTTCCTCGAGTCATATCTATTAAAAAAATTATACTTGTTAAAGTGGAAAGAAGATGCAAATTTTGCACAAAAAGTCACAACATCATATAATATTCTAATTTTGAAATCCTATCTAACAAAATACCTCACAGCAACATACCTTACTGTCATTCTGGAATCCTATATGATATTGGAATACTTACAACAAGAACCAAGAATAGATCAAGAATCACCAACATAATAAGAACTACAAAAATACTCACAACAAGAACCACTAACAGATCAAGAATCACCAACAGAACCACCAAAATACAATAAAATACTCCCATTGTAATTCTTTTCATAAGAACTCCTCCCAAATGAAGAACCAACAACAGAACAAAAACCACTAACAGAATCACCAAAATACTCACAACAAGAACCACCAACAGATCATGAACTACCAACAGAACCACCAAAATGCTACAAAATACTCCCATTGTAATTCTGTCCACAAGAACTCTCAAATGAAGAACCAACAATAGATCATCAATCATAAAAAAATAAAACATATATATGTGTGTAGATTGAAAGCAGACCAGAAGTTGATTATGTTCAGCCATTTTCAAGGATGAAGTCAATTAGTTAAGAAGCTCACCTATTTGGTTCCTTAGAGTAGATGTACCTTCTCTTGTTCTGTTGATCTGCTTTAGAGCAGTCGGAGATGATTCAGGAGTTGTATGGTTGCTACCATCACTAGAAGTTTTAATCGCTGATCGAATTTGAGGAATCAGTGGTTAAACTTGATTTATATTATTTTGACCACCTATGACATCTGCTTGAGAAGTAACAATAGCAGGAGTGGGAATAGTAGGTACGTTTGCAGTAACATTATTATTACTCTTAACTGCAGACTTACCTCCACACCCTGTGCTTTCGCGACCTCGACCTCTAGCCATATCTATAAAAAAACTGTATTAGTTAAAGTGGAAATAATATGCAAACTTAATAATACCAAGAGAATCAAACAACAATATATAGATAAGGTATTAGAAAATGTAAAAGCACAGTTGTAGCCTAAAAAATTGAATGAGAAATGAAAGAGTCAAAAATTGAGAAGTAGACCATAAAATCAGTTGAACCAACAAGTTTTGTTTAAACAACGAGACAAAGAAAATGATACTAGTTCGACAAAATGGCTGCTCACAAAATAAAAATAAGATACAATAGCATATTTTTTATCAAGCACTAATCCCTATCTGTGTCTTCTTCCAAATCTTCTTTTTCATCTTCCTCAGTTTCCTCAGTTTCATACTCTTCTTCTGTAGCATCCTCTTAGTTGTCATGATGTTATTGTAATAAACCATCATCAGTAACTTCATCCATTTCAATTAAGCCACCATTTGCATCCTGTAAGTATATTCTTTCATCTGTGGCAACATTTATGTCTATCTCGTAGACTTGAACTTCTTTAACTTGAAATGGAATATTTAGTTCTACAGCGTCTCAATTTCCTCATTGGTTAATTCAACAACATTTCGAGGTTTGATCTTCAATATAGCTACCCAATCATCCTTGTCCTTTTTCTTGCTAGGATAAAACACATAACACACTTGAGTTATTTGCATTGCCAGAATAAAAGGTTCATATTTTTTATATCGGCAACGATGGTTAATATCAACCAATTTATACTGATTATGCTTTTTAACACCAACATCCATAGTTGGGTCAAACCATTCACATTTGAATAGTATAGTTCGCTTTAAAGTTGTTTCGCGGTATTCCACTTCTATAATCTTTTATCCACCTGTAGAAATCACCAAAAGTTGGATCTGAAATACAAACTCCACTGTTCATTGTTGATCTTGCGCTACCATGAAAATCCGTATGAAACTTGTATCCATTAACAAAACACACCAAATGAGATGTAGCGCCTATCAATGGTCCACGAGCAAGATTACATAGGAATTCATTCTCAATATGATTGAGCTGGACCTATTTAGAAGATTTTAAAATTTAGTTCAATTTCATAAGTTAATTTAAGTGCATAATTGTATAAAAGATCTTAATTTTTGAAGCCTTACATATTGCTTGAACCATATAGAGAAATTTGCTTCAAGGCTCTCATTTATTTGATCTTGAGAGACATTTGGAAAATCTTTTTGCAAACGTTGCACAAACATACTTCATTTAAAGAAAAAAGATTTCAATTTCAAGTCATGATTTATGAATATGCTTCTAAAATTAAGTTGATACAACTAACTTTGTTACCTCACATATGGCTCAACCTCTTCATAATTTAGCAAAATGTAAGTTTGGGCAGCGTTGATTTCCTGAAGAGTTAGATTCCTCTTCTTATTCTCCCCATAATCGTCCGGGATGGGTGAATATTGATAAATTTTCTTCAACTTCTTCCACAATACCTCCATCATAATTTCGATCCATATTATGATTGTGTGTCATGACATATTGTTCAAAATAATGAGAAAACAATAGTGTTGACTCTGTCATCAAGTAAGCTTCACATATAGAACCTTCAACACTTGCTTTATTCCCAATCATTCTTTTAAGACTTCCAAGATACCTAAATAGAAAAATGGATAAACTATCATATTTGAAAAGTAAATAACAACATTATTCTCATAAGTTACACTTGAATTTTTGCATTATCTTTCAAAAGGATATATCCATCGATATTGTACAGGTCCAACAATCTTTGCTTCATATGGAAGGTGCACAGACAGATATTCCATTGAGTCAAAGAACCCAAGAGGAAAAATACGTTCTAAATTGCACAAGATTTGTGGAATATCTCCCTGTAATCTCTCTATTTCATCCACTCAGAGAGTAGTCGATGTAAGATCTTTAAAGAATAAGCTCAATTCTATAAGTTCCTGTCATACATTATTTGGAAGTAGTTCACGAAAAGCAATAGGCATCAATCATTGCATGAACACATGACAATTATGACTCTTCATGCCAAATAACCTTTTCGTAGATGTGTCTGGGCATCTACCCAAATTTGAAACATACCCATCTGGAAATTTTAAGCCTTTCACCCAAATAAACAAGATTGTGCTTGCTTCCTTATCTATTGTATATGCAGCTTTGGGATATTTTCCAGAAGCATCCTTTTCCAATTGAGGTCGATCACAGTAATTGACCATATCTAGACGAGCTTATGGATTGTCTTTGGTTTTCTTATCAATATTGAGGACCATATTAAATACATTATCAAAGAAGTTTTTCTCAATATGCATGACATTGAGGTTATGTCGAATTATGTTAGAACTCCAATAAGGTAAATCCCAAAAGATGTTTCTCTTTTTCCATCCACAAGAACTAAATATTCGTTGATTAACTTCTTCTACATCTAACTCTATTACTTTTCTTATCCTCAAATCACAAATTTGATTCAATATCTCTTCTCCGATTCTGTAGGGTGGTGGTGATCTTTTGACAGTTCGACCTTTAAAAAAATTTTTATGATCTCTCCTAAATGGATAATATTGGTTAAGGAACATTCTGTGATAGTCAAACCATGATGTTTTCCGACCATGTTGTAATCTAAAGGATTGTGTTTCCTCCATACAATAAGGACAAGCAAACTTACCTGCAGTATTCCATCCTGATAACATAGAATATGCTGGAAAGTCACTGATTGTCCACATCAAAGCTTTCCTTAATTGAAAATTTTGTTTTTTGGAGATATCAAATGCTTCTACAGCTATCTTCCACAACAAGGTCAATTCCTTTATTAGAGGATGCAGATAAATATCAATTTTATGTTTGGGATTATTTGGCCCAGGAACAATGACAGTTAAGAACATATAAGCCTCTTTCATGGACATCCATGGAGGTAAATTGTATGGAGTGATAATTACTGGCCATGACGAATATTTTCTCCCAGACTAACTAAATGGTTGGAAACTATCAGTACATAACCCCAACCTAACATTTCTTGGTTCATCGACAAAAAATAATGACTTTCATTGAAGTTCTTTAAAGTTTCAGAGTCTGATGGATGACACATTACTCTATCCTCTTTTATATGTTCATGATGCCATGTCATGTCAGCTGTTATAGTATGAGATGCATATAATCTCTTTAATCTAGGAATCAAAGAAAAATAATACATCCTTTTGTAAGGGACTAATTTCCTCTTATGAGAGCCAACTCGATGTTTATACCTCTCTTTGCCACAAAATTTACAAGAGGTAAGATGTTCATGGTCTTCCTAATACAACATACAACCCGATTCACAACAATCAATCTTTTCAACCGGTAAACCTAAGCTACGCACCAGCTTCTTAGTCTGATAATAACTATCAACTAATAGGTTATCTTTCGGTAAAGACTCTTTAAACAATTGCATCATTTGGTTAAAACCCCTCTGTGACATATTTTTTCCATCTTAATAGTTAACATTCGAGAGATTACTACAAGTTGAGAGAGGGAAGAACCAGGATACAATTTTGCATCAGCAGAGTGCGAAAATTTATAAAATTTTGGTACTCTAAATTAGGATCCTCCTCCATCAAAGTTTCATGTTCCTCCTCAATTGAAGGTTCATACAGATGAGATGGTCCAGATTCAATATTGCTATAACCATGGTTAAAGTTGGGACCAGCAGCATCCAAAATCATTTGTCGATATGGATTATCATATCCCAATTTAAGTTGAGCACCATTGATCAAATCATTACCGAAAGAAATCTCACCTATTAGATCTGCTTCCCCTTGATGTTTCCAAACAAAATAGTCCTTAACAATTCCATCATGAAGAAGGTGATATCTAACCATTTCAACATCCTTGTATTTAATATTGCGACATTTTTTACATGGCCATCTAATGTTGTTACCACTCATGCAATTTTGTTGAGAACATGCAAAGAGGATAAAGTTATTCACACCAGTAATGAATCTAGAGTTTATAGCCCATCGGCCATCCAACCTATCATACATCCATCCACGCTCTAGATTATTCATATTCATATTAATGTCGACATAAACAACATAGTTAGAGTTTTATATTTTAGTAATGCGTACATCCAGGATTACCACTAAAGTGAAGAAATAATTAAATATCTTAACAAACTGGAATATATCTTTCAATTTTTACAAGGAAATAGAATATATTAGTCATTTTCTTCTAAATAAACAAGAAATCACAAACATAACATATCATTCATTGTCCTTCTTAATAAGTTCTAGCAAAAAAGTTTAAGTACATACAAAACTGAAACTTCTATCATTAAAATCATAAGGCATAAGGCAAAGCTCCAGAAAATAAGATTAAAACATCAAATTTCAGCAAAGTACATACCTAAAATCTGAACATTAAACAAAATCTAAAAATAAGTTGCAACTTTATTGGCAAACATAAATAAATAAAGTCTACAACTTTAACACAAAGTTACATCACAAAAGTTAATCGGATTTAAAGCAAATCCTCAATCGATAAGTGAAAGAAAATAGAGACATTTTCACGAATAATGAAGAACACAAACGGCAATAGAGAAACATATGAAAAACGAATTGAAAATCATTTAAAAGGGAAAATGTTATAGCACTAGATATATGCTAGCTCACTTTCTGGCACTTGCTGGTATCCTTAGTGGATCTCTCTGAAAACTCAAAATATAACATCACAATCAGATTAAGAAAAAACAACAACATATACCAAATATGATCCCACAAATGGAATCTTTAGAAGGATAAAGGCTAAACAGTCAACACAACAAAACAGAAAATAATTATGACAATTGCACAATTTCAAAGGAACATGAAACGTACTACATTTTATTGTTTACAGAAAATCAGAACAACAGTAAGCAAAAGTGACTCAAACTGCTCTATGTTTTCTAATTTTTTCAACATGCAACACACTAAGTACAACCTTACATAAACCTGTACATAAAAAAGACAAAACTAAATCACACAAATAAAAAATTTGTTGAAGAAATTAGAGATTAATGAACCTGGAACATAAAATACCAAAAAATCATAAATAGAAGTTAAGAGGAAAAATATTATTCCCATTTCGATTAAATAACCACTAACACAACGTTTTAACACAACAATGGAATAAAGAAAATTGAAAAAGCTCAAAAAAACCACAAATAGAACTTCAAATAAAAAATCAAAAACCCTAACATAATCAGTGTATGCAAAACACTGAAAATTAAACCACAACTAGAAATTTTGTTGAAGAAATTTCAGATTCATAGACATGCAACATTGGAATATCAAAAACCCCATAAAAAATAATTTTGAGTAAGAAAATATGGTTCCCATTTCGAGTAAATAACCATTTATCGAATTTTTTAACACAATAATCGAAGAACCCTAACTGAAATAGCTCAAAAAACCCTAAACATATCATTAACATGTCACTTCTAACATAGAAATTAAGAAATTAAAAGAGGAGAAACAACTAAAATTATGAGATATAAAATCTAACCTCTAATTTAGATTCAAAATTCGTCGATTGACACTCTTTTCGACTGATATTGAGCGATTAGGGAGAGAAAAGGGAAAGGGGACTGTTGTTGGAGAGAGAGGTGGATGATGTTATGTTTTGGGAACAAAATGAAATAAAAGACATAGCCCTAATATTAGGTTGGTAGGGTGACGGATTTAGCAACACATATATAATCCGTTGCTAATCATTAATTAAATATATACCTAAAATATTATTAAAAATGATAAAATACTTCCAGCGACAATATTTTCATTGCTATTGCCGTCTCCACCATGTCAAAAAAAATTGCCCCCATTTTTGTCTCTAATTTTATCACCAAAATAAAGGCGCCAATATTTACCGCCAAAAATTAGCAACCAATTTTATATTTCGTTGCCATTCCGTCACTAATTAGGCTATTAATTTTAATTTCATTTATTTAGCAACAAAATTTCTATTTCGTTGCAATTTCGTCGTTAATTAGCGATGAAAAAGCCTTTGTTGCTATAAATCCGTTGCTAAACGCAGTTTTTTTTGTAGTGTTTATTTATTTTTAACTATATATAGATATAAATTTTACTTAATACAAATCAATTACATTAATTATAAAGGAAGATAAAAATAATTAACAAAATATTTATAGTTTGAAAATTAAAAAAAAATGGTCTTCTTAAACATTAACTAATTGAGGGTTATGAATATGAAAGGCTTAAGAGTTGTGGACATTACTAATATTTAAGAGTAGAATTTATGTAATTGAATATATACTCTTAAGTATATAAATATAATTTTATATGAATTTTCATCAATTACGTATTTTCAGTCTTCTAAAAGTTTGATTTTTATATAATATATTCTATAAGTGAAACAATAATTTCATTTTTCTTAAAAGAAAGTAGAGAAAAAGAAAAGATTCCATAAAATTGAATTTATTTTCATGCCTAGTATTAGTAAATTTTAAACTTATTTATTACTTATATATAACACAAATCAAATTATATGAATCTCATATTTTTTTATCTTATTTTATCCTTTTCTTTTCTCTTTAAACTATAAAATGTGAAAAATCAAAAACTACAATTTAACGAATCAATAAACAACTTTCTTATGAATTAAAATGTCATTTAAAAATTATAAACTAATGTTACATTCTCATATTTTATCAAAAAGATTTACTAAAATTGATGTACATAATT